>NC_140995.1:232653524-232873524 GCF_052327205.1 Somniosus microcephalus
CCATCATTCCCCACTCTCCATCACTCCCCACTCTCCATCATCTCCCCACTCTCCATCATTCCCCACTCTCCATCATTCCCCACTCTCCATCTCTCCCCACTCTCCATCACTCCCCACTCTCCATCACTCCCCACTCTCCATCACTCCCCACTCTCCATCACTTCCCACTCTCCATCACTCCCACTCTCCATCAATCCCCACTCTCCATCATTCCCACCTCTCCATCACTCCCCACTCTCCATCATTCCCCACTCTCCATCACTCCCCACTCTCCATCACTCCCCACTCTCCATCACTCCCCACTCTCCATCATTCCCACTCTCCATCATTCCCACTCTCATCACTCCCACTCTCCATCATTCCCACTCTCCATCACTCCCCACTCTCCATCATTCCCCACTCTCCATCATTCCCCACTCTCCATCATTCCCCACTCTCCATCATTCCCCACTCTCCATCACTCCCCACTCTCCATCATTCCCCACTCTCCATCACTCCCCACTCTCCATCACTCCCCACTCTCCATCACTCCCCACTCTCCATCACTCCCACTCTCCATCACTCCCCACTCTCCATCATTCCCCACTCTCCATCACTCCCCACTCTCCATCACTCCCCACTCTCCATCACTCCCACTCTCCATCATTCCCCACTCTCCATCACTCCCCACTCTCCATCATTCCCCACTCTCCATCACTCCCCACTCTCCATCATTCCCCACTCTCCATCACTCCCCACTCTCCATCACTCCCCACTCTCCATCACTCCCCACTCTCCATCATTCCCCACTCTCCATCATTCCCACTCTCCATCACTCCCCACTCTCCAGCATTCCCCACTCTCCATCACTCCACACTCTCCATCACTCCCCACTCTGCCATCTCTCCACTCTCCATCATTCTCACTTCCATCACTCCCCACTCTCCATCACTCCCACTCTCCATCACTCCCCACTCTCCATCATTCCCCACTCTCCATCACTCCCCACTCTCCATCATTCCCCACTCTCCATCATTCCCCACTCTCCATCACTCCCACTCTCCATCACTCCCCACTCTCCATCACTCCCACTCTCCATCATTCCCCACTCTCCATCACTCCCCACTCTCCATCATTCCCCACTCTCCATCACTCCCCACTCTCCATCATTCCCCACTCTCCATCACTCCCCACTCTCCATCATTCCCCACTCTCCATCAGCGTCCCCACTCTCCATCACTCCCACTCTCCATCACTCCCCACTCTCCATCACTCCCCACTCTCCATCACTCCCACTCTCCATCACTCCCCACTCTCCATCTTCCCCACTCCCCATCACTCCCACTCTCCATCACTCCCCACTCTCCATCACTCCCCACTCTCCATCACTCCCCACTCTCCATCATTCCCCACTCTCCATCACTCCCCACTCTCCATCACTCCCACTCTCCATCATTCCCCACTCCATCTCCCACTCTCATCACTCCCACTCTCCATCACTCCCCACTCTCCATCACTCCCACTCTCCTTCATTCCCCACTCTCCATCACTCCCCACTCTCCATCACTCCCCACTCTCCATCACTCCCCACTCTCCATCACTCCCCACTCTCCATCACTCCCCACTCTCCATCATTCCCCACTCTCCATCACTCCCCACTCTCCATCAGTCCCCACTCTCCATCACTCCCCACTCTCCATCACTCCCCACTCTCCATCACTCCCCACTCTCCATCACTCCCACTCTCCATCATTCCCCACTCTCCATCACTCCCCACTCTCCATCATTCCCCACTCTCCATCATCCCCCACTCTCCATCACTCCCCACTCTCCATCACTCCCCACTCTCCATCATTCCCCACTCTCCATCTTCCCCACTCTCCATCACTCCCCACTCTCCATCACTCCCCACTCTCCATCACTCCCCACTCTCCATCATTCCCACTCTCCATCACTCCCACTCTCCATCATTCCCCACTCTCCATCACTCCCCACTCTCCATCATTCCCCACTCTCCATCATCCCACTCTCCATCACTCCCACTCTCCATCATTCTCCACTCTCCATCACTCCCCACTCTCCATCATTCCCCACTCTCCATCACTCCCCACTCTCCATCACTCCCCACTCTCCATCACTCCCCACTCTCCATCACTCCCCACTCTCCATCACTCCCCACTCTCCATCACTCCCCACTCTCCATCACTCCCACTCTCCATCACTCCCCACTCTCCATCTTCCCCACTCCCCATCACTCCCCACTCTCCATCACTCCCCACTCTCCATCACTCCCCACTCTCCATCACTCCCCACTCTCCATCATCCCCACTCTCCATCACTCCCCACTCTCCATCACGCCCACTCTCCATCATTCCCCACTCTCCATCACTCCCCACTCTCCATCACTCCCCACTCTCCATCACTCCCCACTCTCCATCACTCCCCACTCTCCATCATTCCCCACTCTCCATCATTCCCCACTCTCCATCCTCCCCACTCCCATCACTCCCACTCTCCATCACTCCCACTCTCCATCACTCCCCACTCTCCATCACTCCCCACTCTCCATCACTCCCACTCTCCATCACTCCCACTCTCCATCACTCCCCACTCTCCATCACTCCCCACTCTCCATCACTCCCCACTCTCCATCACTCCCACTCTCCATCACTCCCACTCTCCATCATTCCCACTCTCCATCACTCCCCACTCTCCATCACTCCCCACTCTCCATCACTCCCACCTCCATCACTCCCCACCTCCATCACTCCCCACTCTCCATCATTCCCCACTCTCCATCATTCCCCACTCTCCATCACTCCCCACTCTCCATCACTCCCCACTCTCCATCATCCCCACTCTCCATCACTCCCACTCTCCATCACTCCCCACTCTCCATCACTCCCCACTCTCCATCACTCCCCACTCTCCCATCACTCCCCACTCTCCATCACTCCCACTCTCCATCATCCCCACTCCCATCACTCCCCACTCCCATCATCCCCACTCTCCATCACTCCCCACTCTCCATCACTCCCCACTCTCCATCCTCCCCACTCTCCATCACTCCCCACTCTCCATCACTCCCCACTCCCATCACTCCCCACTCCCATCACTCCCCACTCTCCATCATCTCCCCACTCTCCATCACTCCCCACTCCCATCACTCCCCACTCTCCATCACTCCCCACTCTCCATCACTCCCCACTCTCCATCACTCCCCACTCTCCATCACTCCCCACTCTCCATCATCCCCACTCTCCATCACTCCCCACTCTCCATCACTCCCCACTCTCCATCACTCCCCACTCTCCATCACTCCCCACTCTCCATCATTCCCCACTCTCCATCACTCCCCACTCTCCATCATTCCCCACTCTCCATCATTCCCCACTCTCCATCATTCCCCACTCTCCATCACTCCCACACTCCATCACTCCCCACTCTCATCTCCCCACTCTCCATCATCTCCACTCTCCATCACTCCCACTCTCCATCACTCCCCACTCTCCATCACTCCCCACTCTCCATCATTCCCCACTCTCCATCACTCCCCACTCTCCATCATTCCCCACTCTCCATCATTCCCCACTCTCCATCACTCCCCACTCTCCATCACTCCCCACTCTCCATCACTCCCCACTCTCCATCATTCCCACTCTCCATCACTCCCCACTCTCCATCATTCCCCACTCTCCATCACTCCCCACTCTCCATCATTCCCCACTCTCCATCACTCCCCACTCTCACACTCCCCACTCCCATCATCCCCACTCTCCATCACTCCCCACTCTCCATCACTCCCCACTCTCCATCACTCCCCACTCTCCATCACTCCCCACTCTCCATCACTCCCCACTCTCCATCTTCCCCACTCCCCTCACTCCCCACTCTCCATCACTCCCCACTCTCCATCACTCCCCACTCTCCATCACTCCCCACTCTCCATCCCCACTCCCCATCACTCCCCACTCACCATCACTCCCCACTCCCATCAATCCCCACCTCCATCACTCCCCACTCTCCATCACTCCCCACTCTCCATCACTCCCCACTCTCCATCACTCCCCACTCTCCATCATCCCCACTCTCCATCACTCCCCACTCACCATCACTCCCCACTCCCACACTCCCCACTCTCCATCACTCCCCACTCTCCATCACTCCCCACTCTCCATCATTCCCCACTCACCATCACTCCCCACTCTCCATCACCCCCACTCTCCATCACTCCCCACTCTCCATCACTCCCCACTCTCCATCACTCCCCACTCTCCATCACTCCCACTCTCCATCATCCCCACTCTCCATCACTCCCACTCTCCATCATCCCCACTCTCCATCATCCCCACCCTCCATCACTCCCCACTCTCCATCATCCCCACTCTCCATCATCCCACTCTCCATCACTCCCCACTCTCCATCAACTCCCCACTCTCCATCACTCCCCACTCTCCATCACTCCCCACTCTCATCACTCCCCACTCTCCATCACCCCACTCTCCATCATCCCCACTCCCATCACTCCCCACTCTCCAACATCCCCACTCTCCATCACTCCCACTCTCCATCACTCCCCACTCCATCATCCCACTCCACACTCCCACTCTCCATCACTCCCCACTCTCCATCACTCCCCACTCTCCATCATCCCCACTCTCCATCACTCCCCACTCTCCATCACTCCCCACTCTCCATCACTCCCCACCACCATCACTCCCCACTCTCCATCACTCCCCACTCACCATCACTCCCCACTCTCCATCATCCCACTCCCCATCACTCCCACCTCCATCACTCCCCACTCTCCATCACTCCCACTCTCCATCACTCCCCACTCTCCATCACTCCCCACTCCCATCACTCCCCACTCTCCATCACTCCCACTCACCACACTCCCCACTCTCCATCACTCCCCACTCACCATCACTCCCCACTCTCCACACTCCCCACCTCCAACACTCCCACTCTCCATCATTCCCCACTCTCCATCACCCCACTCTCCATCACCTCCCCACTCCCCATCACTCCCCACTCTCCATCACTCCCCACTCTCCATCACTCCCCACTCTCCATCAATCCCCACTCACCATCACTCCCCACTCTCCATCACTCCCCACTCTCCATCACTCCCACTCTCCATCACTCCCCACTCTCCATCACTCCCCACTCCCATCACTCCCCACTCTCCATCATCCCCACTCTCCATCACTCCCACTCTCCATCATCCCCAACTCTCCATCATCCCCACCCTCCATCACTCCCCACTCTCCATCATTCCCCACTCTCCATCATCCCCACTCTCCATCTTCCCCACTCTCCATCACTCCCACTCCCATCACACCCACCCCACATCCCCACTCTCCATCACTCCCCACTCTCCATCACTCCCACTCTCCATCACTCCCCACACTCCAACACCCCACTCCCCACACTCCACCTCCATCACTCCCCACTCTCCATCACTCCCCACTCCCATCACTCCCACTCCCATCACCCCACTCACCATCACCCCCAACTCCATCACTCCCCACTCACCAAACCCTCCCCACCTCCATCACACCCCACTCCATCATCCCCACTCCCATCACTCCCCACTCTCCATCACTCCCCACTCTCCATCACTCCCCACTCTCCATCACTCCCCACTCCCCATCACTCCCCACTCTCCATCACACCCCACTCTCCATCACACCCCACTCTCCATCATCCCCACTCACCATCACTCCCCACTCACCACATCCCCACTCCCACACTCCCACCTCCATCACTCCCCACTCTCCATCACTCCCCACACTCCATCACTCCCACTCCCATCAATCCCCACTCACCATCACACCCCAACCTCCATCACTCCCCACTCTCCATCATTCCCCACACTCCATCACTCCCCACTCTCCATCATCCCCACTCTCCATCACTCCCCACACTCCACACTCCCCACTCACCAACACTCCCACACCCCATCACTCCCCACTCTCCATCACTCCCCACTCCCATCACTCCCCACACTCCATCACTCCCCACCTCCATCATTCCCCACTCTCCATCACTCCCCACTCTCCACATCCCCACTCCCATCACCACACTCCCACACACCCCCACCTCCATCCATCCCCACTCTCCATCACTCCCCACCTCCACATTCCCCACTCTCCATCACTCCCCACTCTCCATCATTCCCCACCTCCATCATCCCCACTCTCCATCACTCCCACACCCAACTCCCCACTCCCCATCACTCCCCACTCACCATCACACCCCACTCTCCATCACTCCCCACTCTCCATCACTCCCCACTCTCCATCATTCCCCACTCCCCATCACACCCCACCACCATCACTCCCCACTCTCCATCACCCCCACTCTCCATCACTCCCACACTCCATCACTCCCCACACTCCATCACTCCCCACTCTCCATCACACCCCACTCTCCATCATCCCCACTCTCCATCACTCCCCACACTCCATCATCCCAACTCACCATCATCCCCCACCCCCATCACTCCCCACTCCCAACATCCCCACTCACCATCATCCCCACTCTCCACTTCCCCACTCCCATCACTCCCCACTCACCATCACTCCCCACACACATCATCCCCACTCCCACAACCCACACTCACCATCACACCCCAACTCCCAACACTCCCCACTCTCCATCACACCCCACTCCCCAACACTCCCCACCACCAACACACCCCACTCTCCATCACACCCCACACCCCACACACCCCAACCCCAACACCCCACTCACCATCACTCCCCAACACACCAACACCCCCACCACACCCAACCCACCCCACCACCCATCACACCCCACACCACATCCCAACACCCACACTCCCCACCACCAACACTACCCCACACCCACATCACACCCCACTCTCCAACACTCCCCACTCTCCAACACCCCCACACTCCACATCCCACACCCAACCACCCCACTCCATCACACCCCACTCTCCATCATTCCCACCTCCATCACTCCCCACTCACCAACATTCCCCACTCTCCATCATTCCCCACTCCCACACTCCCCACTCTCCATCACTCCCCACTCTCCATCATTCCCCACTCTCCATCACTTCCCACACCCATCAATCCCCACTCTCCATCATTCCCCACTCTCCATCACTCCCCACTCTACATCATTCCCCACCTCCATCACTCCCCACACTCCACAACCCCACACCCATCATCCCACACACACCATCATCCCCACTCTCCATCAACCCCACCCTCCCACATCCCCACTCTCCATCACTCCCCACTCACCATCACTCCCCTCCACCACACCCCCACACACCCACAACCCCACCCCCATCACCCCACTCTCCATCACTCCCCACTCTCCAACACACCCCACTCACCAACACCCCACTCCCACACCCCCACTCACCTCACTCCCCACTCACCATCATTCCCCACTCTCCATCACTCCCCCACACTCCATCATTCCCCCTCTCCATCACACCCCACACTCCATCATCCCCAATCACCATCACACCCACCCTCCATCATCCCCACTCCCATCATTCCCACTCTCCAACATCCCACTCACCACACTCCCCACCCTCCTCACACCCCACTCTCCATCACTCCCCACTCTCCATCATTCCCCACTCTCCATCATTCCCACTCTCCATCATTCCCCACTCACCATCACTCCCACTCTCCATCACTCCCCACTCTCCATCATTCCCCACTCTCCATCACTCCAATCTCTCCATCACACCCCACTCTCCAACATCCCCACTCTCCATCATTCCCCACACTCCATCATTCCCCACTCCACACACCACACCCACCACTCCCAACACCACACCCCCACTCTCCATCATTCCCCACTCTCCATCACTCCCCACTCACCAACACTCCCCACTCTCATCACTCCCCACACTCCATCATCCCCACTCTCCATCATTCCCCACTCCCATCACTCCCCACTCTCCATCAATCCCCACACTCCATCATTCCCCACTCTCCATCACTCCCCCACTCACCATCACTCCCCAATCACCATCCCCACTCTCCATCACTCCCCACTCTCCATCACTTCCCACTCTCCATCACTCTCCACTCTCCATCAATCCCCACTCTCCATCATTCCCCACCCTTCATCATTCCCCACTCTCCATCATTCCCCACTCTCCATCATTCCCCACTCTCCATCACTCCATCATTCCCCACTCTCCATCACTCCCCACTCCCCATCATTCCCCACTCTCCATCATTCCCCACTCTCCATCATTCCCCACTCTCCATCACTCCGCAATCTCCATCATTCCCCACTCTCCATCACTCCCCACTCTCCATCATTCCCCACTGTCCATCATTCCCCACTCTCCATCATTCCCCACTCTCCATCATTCCCCACTTTCCATCATTCCCCACTCTCCATCATTCCCCACTCTCCATCACTCCACACTCTCCATCACTCCCCACTCTCCATCACTCCCCACTCTCCATCACTCCCCACTCTCCATCACTCCCCACTCTCCATCATTCCCCACTCTCCATCATTCCCCACTCTCCATCACTCCCCACTCTCCATCACTCCCCACTCTCCATCATTCCCCACTCTCCATCATTCCCCACTCTCCATCATTCCCCACTCTCCATCATTCCCCACTCTCCATCACTCCCCACTCTCCATCATTCACCACTCTACATCACTCCCCACTCTCCATCATTCCCCACTCTCCATCACTCCCCACTCTCCATCATTCCCCACTCTCCATCACTCCCCACTCTCCATCACTCCCCACACTCCATCACTCCCCACTCTCCATCATTCCCCACTCTCCATCATTCCCCACTCTCCATCACTCCCCACTTTCCAGCATTCCCCTGTCTCCATCACTCCACACACTCCATCACTCCCCACTCTGCATCACTCACCACTCTCCATCATTCTCCACTTTCCATCACTCCCCACTCTCCATCACTCCCCACTCTCCATCACTCCCCACTCTCCATCATTCCCCACTCTCCATCACTCCCCACTCTCCATCATTCCCCACTCTCCATCATTCCCCACTCTCCATCACTCCCCACTTTCCATCACTCCCCACTCTCCATCACTCCCCACTCTCCATCATTCCCCACTCTCCATCACTCCCCACTCTCCATCATTCCCCACTCTCCTTCACTCCCCACTTTCCATCATTCCCCACTCTCCATCACTCCCCACTCTCCATCATTCCCCACTCTCCATCAGTCCCCACTCTCCATCACTCCCCACTCTCCATCACTCCCCACTCTCCATCACTCCCCACTCTCCAACACTCCCCACTCTCCATCACACCCCACTCTCCATCTTTCCCCACTCCCCATCACTCCCCACTCTCCGTCACTCCCCACTCTCCATCACTCCCCACTCTCCATCACTCCCCACTCTCCATCACTCCCCACTCTCCATCTTTCCCCACTCCCCATCACTCCCCACTCTCCATCACTCCCCACTCTCCATCATTCCCCACTCTCCATCACTCCCCACTCTCCATCACTCCCCACTCTCCATCACTCCCCACGCTCCATCACTCCCTACTCTCCTTCATTCCCCACTCTCCATCACTACCCACTCTCCATCACTCCCCACTCCCCATCACTCCCCACTCTCCATCTCTCCCCACTCTCCATCACTCCCCACTCTCCATCATTCCCCACTCACCATCTCTCCCCACTCTCCATCACTCCCCACTCTCCATCACTCCCCACTCTCCATCACTCCCCTCTCTCCATCACTCCCCACTCTCCATCATTCCCCACTCTCCATCACTCCCCACTCTCCATCATTCCCCACTCTCCATCATTCCCCACCCTCCATCACTCCCCACTCTCCATCATTCCCCACTCTCCATCATTCCCCACTCTCCATCATTCCCCACTCTCCATCACTCCCCACTCTCCATCACACCCCACTCTCCATCACTCCCCACTCTCTATCATTCCCCACTCTCCATCATTCCCCACTCTCCATTACTCCCCACTCTCCATCACTCCCCACTCTCCATCACTCCCCACTCTCCATCATTCCCCACTCTCCATCAGTCCCCACCCTCCATCACTCCCCACTCTCCATCATTCCCCACTCTCCATCCTTCCCCACTCTCCATCATTCCCCACTCTCCATCACTCCCCACTCTCCATCACTCCCCACTCTCCATCACTCCCCACTCTCTATCATTCCCCACTCTCCATCATTCCCCACTCTCCATCATTCCCCACTCTCCATTACTCCCCACTCTCCATCACTCCCCACTCTCCATCACTCCCCACTCTCCATCATTCCCCACTCTCCATCAGTCCCCACCCTCCATCACTCCCCACTCTCCATCCCTCCCCACTCTCCATCACTCCCCACTCTCCATCATTCCCCACTCTCCATCACTCCCCACTCTCCATCATTCCCCACTCTCCATCATTCCCCACTCTCCATCACTCCCCACTCTCCATCACTCCCCACTCTCCATCATTCCCCACTCTCCATCACTCCCCACTCTCCATCACTCCCCACTCTCCATCATAAATCCCTTTCCATCACTCCCCACTCTCCATCATTCCCCACTCTGCATCATTCCCCATTCTCCAGCACTCCCCACTCTCCATCACTCCCCACTCTCCATCATTCCCCACTCTCCATCACTTCCCACTCTCCATCATTCCCCACTCTACATCATTCCCCACTCTCCATCACTCCCCACTCTACATCATTCCCCACGCTCCATCACTCCCCACTCTCCATCATTCCCCACTCTCCATCATTCCCCACTCTCCATCATTCCCCACTCTCCATCATTCCCCACTCTCCATCATTCCCCACTCTCCATCACTCCCCACTCTCCATCATTCCCCTCTCTCCATCACACCCCACTCTCCATCATTCCCCACTCCCCATCATTCCCCACTCTCCATCACTCCCCACTCTCCATCACTCCCCACTCTCCATCACCCCCTACTCTCCATCACTCCCCACTCTCCTTCATTCCCCACTCACCATCATTCCCCACTCTCCATCACTCCCCACTCTCCATCATTCCCCGCGCTCCATCACTCCCCACTCTCCATCATTCCCCAATCTCCATCACTCCCACTCTCCATCATTCCCCACTCTCCATCATTCCCCACTCTCCATCATTCCCACTCTCCATCACTCCCCACCCTCCTTCACTCCCCACTCTCCATCACTCCCCACTCTCCATCATTCCCCACTCTCCATCATTCCGCACTCTCCATCATTCCCCACTCTCCATCACTCCTCACTCTCCATCACTCCCCACTCTCCATCATTCCCCACTCTCCATCACTCCAATCTCTCCTTCACTCCCCACTCTCCATCATTCCCCACTCTCCATCTTTCCCCACTCTCCATCATTCCCCACTCTCCATCACTCCAATCTCTCCTTCACTCCCCACTCTCCATCATTCCCCACTCTCCATCATTCCCCACTCTCCATCACTCCGCAATCTCCATCATTCCCCACTCTCCATCACTCCCCACTCTCCATCATTCCCCACTGTCCATCATTCCCCACTCTCCATCATTCCCCACTCTCCATCATTCCCCACTTTCCATCATTCCCCACTCTCCATCACTCCCCACTCTCCGTCACTCCCCACTCTCCATCACTCCCCACTCTCCATCTTTCCCCACTCCCCATCACTACCCACTCTCCATCACTCCCCACTCTCCATCATTCCCCACTGTCCATCACTCCCCACTCTCCATCACTCCCCACTCTCCATCAATCCCCACGCTCCATCACTCCCCACTCTCCTTCATTCCCCACTCTCCATCACTACCCACTCTCCATCACTCCCCACTCCCCATCACTCCCCACTCTCCATCACTCCCCACTCTCCATCACTCCCCACTCTCCATCATTCCCCACTCACCATCTCTCCCCACTCTCCATCACTCCCCACTCTCCATCACTCCCCACTCTCCATCACTCCCCTCTCTCCATCACTCCCCACTCTCCATCATTCCCCACTCTCCATCACTCCCCACTCTCCATCATTCCCCACTCTCCATCATTCCCCACCCTCCATCACTCCCCACTCTCCATCATTCCCCACTCTCCATCATTCCCCACTCTCCATCATTCCCCACTCTCCATCACTCCCCACTCTCCATCACTCCCCACTCTCCATCACTCCCCACTCTCTATCATTCCCCACTCTCCATCATTCCCCACTCTCCATTACTCCCCACTCTCCATCACTCCCCACTCTCCATCACTCCCCACTCTCCATCATTCCCCACTCTCCATCAGTCCCCACCCTCCATCACTCCCCACTCTCCATCATTCCCCACTCTCCATCATTCCCCACTCTCCATCATTCCCCACTCTCCATCACTCCCCACTCTCCATCACTCCCCACTCTCCATCACTCCCCACTCTCTATCATTCCCCACTCTCCATCATTCCCCACTCTCCATCATTCCCCACTCTCCATTACTCCCCACTCTCCATCACTCCCCACTCTCCATCACTCCCCACTCTCCATCATTCCCCACTCTCCATCAGTCCCCACCCTCCATCACTCCCCACTCTCCATCCCTCCCCACTCTCCATCACTCCCCACTCTCCATCATTCCCCACTCTCCATCACTCCCCACTCTCCATCATTCCCCACTCTCCATCATTCCCCACTCTCCATCACTCCCCACTCTCCATCACTCCCCACTCTCCATCATTCCCCACTCTCCATCACTCCCCACTCTCCATCACTCCCCACTCTCCATCATTCCTCCCTTTCCATCACTCCCCACTCTCCATCATTCCCCACTCTGCATCATTCCCCATTCTCCAGCACTCCCCACTCTCCATCACTCCCCACTCTCCATCATTCCCCACTCTCCATCACTTCCCACTCTCCATCATTCCCCACTCTCCATCATTCCCCACTCTCCATCACTCCCCACTCTACATCATTCCCCACGCTCCATCACTCCCCACTCTCCATCATTCCCCACTCTCCATCATTCCCCACTCTCCATCATTCCCCACTCTCCATCATTCCCCACTCTCCATCACTCCCCACTCTCCATCATTCCCCTCTCTCCATCACACCCCACTCTCCATCATTCCCCACTCCCCATCATTCCCCACTCTCCATCACTCCCCACTCTCCATCACTCCCCACTCTCCATCACCCCCTACTCTCCATCACTCCCCACTCTCCTTCATTCCCCACTCACCATCATTCCCCACTCTCCATCACTCCCCACTCTCCATCATTCCCCGCGCTCCATCACTCCCCACTCTCCATCATTCCCCAATCTCCATCACTCCCACTCTCCATCATTCCCCACTCTCCATCATTCCCCACTCTCCATCATTCCCACTCTCCATCACTCCCCACCCTCCTTCACTCCCCACTCTCCATCACTCCCCACTCTCCATCATTCCCCACCCTCCATCATTCCGCCCTCTCCATCATTCCCCACTCTCCATCACTCCTCACTCTCCATCACTCCCCACTCTCCATCATTCCCCACTCTCCATCACTCCAATCTCTCCATCACTCCCCACTCTCCATCATTCCCCACTCTCCATCTTTCCCCACTCTCCATCATTCCCCACTCTCCATCACTCCCCACTCTCCATCACTCCCCACTCTCCATCATTCCCCACTCTCCATCACTCCCCACTCTCCATCACTCCCCACTCTCGATCACTCCCCACTCTCCATCATTCCCCACTCTCCATCATTCCCCACTCTCCATCACTCCCCACTCTCCATCAATCCCCACTCTCCATCATTCCCCACTCTCCATCACTCCCCACTCTCCATCACTCCACAATCTCCATCACTCCCCACTCTCCATCACTCCCCACTCTCCATCACTTCCCACTCTCCATCACTCTCCACTCTCCATCAATCCCCACTCTCCATCATTCCCCACCCTTCATCATTCCCCACTCTCCATCATTCCCCACTCTCCATCATTCCCCACTCTCCATCACTCCATCATTCCCCACTCTCCATCACTCCCCACTCCCCATCATTCCCCACTCTCCATCATTCCCCACTCTCCATCATTCCCCACTCTCCATCACTCCGCAATCTCCATCATTCCCCACTCTCCATCACTCCCCACTCTCCATCATTCCCCACTGTCCATCATTCCCCACTCTCCATCATTCCCCACTCTCCATCATTCCCCACTTTCCATCATTCCCCACTCTCCATCATTCCCCACTCTCCATCACTCCACACTCTCCATCACTCCCCACTCTCCATCACTCCCCACTCTCCATCACTCCCCACTCTCCATCACTCCCCACTCTCCATCATTCCCCACTCTCCATCATTCCCCACTCTCCATCACTCCCCACTCTCCATCACTCCCCACTCTCCATCATTCCCCACTCTCCATCATTCCCCACTCTCCATCATTCCCCACTCTCCATCATTCCCCACTCTCCATCACTCCCCACTCTCCATCATTCCCCACTCTACATCACTCCCCACTCTCCATCATTCCCCACTCTCCATCACTCCCCACTCTCCATCATTCCCCACTCTCCATCACTCCCCACTCTCCATCACTCCCCACACTCCATCACTCCCCACTCTCCATCATTCCTCACTCTCCATCATTCCCCACTCTCCATCACTCCCCTGTCTCCATCACTCCACACACTCCATCACTCCCCACTCTGCATCACTCACCACTCTCCATCATTCTCCACTTTCCATCACTCCCCACTCTCCATCACTCCCCACTCTCCATCACTCCCCACTCTCCATCATTCCCACTCTCCATCACTCCCCACTCTCCATCATTCCCCACTCTCCATCATTCCCCACACTCGATCACTCCCCACTTTCCATCACTCCCCACTCTCCATCACTCCCCACTCTCCATCATTCCCCACTCTCCATCACTCCCCACTCTCCATCATTCCCCACTCTCCATCACTCCCCACTTTCCATCATTCCCCACTCTCCATCACTCCCCACTCTCCATCATTCCCCACACTCCATCAGTCCCCACTCTCCATCACTCCCCACTCTCCATCACTCCCCACTCTCCATCACTCCCCACTCTCCGTCACTCCCCACTCTCCATCACTCCCCACTCTCCATCACTCCCCACTCTCCATCACTCCCCACTCTCCATCTTTCCCCACTCCCCATCACTCCCCACTCTCCATCACTCCCCACTCTCCATCATTCCCCACTGTCCATCACTCCCCACTCTCCATCACTCCCCACTCTCCATCACTCCCCACGCTCCATCACTCCCCACTCTCCTTCATTCCCCACTCTCCATCACTACCCACTCTCCATCACTCCCCACTCCCCATCACTCCCCACTCTCCATCACTCCCCACTCTCCATCACTCCCCACTCTCCATCATTCCCCACTCACCATCTCTCCCCACTCTCCATCACTCCCCACTCTCCATCACTCCCCACTCTCCATCACTCCCCTCTCTCCATCACTCCCCACTCTCCATCATTCCCCACTCTCCATCACTCCCCACTCTCCATCATTCCCCACTCTCCATCATTCCCCACCCTCCATCACTCCCCACTCTCCATCATTCCCCACTCTCCATCATTCTCCACTCTCCATCATTCCCCACTCTCCATCACTCCCCACTCTCCATCACTCCCCACTCTCCATCACTCCCCACTCTCTATCATTCCCCACTCTCCATCATTCCCCACTCTCCATTACTCCCCACTCTCCATCACTCCCCACTCTCCATCACTCCCCACTCTCCATCATTCCCCACTCTCCATCAGTCCCCACCCTCCATCACTCCCCACTCTCCATCATTCCCCACTCTCCATCATTCCCCACTCTCCATCACTCCCCACTCTCCATCACTCCCCACTCTCCATCACTCCCCACTCTCTATCATTCCCCACTCTCCATCATTCCCCACTCTCCATCATTCCCCACTCTCCATTACTCCCCACTCTCCATCACTCCCCACTCTCCATCACTCCCCACTCTCCATCATTCCCCACTCTCCATCAGTCCCCACCCTCCATCACTCCCCACTCTACATCCCTCCCCACTCTCCATCACTCCCCACTCTCCATCATTCCCCACTCTCCATCACTCCCCACTCTCCATCATTCCCCACTCTCCATCATTCCCCACTCTCCATCACTCCCCACTCTCCATCACTCCCCACTCTCCATCATTCCCCACTCTCCATCACTCCCCACTCTCCATCACTCCCCACTCTCCATCATTCCTCCCTTTCCATCACTCCCCACTCTCCATCATTCCCCACTCTGCATCATTCCCCATTCTCCAGCACTCCCCACTCTCCATCACTCCCCACTCTCCATCATTCCCCACTCTCCATCACTTCCCACTCTCCATCATTCCCCACTCTCCATCATTCCCCACTCTCCATCACTCCCCACTCTACATCATTCCCCACGCTCCATCACTCCCCACTCTCCATCATTCCCCACTCTCCATCATTCCCCACTCTCCATCATTCCCCACTCTCCATCATTCCCCACTCTCCATCATTCCCCACTCTCCATCACTCCCCACTCTCCATCATTCCCCTCTCTCCATCACACCCCACTCTCCATCATTCCCCACTCCCCATCATTCCCCACTCTCCATCACTCCCCACTCTCCATCACTCCCCACTCTCCATCACCCCCTACTCTCCATCACTCCCCACTCTCCTTCATTCCCCACTCACCATCATTCCCCACTCTCCATCACTCCCCACTCTCCATCATTCCCCGCGCTCCATCACTCCCCACTCTCCATCATTCCCCAATCTCCATCACTCCCACTCTCCATCATTCCCCACTCTCCATCATTCCCCACTCTCCATCATTCCCACTCTCCATCACTCCCCACCTTCCTTCACTCCCCACTCTCCATCACTCCCCACTCTCCATCATTCCCCACTCTCCATCATTCCGCACTCTCCATCATTCCCCACTCTCCATCACTCCTCACTCTCCATCACTCCCCACTCTCCATCATTCCCCACTCTCCATCACTCCAATCTCTCCATCACTCCCCACTCTCCATCATTCCCCACTCTCCATCTTTCCCCACTCTCCATCATTCCCCACTCTCCATCACTCCCCACTCTCCATCACTCCCCACTCTCCATCATTCCCCACTCTCCATCACTCCCCACTCTCCATCACTCCCCACTCTCGATCACTCCCCACTCTCCATCATTCCCCACTCTCCATCATTCCCCACTCTCCATCACTCCCCACTCTCCATCAATCCCCACTCTCCATCATTCCCCACTCTCCATCACTCCCCACTCTCCATCACTCCCCAATCTCCATCACTCCCCACTCTCCATCACTCCCCACTCTCCATCACTTCCCACTCTCCATCACTCTCCACTCTCCATCAATCCCCACTCTCCATCATTCCCCACCCTTCATCATTCCCCACTCTCCATCATTCCCCACTCTCCATCATTCCCCACTCTCCATCACTCCATCATTCCCCACTCTCCATCACTCCCCACTCCCCATCATTCCCCACTCTCCATCATTCCCCACTCTCCATCACTCCGCAATCTCCATCATTCCCCACTCTCCATCACTCCCCACTCTCCATCATTCCCCACTGTCCATCATTCCCCACTCTCCATCATTCCCCACTCTCCATCATTCCCCACTTTCCATCATTCCCCACTCTCCATCATTCCCCACTCTCCATCACTCCACACTCTCCATCACTCCCCACTCTCCATCACTCCCCACTCTCCATCACTCCCCACTCTCCATCACTCCCCACTCTCCATCATTCCCCACTCTCCATCATTCCCCACTCTCCATCACTCCCCACTCTCCATCACTCCCCACACTCCATCATTCCCCACTCTCCATCATTCCCCACTCTCCATCATTCCCCACTCACCATCATTCCCCACTCTCCATCACTCCCCACTCTCCATCATTCCCCACTCTACATCACTCCCCACTCTCCATCATTCCCCACTCTCCATCACTCCCCACTCTCCATCATTCCCCACTCTCCATCACTCCCCACTCTCCATCACTCCCCACACTCCATCACTCCCCACTCTCCATCATTCCCCACTCTCCATCATTCCCCACTCTCCATCATTCCCCACTCTCCATCACGCCCCACTCTCCATCATTCCCCACTCTCCATCACTCCCCACTCTCCATCACTCCCCACCCTCCATCACTCCCCACACTTCATCATTCCCCACTCTCCATCACTCCCCACTCTCCATCACTCCCCACTCTCCATCATTCCCCACTCTCCATCACTCCCCACTCTCCATCATTCCCCACTCTCCATCACTCCCCACTCTCCATCACTCCCCACCCTCCATCACTCCCCACACTTCATCATTCCCCACTCTCCATCACTCCCCACTCTCCATCACTCCCCACTCTCCATCATTCCCCACTCTCCATCACTCCCCACTCTCCATCATTCCCCACTCTCCATCATTCCCCACTCTCCAACACTCCCCACTCTCCATCACTCCCCACTCTCCATCATTCCCCACTCTCCATCACTCCCCACTCTCCATCATTCCCCACTCTCCATCATTCCCCACTCTCCATCACTCCCCACTCTCCATCATTCCCCACTCTCCATCACTCCCCACTCTCCATCATTCCCCACTCTCCATCATTCCCCACTCTCCATCATTCCCCACTCTCCATCACTCCCCACTCTCCATCACTCCCCACTCTCCATCACTCCCCACTCTCCATCTTTCCCCACTCTCCATCATTCCCCACTCTCCATCACTCCCCACTCTCCATCACTCCCCACTCTCCATCATTCCCCACTCTCCATCACTCCCCACTCTCCATCACTCCCCACTCTCCATCACGCCCCACTCTCCATCATTCCCCACTCTCCATCACTCCCCACTATCCATCATTTCCCAGTCTCCATCATTCCTCACTCTCCATCATTCCCCACTCTCCATCATTCCCCACTCTCCATCACTCCCCACTCTCCATCATTCCCCACTCTCCATCATTCCCCACTCTCCATCATTCCCCACTCTCCATCACTCCCCACTCTCCATCACTCCCCACTCTCCATCACTCCCCACTCTCTATCATTCCCCACTCTCCATCACGCCCCACTCTCCATCATTCCCCACTCTCCATCACTCCCCACTATCCATCATTTCCCAGTCTCCATCATTCCTCACTCTCCATCATTCCCCACTCTCCATCACTCCCCACTCTCCATCACTCCCCACTCTCCATCATTCCCCACTCTCCATCACTCCCCACTCTCCATCACTCCCCACTCTCCATCATTCCCCACTCTCCATCACTCCCACTCTCCATCATTCCCCACTCTCCATCACTCCCCACTCTCCATTACTCCCACTCTCCATCATTCCCCACTCTCCATCATTCCCACTCTCCATCACCCCCACTCTCCATCATTCCCCACTCTCCATCACTCCCCACTCTCCATCACTCCCCACTCTCCATCTTTCCCCACTCTCCATCATTCCCCACTCTCCATCACTCCCCACTCTCCATCACTCCCCACTCTCCATCATTCCCCACTCTCCATCATTCCCCACTCTCCATCACTCCCCACTCTCCATCACGCCCCACTCTCCATCATTCCCCACTCTCCATCACTCCCCACTATCCATCATTTCCCAGTCTCCATCATTCCCCACTCTCCATCATTCCCCACTCTCCATCACCCCCACTCTCCATCACTCCCCACTCTCCATCACTCCCCACTCTCCATCATTCCCCACTCTCCATCATTCCCCACTCTCCATCATTCCCCACTCTCCATCACTCCCCACTCTCCATCACTCCCCACTCTCCATCACTCCCCACTCTCTATCATTCCCCACTCTCCATCATTCCCCACTCTCCATCACTCCCCACTCTCCATCACTCCCCACTCTCCATCACTCCCCACTCTCCATCATTCCCCACTCTCCATCAATCCCCACTCTCCATCAGTCCCCACTCTCCATCACTCCCCACTCTCCATCATTCCCCACTCTCCATCACTCCCCACTCTCCATCACTCCCCACTCTCCATCATTCCCCACTCTCCATCAGTCCCCACTCTCCATCAGTCCCCACTCTCCATCACTCCCCACTCTCCATCACTCCCCACTCTCCATCACTCCCCACTCTCTATCATTCCCCACTCTCCATCATTCCCCACTCTCCATTACTCCCCACTCTCCATCACTCCCCACTCTCCATCACTCCCCACTCTCCATCACTCCCCACTCTCTATCACTTCCCACTCTCCATCACTCCCCACTCTCCATCACTTTCCACTCTCCATCATTCCCCACTCTCCATCATTCCCCACCCTCCATCAATCCCCACTCTCCATCATTCCCCACTCTCCATCATTCCCCACTCTCCATCACTCCATCATTCCACACTCTCCATCACTCCCCACTCTCCATCACGCCCCATTCTCCATCATTCCCCACTCTCCATCATTCCCCACTCTCCATCATTCCCCACTCTCCATCATTTCCCACTCTCCATAAGTCCCCACTCTCCATCACTCCCCACTCTCCATCACTCCCCACTCTCCATCACTCCCCACTCTCCATCACTCCCCACTCTCCATCATTCCCCACTCTCCATCACTCCCCACTATCCATCATTCCCCACTCTCCATCATTCCCCACTCTCCATCATTCCCCACTCTCCATCATTCCCCACTCTCCATCATTCCCCACTCTCCATCACGCCCCACTCTCCATCATTCCCCACTCTCCATCACTCCCCACTCTCCATCACTCCCCACCCTCCATCACTCCCCACACTCCATCATTCCCCACTCTCCATCACTCCCCACTCTCCATCACTCCCCACGCTCCATCATTCCCCACTCTCCATCACTCCCCACTCTCCATCATTCCCCACTCTCCAACACTCCCCACTCTCCATCACTCCCCACTCTCCATCATTCCCCACTCTCCATCACTCCCCACTCTCCATCATTCCCCACTCTCCATCATTCCCCACTCTCCATCACTCCCCACTCTCCATCATTCCCCACTCTCCATCACTCCCCACTCTCCATCATTCCCCACTCTCCATCATTCCCCACTCTCCATCATTCCCCACTCTCCATCATTCCCCACTCTCCATCACTCCCCACTCTCCATCACTCCCCACTCTCCATCACTCCCCACTCTCCATCTTTCCCCACTCTCCATCATTCCCCACTCTCCATCACTCCCCACTCTCCATCACTCCCCACTCTCCATCACTCCCCACTCTCCATCACTCCCCACTCTCCATCACTCCCCACTCTCCATCACGCCCCACTCTCCATCATTCCCCACTCTCCATCACTCCCCACTATCCATCATTTCCCAGTCTCCATCATTCCTCACTCTCCATCATTCCCCACTCTCCATCATTCCCCACTCTCCATCACTCTCCACTCTCCATCATTCCCCACTCTCCATCATTCCCCACTCTCCATCATTCCCCACTCTCCATCACTCCCCACTCTCCATCACTCCCCACTCTCCATCACTCCCCACTCTCTATCATTCCCCACTCTCCATCACGCCCCACTCTCCATCATTCCCCACTCTCCATCACTCCCCACTATCCATCATTTCCCAGTCTCCATCATTCCTCACTCTCCATCATTCCCCACTCTCCATCACTCCCCACTCTCCATCACTCCCCACTCTCCATCATTCCCCACTCTCCATCACTCCCCACTCTCCATCACTCCCCACTCTCCATCATTCCCCACTCTCCATCACTCCCACTCTCCATCATTCCCCACTCTCCATCACTCCCCACTCTCCATTACTCCCACTCTCCATCATTCCCCACTCTCCATCATTCCCCACTCTCCATCACTCCCCACTCTCCATCATTCCCCACTCTCCATCACTCCCCACTCTCCATCACTCCCCACTCTCCATCTTTCCCCACTCTCCATCATTCCCCACTCTCCTTCACTCCCCACTCTCCATCACTCCCCACTCTCCATCATTCCCCACTCTCCATCATTCCCCACTCTCCATCACTCCCCACTCTCCATCACGCCCCACTCTCCATCATTCCCCACTCTCCATCACTCCCCACTATCCATCATTTCCCAGTCTCCATCATTCCCCACTCTCCATCATTCCCCACTCTCCATCACTCCCCACTCTCCATCACTCCCCACTCTCCATCACTCCCCACTCTCCATCATTCCCCACTCTCCATCATTCCCCACTCTCCATCATTCCCCACTCTCCATCACTCCCCACTCTCCATCACTCCCCACTCTCCATCACTCCCCACTCTCTATCATTCCCCACTCTCCATCATTCCCCACTCTCCATCACTCCCCACTCTCCATCACTCCCCACTCTCCATCACTCCCCACTCTCCATCAATCCCCACTCTCCATCAATCCCCACTCTCCATCATTCCCCACTCTCCATCACTCCCCACTCTCCATCATTCCCCACTCTCCATCACTCCCCACTCTCCATCACTCCCCACTCTCCATCATTCCCCACTCTCCATCAGTCCCCACTCTCCATCAGTCCCCACTCTCCATCACACCCCACTCTCCATCACTCCCCACTCTCCATCACTCCCCACTCTCCATCACTCCCCACTATCCATCAGTCCCCACTCTCCATCACTCCCCACTCTCCATCATTCCCCACTCTCCATCATTCCCCACCCTCCATCACTCCCCACTCTCCATCATTCCCCACTCTCCATCATTCCCCACTCTCCATCATTCCCCACTCTCCATCACTCCCCACTCTCCATCACTCCCCACTCTCCATCACTCCCCACTCTCTATCATTCCCCACTCTCCATCATTCCCCACACTCCATTACTCCCCACTCTCCATCACTCCCCACTCTCCATCACTCCCCACTCTCCATCACTCCCCACTCTCCATCACTTCCCACTCTCCATCACTCCCCACTCTCCATCACTTTCCACTCTCCATCATTCCCCACTCTCCATCATTCCCCACCCTCCATCAATCCCCACTCTCCATCATTCCCCACTCTCCATCATTCCCCACTCTCCATCACTCCATCATTCCACACTCTCCATCACTCCCCACTCTCCATCACGCCCCATTCTCCATCATTCCCCACTCTCCATCATTCCCCACTCTCCATCATTCCCCACTCTCCATCATTTCCCACTCTCCATCAGTCCCCACTCTCCATCACTCCCCACTCTCCATCACTCCCCACTCTCCATCACTCCCCGCTCTCCATCACTCCCCACTCTCCATCATTCCCCACTCTCCATCATTCCCCACTATCCATCATTCCCCACTCTCCATCATTCCCCACTCTCCATCATTCCCCACTCTCCATCATTCCCCACTCTCCATCATTCCCCACTCTCCATCACGCCCCACTCTCCATCATTCCCCACTCTCCATCACTCCCCACTCTCCATCACTCCCCACCCTCCATCACTCCCCACACTCCATCATTCCCTACTCTCCATCACTCCCCACTCTCCATCACTCCCCACTCTCCATCATTCCCCACTCTCCATCATTCCCCACTCTCCATCATTCCCCACTCTCCATCATTCCCCACTCTCCAACACTCCCCACTCTCCATCACTCCCCACTCTCCATCATTCCCCACTCTCCATCACTCCCCACTCTCCATCATTCCCCACTCTCCATCATTCCCCACTCTCCATCACTCCCCACTCTCCATCATTCCCCACTCTCCATCATTCCCCACTCTCCATCATTCCCCACTCTCCATCACTCCCCACTATCCATCATTTCCCAGTCTCCATCATTCCTCACTCTCCATCATTCCCCACTCTCCATCACTCCCCACTCTCCATCACTCCCCACTCTCCATCATTCCCCACTCTCCATCACTCCCCACTCTCCATCACTCCCCACTCTCCATCATTCCCCACTCTCCATCACTCCCACTCTCCATCATTCCCCACTCTCCATCACTCCCCACTCTCCATTACTCCCACTCTCCATCATTCCCCACTCTCCATCATTCCCCACTCTCCATCACTCCCCACTCTCCATCATTCCCCACTCTCCATCACTCCCCACTCTCCATCACTCCCCACTCTCCATCTTTCCCCACTCTCCATCATTCCCCACTCTCCTTCACTCCCCACTCTCCATCACTCCCCACTCTCCATCATTCCCCACTCTCCATCATTCCCCACTCTCCATCACTCCCCACTCTCCATCACACCCCACTCTCCATCATTCCCCACTCTCCATCACTCCCCACTATCCATCATTTCCCAGTCTCCATCATTCCCCACTCTCCATCATTCCCCACTCTCCATCACTCCCCACTCTCCATCACTCCCCACTCTCCATCACTCCCCACTCTCCATCATTCCCCACTCTCCATCATTCCCCACTCTCCATCATTCCCCACTCTCCATCACTCCCCACTCTCCATCACTCCCCACTCTCCATCACTCCCCACTCTCTATCATTCCCCACTCTCCATCATTCCCCACTCTCCATCACTCCCCACTCTCCATCACTCCCCACTCTCCATCACTCCCCACTCTCCATCATTCCCCACTCTCCATCAATCCCCACTCTCCATCATTCCCCACTCTCCATCACTCCCCACTCTCCATCATTCCCCACTCTCCATCACTCCCCACTCTCCATCACTCCCCACTCTCCATCATTCCCCACTCTCCATCAGTCCCCACTCTCCATCAGTCCCCACTCTCCATCACACCCCACTCTCCATCACTCCCCACTCTCCATCACTCCCCACTCTCCATCACTCCCCACTCTCCATCATTCCCCACTCTCCATCACTCCCCACTCTCCATCATTCCCCACTCTCCATCATTCCCCACCCTCCATCACTCCCCACTCTCCATCATTCCCCACTCTCCATCATTCCCCACTCTCCATCATTCCCCACTCTCCATCACTCCCCACTCTCCATCACTCCCCACTCTCCATCACTCCCCACTCTCTATCATTCCCCACTCTCCATCATTCCCCACACTCCATTACTCCCCACTCTCCATCACTCCCCACTCTCCATCACTCCCCACTCTCCATCACTCCCCACTCTCCATCACTTCCCACTCTCCATCACTCCCCACTCTCCATCACTTTCCACTCTCCATCATTCCCCACTCTCCATCATTCCCCACCCTCCATCAATCCCCACTCTCCATCATTCCCCACTCTCCATCATTCCCCACTCTCCATCACTCCATCATTCCACACTCTCCATCACTCCCCACTCTCCATCACGCCCCATTCTCCATCATTCCCCACTCTCCATCATTCCCCACTCTCCATCATTCCCCACTCTCCATCATTTCCCACTCTCCATCAGTCCCCACTCTCCATCACTCCCCACTCTCCATCACTCCCCACTCTCCATCACTCCCCGCTCTCCATCACTCCCCACTCTCCATCATTCCCCACTCTCCATCATTCCCCACTATCCATCATTCCCCACTCTCCATCATTCCCCACTCTCCATCATTCCCCACTCTCCATCATTCCCCACTCTCCATCATTCCCCACTCTCCATCACGCCCCACTCTCCATCATTCCCCACTCTCCATCACTCCCCACTCTCCATCACTCCCCACCCTCCATCACTCCCCACACTCCATCATTCCCTACTCTCCATCACTCCCCACTCTCCATCACTCCCCACTCTCCATCATTCACCACTCTCCATCATTCCCCACTCTCCATCATTCCCCACTCTCCATCATTCCCCACTCTCCAACACTCCCCACTCTCCATCACTCCCCACTCTCCATCATTCCCCACTCTCCATCACTCCCCACTCTCCATCATTCCCCACTCTCCATCATTCCCCACTCTCCATCACTCCCCACTCTCCATCATTCCCCACTCTCCATCACTCCCCACTCTCCATCATTCCCCACTCTCCATCATTCCCCACTCTCCATCATTCCCCACTCTCCATCATTCCCCACTCTCCATCACTCCCCACTCTCCATCACTCCCCACTCTCCATCACTCCCCACTCTCCATCTTTCCCCACTCTCCATCATTCCCCACTCTCCATCACTCCCCACTCTCCATCACTCCCCACTCTCCATCATTCCCCACTCTCCATCACTCCCCACTCTCCATCACTCCCCACTCTCCATCACGCCCCACTCTCCATCATTCCCCACTCTCCATCACTCCCCACTATCCATCATTTCCCAGTCTCCATCATTCCTCACTCTCCATCATTCCCCACTCTCCATCATTCCCCACTCTCCATCACTCCCCACTCTCCATCATTCCCCACTCTCCATCATTCCCCACTCTCCATCATTCCCCACTCTCCATCACTCCCCACTCTCCATCACTCCCCACTCTCCATCATTCCCCACTCTCCATCACTCCCCACTCTCCATCATTCCCCACTCTCCATCATTCCCCACTCTCCATCACTCCCCACTCTCCATCATTCCCCACTCTCCATCACTCCCCACTCTCCATCATTCCCCACTCTCCATCATTCCCCACTCTCCATCATTCCCCACTCTCCATCATTCCCCACTCTCCATCACTCCCCACTCTCCATCACTCCCCACTCTCCATCACTCCCCACTCTCCATCTTTCCCCACTCTCCATCATTCCCCACTGTCCATCACTCCCCACTCTCCATCACTCCCCACTCTCCATCATTCCCCACTCTCCATCACTCCCCACTCTCCATCACTCCCCACTCTCCATCACGCCCCACTCTCCATCATTCCCCACTCTCCATCACTCCCCACTATCCATCATTTCCCAGTCTCCATCATTCCTCACTCTCCATCATTCCCCACTCTCCATCATTCCCCACTCTCCATCACTCCCCACTCTCCATCATTCCCCACTCTCCATCATTCCCCACTCTCCATCATTCCCCACTCTCCATCACTCCCCACTCTCCATCACTCCCCACTCTCCATCACTCCCCACTCTCTATCATTCCCCACTCTCCATCACGCCCCACTCTCCATCATTCCCCACTCTCCATCACTCCCCACTATCCATCATTTCCCAGTCTCCATCATTCCTCACTCTCCATCATTCCCCACTCTCCATCACTCCCCACTCTCCATCACTCCCCACTCTCCATCATTCCCCACTCTCCATCACTCCCCACTCTCCATCACTCCCCACTCTCCATCATTCCCCACTCTCCATCACTCCCACTCTCCATCATTCCCCACTCTCCATCACTCCCCACTCTCCATTACTCCCACTCTCCATCATTCCCCACTCTCCATCATTCCCCACTCTCCATCACTCCCCACTCTCCATCATTCCCCACTCTCCATCACTCCCCACTCTCCATCACTCCCCACTCTCCATCTTTCCCCACTCTCCATCATTCCCCACTCTCCATCACTCCCCACTCTCCATCACTCCCCACTCTCCATCATTCCCCACTCTCCATCATTCCCCACTCTCCATCACTCCCCACTCTCCATCACGCCCCACTCTCCATCATTCCCCACTCTCCATCACTCCCCACTATCCATCATTTCCCAGTCTCCATCATTCCCCACTGTCCATCATTCCCCACTCTCCATCACTCCCCACTCTCCATCACTCCCCACTCTCCATCACTCCCCACTCTCCATCATTCCCCACTCTCCATCATTCCCCACTCTCCATCATTCCCCACTCTCCATCACTCCCCACTCTCCATCACTCCCCACTCTCCATCACTCTCCACTCTCTATCATTCCCCACTCTCCATCATTCCCCACTCTCCATCACTCCCCACTCTCCATCACTCCCCACTCTCTATCACTCCCCACTCTCCATCATTCCCCACTCTCCATCAATCCCCACTCTCCATCATTCCCCACTCTCCATCACTCCCCACTCTCCATCATTCCCCACTCTCCATCACTCCCCACTCTCCATCACTCCCCACTCTCCATCATTCCCCACTCTCCATCAGTCCCCACTCTCCATCATTCCCCACTCTCCATCATTCCCCACTCTCCATCATTCCCCACTCTCCATCATTCCCCACTCTCCATCACTCCCCACTCTCCATCATTCCCCACTCTCCATCACTCCCCACTCTCCATCACTCCCCACTCTCCATCACTCCCCACTCTCCATCATTCCCCACTCTCCATCACTCCCCACTCTCCATCACTCCCCACTCTCCATCACTCCACATTCTCCATCACTCCCCACTCTCCATCACTCCCCACTCTCCATCATTCCCCACTCTCCATCATTCCCCACTCTCCATCAGTCCCCACTCTCCACCCTTCCCCACTCTCCATCACTCCCCACTCTCCATCACTCCCCACTCTCCATCATTCCCCACTCTCCATCATTCCCCACTCTCCATCATTCCCCACCCTCCATCACTCCATCATTCCCCGCTCTCCATCATTCCCCACCCTCCATCACTCCATCATTCCCCACTCTCCATCATTCCCCACTCTCCATCATTCCCACCAGATTAGTGGCAGTTCCCTTTCCCCACATCTGCATGAAACAAATGTCAAGGGTTGCCAGGCGTTAGGGAGAACGCACATGAGAACCTAAAGTGCTTGGCATCAACAATCATGATGTTAGTTTAGGTTTTATCTCTGGCTCTATTTTTTTTGCTCCTGTTCTCATTTAATTACCTATCTGGCACTGTGGGGCTGTTATTTCTGCCCCCAGTATTACACGCTTGGCATAGTGGGCTTCCCATTGGGAATTCCCCTGTCTCTGGAAGAAAACAAGCAGCAGAGGAGGGATGGTCAGGAGCAGGGCTTTGGTCAGTGGAGAGATGGTCAGGAGCATGGCTTTGGTCAGTGGAGGATTGGTCAGGAGCAGGGCTTTTGTCAGAGGAGGGATGGTCAGTAGCAGGGCTTTGGTCAGTGAAGCGACGGTCAGGAGCAGGGCTTTGGTCAGTCGTGAGATGGTCAGGAGCAGGGCTTTGGACAGAGGAGGGATGGTCAGGAGCAGGGCTTTGGCCAGAGGAGGGGTGGTCAGGAGCAGTACTTTGGTCAGTGGAGAGATGGTCAGGAGCAGGGATTTGGTCAGTCGGGAGATGGTCAGGAGCAGGGCTTTGGTCAGAGGAAGGATGGTCAGGAGCAGAGCTTTGGTCAGAGGAGGGATGGTCAGGAGCAGTACTTTGGTCAGTGGAGAGATGGTCAGGAGCAGGGATTTGGTCAGTGGAGAGATGGTCAGGAGCAGGGCTTTGGTCAGAGGAGGGATGGTCAGGAGCAGGGCTTTGGTCAGAGGAGGGATGGTCAGGAGCAGAGCTTTCGTCAGTGGAGAGATGGTCAGGTGCAGGGCTTTGATCAGAGGAGAGATGGTCAGGAGCAGGACTTTGGTCAGTGGAGAGATAGTCAGGAGCAGGGCTTTTGTCAGAGGGAGATGGTCAGGAGCAGGGCTTTGGTCAGTGGAGAGATGGTCAGGAGCAGGGCTTTGGTCAGATGAGAGATGGTCAGGAGCAGGGCTTTGGTTAGTGGAGGGATGGTCAGGAGCAGAGCTTTGGTCAGTGGAGTGATGGTCAGGAGCAGGGCTTTGGTCAGTGGAGAGATGGTCAGGAGCAGGGCTTTGGTCAGTGGAGGGATGGTCATGAGCAGAGCTTTGGTCAGTGGAGAGATGGTAAGGAACAGGGCTGTGGTCAGAGGAGAGATGGTCAGGAGCAGAGCTTTGGTGAGAGGAGGGATGGTCAGGAGCAGGGCTTTGGTCAGAGGAGGGATGGTCAGGAGCAGGGCTTTGGTCAGTGGAGAGATGATCAGGAGCATGGCTTTGGTCAGTGGAGAGATGGTCAGGAGCAGGGCTTTGGTCAGATGAGAGATGGTCAGGAGCAGGGCTTTGGTTAGTGGAGGGATGGTCAGGAGCAGAGCTTTGGTCAGTGGAGTGATGGTCAGGAGCAGGGCTTTGGTCAGAGGGAGATGGGCAGGTGCAGGGCTTTGGCCAGAAGAGGGATGGTCAGGAGCAGAGCTTTGGTCAGAGGAGGGATGGTCAGGAGCAGTGCTTTGGTCAGAGGGAGATGGTCAGCAGCAGGGCTTTGGTCAGAGGGAGATGGTCAGGAGCAGAGCTTTGGTGAGAGGAGGGATGGTGAGGAGCAGGGCTTTGGTCAGAGGAGGGATGGTCAGGAGCAGGGCTTTGGTCAGAGGAGGGATGGTCAGGAGCAGGGCTTTGGTCAGTGGAGAGATGGTCAGGAGCATTGCTTTGGTCAGTGGAGGATTGGTCAGGAGCAGGGCTTTGGTCAGAGGAGGGATGGTCAGGAACAGGGCTTTGGTCAGTGGAGCGATGGTAAGTAGCAGGGCTTTGGTCAGTCGGGAGATGGTCAGGAGCAGGGCTTTGGTCAGAGGAGGGATGGTCAGGAGCAGGGCTTTGGTCAGTGGACGGATGGTCAGGAGCAGGGCTTTTGTCAGTGGAGGGATGGTCAGGAGCAGGGCTTTGGTCAGTGGAGAGATGGTCAGGAGCAGGGTTTTGGTCAGAGGAGGGATGGTCAGTAGCAGGGCTTTGGTCAGTGAAGCGACAGTCAGGAGCAGGGCTTTGGTCAGTCGGGAGATGGTCAGGAGCAGGGCTTTGGTCAGAGGAGGGATGGTCAGGAGCAGGGCTTTGGCCAGAGGAGGGATGGTCAGGAGCAGTACTTTGGTCAGTGGAGAGATGGTCAGGAGCAGGGATTTGGTCAGTCGGGAGATGGTCAGGAGCAGGGCTTTGGTCAGAAGAAAGATCGTCAGGAGCAGAGCTTTGGTCAGAGGAGGGATGGTCAGGAGCAGTACTTTGGTCAGTGGAGAGATGGTCAGGAGCAGGGATTTGGTCAGTGGAGAGACGGTCAGGAGCAGGGCTTTGGTCAGAGGAGGGATGGTCAGGAGCAGGGCTTTGGTCAGAGGAGGGATGGTCAGGAGCAGAGCTTTCGTCAGTGGAGAGATGGTCAGGTGCAGGGCTTTGATCAAAGGAGAGATGGTCAGGAGCAGGACTTTGGTCAGTGGAGAGATAGTCAGGAGCAGGGCTTTTGTCAGAGGGAGATGGTCAGGAGCAGGGCTTTGGTCAGTGGAGAGATGGTCAGGAGCAGGGCTTTGGTCAGATGAGAGATGGTCAGGAGCAGGGCTTTGGTTAGTGGAGGGATGGTCAGGAGCAGAGCTTTGGTCAGTGGAGTGATGGTCTGGAGCAGGGCTTTGGTCAGTGGAGAGATGGTCAGGAGCAGGGCTTTGGTCAGTGGAGGGATGGTCATGAGCAGAGCTTTGGTCAGTGGAGAGATGGTAAGGAACAGGGCTTTGGTCAGAGGAGAGATGGTCAGGAGCAGGGTTTTGGTCAGAGGAGGGATGGTCAGTAGCAGGGCTTTGGTCAGTGAAGCGACAGTCAGGAGCAGGGCTTTGGTCAGTCGGGAGATGGTCAGGAGCAGGGCTTTGGTCAGAGGAGGGATGGTCAGGAGCAGGGCTTTGGCCAGAGGAGGGATGGTCAGGAGCAGTACTTTGGTCAGTGGAGAGATGGTCAGGAGCAGGGATTTGGTCAGTCGGGAGATGGTCAGGAGCAGGGCTTTGGTCAGAAGAAAGATCGTCAGGAGCAGAGCTTTGGTCAGAGGAGGGATGGTCAGGAGCAGTACTTTGGTCAGTGGAGAGATGGTCAGGAGCAGGGATTTGGTCAGTGGAGAGACGGTCAGGAGCAGGGCTTTGGTCAGAGGAGGGATGGTCAGGAGCAGGGCTTTGGTCAGAGGAGGGATGGTCAGGAGCAGAGCTTTCGTCAGTGGAGAGATGGTCAGGTGCAGGGCTTTGATCAAAGGAGAGATGGTCAGGAGCAGGACTTTGGTTAGTGGAGAGATAGTCAGGAGCAGGGCTTTTGTCAGAGGGAGATGGTCAGGAGCAGGGCTTTGGTCAGTGGAGAGATGGTCAGGAGCAGGGCTTTGGTCAGATGAGAGATGGTCAGGAGCAGGGCTTTGGTTAGTGGAGGGATGGTCAGGAGCAGAGCTTTGGTCAGTGGAGTGATGGTCTGGAGCAGGGCTTTGGTCAGTGGAGAGATGGTCAGGAGCAGGGCTTTGGTCAGTGGAGGGATGGTCATGAGCAGAGCTTTGGTCAGTGGAGAGATGGTAAGGAACAGGGCTTTTGTCAGAGGGAGATGGTCAGGAGCAGGGCTTTGGTCAGTGGAGAGATGGTCAGGAGCAGGGCTTTGGTCAGATGAGAGATGGTCAGGAGCAGGGCTTTGGTTAGTGGAGGGATGGTCAGGAGCAGAGCTTTTGTCAGTGGAGTGATGGTCTGGAGCAGGGCTTTGGTCAGTGGAGAGATGGTCAGGAGCAGGGCTTTGGTCAGTGGAGGGATGGTCATGAGCAGAGCTTTGGTCAGTGGAGAGATGGTAAGGAACAGGGCTTTGGTCAGAGGAGAGATGGTCAGGAGCAGGGCTTTGGACAGAGGAGGGATGGTCAGGAGCAGGGCTTTGGCCAGAGGAGGGGTGGTCAGGAGCAGTACTTTGGTCAGTGGAGAGATGGTCAGGAGCAGGGATTTGGTCAGTCGGGAGATGGTCAGGAGCAGGGCTTTGGTCAGAGGAAGGATGGTCAGGAGCAGAGCTTTGGTCAGAGGAGGGATGGTCAGGAGCAGTACTTTGGTCAGTGGAGAGATGGTCAGGAGCAGGGATTTGGTCAGTGGAGAGATGGTCAGGAGCAGGGCTTTGGTCAGAGGAGGGATGGTCAGGAGCAGGGCTTTGGTCAGAGGAGGGATGCTCAGGAGCAGAGCTTTCGTCAGTGGAGAGATGGTCAGGTGCAGGGCTTTGATCAGAGGAGTGATGGTCAGGAGCAGGACTTTGGTCAGTGGAGAGATAGTCAGGAGCAGGGCTTTTGTCAGAGGGAGATGGTCAGGAGCAGGGCTTTGGTCAGTGGAGAGATGGTCAGGAGCAGGGCTTTGGTCAGATGAGAGATGGTCAGGAGCAGGGCTTTGGTTAGTGGAGGGATGGTCAGGAGCAGAGCTTTGGTCAGTGGAGTGATGGTCAGGAGCAGGGCTTTGGTCAGTGGAGAGATGGTCAGGAGCAGGGCTTTGGTCAGTGGAGGGATGGTCATGAGCAGAGCTTTGGTCAGTGGAGAGATGGTAAGGAACAGGGCTGTGGTCAGAGGAGAGATGGTCAGGAGCAGAGCTTTGGTGAGAGGAGGGATGGTCAGGAGCAGGGCTTTGGTCAGAGGAGGGATGGTCAGGAGCAGGGCTTTGGTCAGTGGAGAGATGATCAGGAGCATGGCTTTGGTCAGTGGAGAGATGGTCAGGAGCAGGGCTTTGGTCAGATGAGAGATGGTCAGGAGCAGGGCTTTGGTTAGTGGAGGGATGGTCAGGAGCAGAGCTTTGGTCAGTGGAGTGATGGTCAGGAGCAGGGCTTTGGTCAGAGGGAGATGGTCAGGAGCAGGGCTTTGGCCAGAAGAGGGATGGTCAGGAGCAGAGCTTTGGTCAGAGGAGGGATGGTCAGGAGCAGTGCTTTGGTCAGAGGGAGATGGTCAGCAGCAGGGCTTTGGTCAGAGGGAGATGGTCAGGAGCAGAGCTTTGGTGAGAGGAGGGATGGTGAGGAGCAGGGCTTTGGTCAGAGGAGGGATGGTCAGGAGCAGGGCTTTGGTCAGAGGAGGGATTGTCAGGAGCAGGGCTTTGGTCAGTGGAGAGATGGTCAGGAGCATTGCTTTGGTCAGTGGAGGATTGGTCAGGAGCAGGGCTTTGGTCAGAGGAGGGATGGTCAGGAACAGGGCTTTGGTCAGTGGAGCGATGGTAAGTAGCAGGGCTTTGGTCAGTCGGGAGATGGTCAGGAGCAGGGCTTTGGTCAGAGGAGGGATGGTCAGGAGCAGGGCTTTGGTCAGTGGACGGATGGTCAGGAGCAGGGCTTTTGTCAGTGGAGGGATGGTCAGGAGCAGGGCTTTGGTCAGTGGAGAGATGGTCAGGAGCAGGGTTTTGGTCAGAGGAGGGATGGTCAGTAGCAGGGCTTTGGTCAGTGAAGCGACAGTCAGGAGCAGGGCTTTGGTCAGTCGGGAGATGGTCAGGAGCAGGGCTTTGGTCAGAGGAGGGATGGTCAGGAGCAGGGCTTTGGCCAGAGGAGGGATGGTCAGGAGCAGTACTTTGGTCAGTGGAGAGATGGTCAGGAGCAGGGATTTGGTCAGTCGGGAGATGGTCAGGAGCAGGGCTTTGGTCAGAAGAAAGATCGTCAGGAGCAGAGCTTTGGTCAGAGGAGGGATGGTCAGGAGCAGTACTTTGGTCAGTGGAGAGATGGTCAGGAGCAGGGATTTGGTCAGTGGAGAGACGGTCAGGAGCAGGGCTTTGGTCAGAGGAGGGATGGTCAGGAGCAGGGCTTTGGTCAGAGGAGGGATGGTCAGGAGCAGAGCTTTCGTCAGTGGAGAGATGGTCAGGTGCAGGGCTTTGATCAAAGGAGAGATGGTCAGGAGCAGGACTTTGGTCAGTGGAGAGATAGTCAGGAGCAGGGCTTTTGTCAGAGGGAGATGGTCAGGAGCAGGGCTTTGGTCAGTGGAGAGATGGTCAGGAGCAGGGCTTTGGTCAGATGAGAGATGGTCAGGAGCAGGGCTTTGGTTAGTGGAGGGATGGTCAGGAGCAGAGCTTTGGTCAGTGGAGTGATGGTCTGGAGCAGGGCTTTGGTCAGTGGAGAGATGGTCAGGAGCAGGGCTTTGGTCAGTGGAGGGATGGTCATGAGCAGAGCTTTGGTCAGTGGAGAGATGGTAAGGAACAGGGCTTTGGTCAGAGGAGAGATGGTCAGGAGCAGGGCTTTGGTCAGAGGAGAGATGGTCAGGAGCAGGGCTTTGGTCAGTGGAGGGATGGTCATGAGCAGAGCTTTGGTCAGTGGAGAGATGGTAAGGAACAGTGCTTTGGTCAGAGGAGAGATGGTCAGGAGCAGGGCTTTGGTCAGCGGGAGATGGTCAGGAGCAGGGCTTTGGTCAGTGGAGAGATGGTAAGGAACAGGGCTTTGGTCAGAGGAGAGATGGTCAGGAGCAGAGCTTTGGTCTGTGGAGAGATGGTCAGGAGCAGGGCTTTGGTCAGATGAGGGATGGTCAGGAGCAGAGCTTTTGTCAGTGGAGAGATGGTCAGGAGCAGGGCTTTGGTCAGAGGGAGATGGTCAGGAGCAGAGCTTTGGTCAGAGGAGGGATGGTCAGGAGTAGGGCTTTGGTCAGAGGAGGGATGGTCAGGAGCAGGGCTTTGGTCAGTGGAGAGATGGTCAGGAGCATGGCTTTGGTCAGTGGAGTGATGGTCAGGAGCAGGGCTTTGGTCAGTGGAACGATGGTCAGTAGTAGGTATTTGGTCAGTCAGGAGATGGTCAGGAGCAGGGCTTTGGTCAGTGGAGGGATGGTCAGGAGCAGGGCTTTGGTCATAGAAGCGATGGTCAGTAGCAGGTCTTTGGTCAGTCGGGAGGTGGTCAGGAGCAGGGCTTTGGTCAGAGGAGGGATGGTCAGGAGCAGGGCTTTGGCCAGTGGAGCGATGGTCAGGAGCAGAGCTTTGGTCAGTGGAGAGATGGTCAGGAGCAGGGCTTTGGTCAGTCGGGAGATGGTCAGGAGCAGGGCTTTGGTCAGAGGAGGGATGATCAGGAGCAGGGCTTTGGTCAGAGGAGGGATGGTCAGGAGCAGGGCTTTGGTCAGTGGAGAGATGGGCAGGAGCAGTGCTTTGGTCAGTGGAGAGATGGTCAGGAGCAGGGCTTTGGTCAGAGGAGGGATGGTCAGAAGCAAAGCTTTGGTCAGAGGAGAGATGGTCAGGAGCAGGGCTTTGGTCAGAGGAGGGATGGTCAGAAGCAAAGCTTTGGTCAGAGGAGAGATGGTCAGGAGCAGGGCTTTGGTCAATGGAGAGATGGTCAGGAGCAGGGCTTTGGTCAGAGAAGAGATGGTCAGGAGCAGGGCTTTGGTCAGTGGAGAGATGGTCAGGAGCAGAGCTTTGGTCAGTGGAGAGATGGTCAGGAGCAGAGCTTTGGTCATTGGCAAGATGGCCAGGAGCAGGGCTTTGGTCAGAGGAGAGATGATCAGGAGCAGGGCTTTGGTCAGAGGAGGGATGGTCAGGAGCAGAGTTTTGGTCAGAGGAGGGATGGTCAGGAACAGGGCTTTGGCCAGAGGAGCGATGGTCAGGAGCAGGGCTTTGGCCAGTGGAAAGATGGTCAGGAGCATGGCTTTGGTTAGTGGAGAGATGGTCAGGAGCAGGGCTTTGGCCAGTGGGAGTGTCAGGAGCAGGGCTTTGGTCAGTGGAGGGATGGTCAGGAGCAGGGCTTTGGTCAGAGGAGGGATGGTCAGGAGCAGGGCTTTGGCCAGTGGGAGTGTCAGGAGCAGGGCTTTGGTCAGTGGAGGGATGGTCAGGAGCAGGGCTTTGGTCAGAGGAGGGATGGTCAGGAGCAGGGCTTTGGTCAGAGGGAGATGGTCAGGAGCAGGGCTTTGGTCAGAGGAGCGATGGTCAGGAGCAGAGCTTTGGTCAGTGGAGCAATGGTCAGAAGCAGGGCTTTGGTCAGAGGAGAAATGGTCAGGAGCAGGGCTTTGTTCAGTGGAGAGATTGTCAGGGAGCAGGGCTTTGGTCAGTGGAGAGATGGTCAGGAGCAGGGCTTTGGTCAGTGGAGAGATGGTCAAGAGCAGGGCTTTGGTCAGAGGAGAGATGGTCAGGAGCAGGGCTTTGGTCAGTGGAGGGATGGTCAGGGAGCAGGACTTTGGTCAGAGGAGAGATGGTCAGGAGCAGACCTTTGGTCAGTGGAGGGATGGTCAGGAGCAGGGCTTTGGTCAGAGGAGAGATGGTCAGGAGCAGGGCTTTGGTCAGGGGAGGGATGGTCAGGAGCAGGGCTTTGGTCAGAGGGAGATGGTCATGAGCAGGGCTTTGGTCAGAGGGAGATGGTCAGGAGCAGGGCTTTGGTCAGTGGAGAGATGGTCAGGAGCAGAGCTTTGGTCAGTGGAGCAATGGTCAGGAGCAGGGCTTTGGTCAGAGGAGCGATGGTCAGGAGCAGAGCTTTGGTCAGTGGAGCAATGGTCAGGAGCAGGGCTTTGGTCAGTGGAGAAATGGTCAGGAGCAGGGCTTTGTTCAGTGGAGAGATTGTCAGGGAGCAGGGCTTTGGTCAGTGGAGAGATGGTCAGGAGCAGGGCTTTGGTCAGTGGAGAGATGGTCAGGAGCAGGGCTTTGGTCAGAGGGAGATGGTCAGGAGCAGGGCTTTGGTCAGAGGAGAGATAGTCAGCAGCAGGGCTTTGGTCAGTGGGGAGATGGTCAGGAGCAGGGCTTTGATAAGTGGAGAGATGGTCAGCAGCAGAGCTTTTGTCAGTGGAGAGATGATCAGCAGCAGGGCTTTGGTCAGAGGAGGGATGGTCAGGAGCAGGGCTTTGGTCAGAGGAGGGATGGTCAGGAGCAGGGCTTTGGTCAGTGGAGAGATGGTCAGGGAGCAGGGCTTTGGTCATTGGAGGGATGGTCATGAGCAGAGCTTTGTTCAGTGGAGGATTTGAAGAATGTCAGAGTACTGAGGCCTGAAACGCCCATTCTGGAGCAAAGATGGAAGCTGGGGTCAACATCCACGTGATTCCCGATGGCGGGGTACCCTGGCGCCCCCTCCCCCAGCCCGGCCACCTCCGGCAGGCTTTCCGGCCTTGTGTCTACGGTGTGCTCCCTCGATGCGCCATTCGTGGCGCAAGTGAGTGCGATTGACATGACAATGACTGGATGTGCCCTGACTCCACGATTATGGGTGTGTTCACTGGCGGAGACCCGAGCAGTAGGAACTCAACAGTAATGCCAGGATGCAACCCCTGTGGATTTTTTGGGGCCTCTCACTTTAATGGTGAGCGTTTCATTATTGGGTAGAGTCAGGAAGACCTTTTTAATGGATAGTGTTGGTGAGACTGTTTAACAGATAAACTTCCTTATTAATGGGTAGTGCTAGTGGACCATGGGGGCCTCACATTTAGCCTCTGGTGGTGCAGGGAAGGGGTGTGGTGCCACTTTCCCTGATAGTTCTTGCTATTTCCATCCTGGTGAGACTTGGTTTCAGGAATGATTGTCCAGGAATTATGTAATAGAGGAAGGGGTTAAACCAGCAAGAGGAATGAGAAAGGGAAGTGAGGCCAGGGGACTGTTCTGTCTAAACCTGCTTTATCTGCTCCCTCGGGCGGACACACTCTGATTTGGCTGCCAGCCTGGATTAAATGGGCAGCGTTGGACCAGAGCTGTTGATGTTAGTTCACGACTGAGAATTCCACCTCCAGCCTCATTTTTGTTTGCCTGTCAACCGCAGCGATGGAATCGCTTGCTGCCACGCGGGTTCAAAAGGACACACGGCACCGAGCAGAGATAAGAAGGAAAGAAGTGGCAGATGTTGGAAGGACACAAGTGCCATTGAAGACCTTCACATAAAGGGCTGGGCACAGAAAGCTATCTCGGAGGGAAAGTGGACACAGAAGGACTGGGAGGAGGGGAGGAAAGCACAGTTAAAAGCAGGAAGGGTTTAGGGATAAGGCAGGGGATGGTGGAAGCGGGGCTCGTGTTGGTGGGGGCGGGGCTCGTGTTGTGTTGGTGGGGCGGGGCTCGTGATGGTGGGGGCGGGGCTCGTGGTGGTGGGGGCAGGTCTCGAGTTGGTGGGGGCGGGGCTCATGTTGGTGGGGGCAGGGCTCGTGGTGGTGGGGCGAGGCTTGTGGTGGTGGGGGCAGGTCTCGAGTTGGTGGGGGCGGGGCTCATGTTGGTGTTGGGGGCGGGGCTCGTGTTGGTGGGGACAGGGCTGGTGTGGGTGGGGGCGGGGCTCATGTTGGTGGGGGCGAGGCTCGTGTTGTGTTGGTGGGGGCGGGTCTCGAGTTGGTGGGGCGGGGCTCATGTTGGTGTAGGGGCGGGGCTCGTGTTGGTGTTGGTGGAGGCGGGGCTCGTGTTGGTGGGGGCGGGGCTCGTGTCATGGGGGCGGGGCTTGTGTCGGTGGGGGCGGGGCTCGTGATGGTGGGGGCGGGGCTCATGTTGCTGGGGGCGGGGCTCATGTTGGTGGGTGCAGGGCTCGTGGTGGTGGAGGCGAGGAATGTGTTGGTGGGGGGCCCATGATGGTGGAGGCGGGTCGTGTTGGTGGGGGCGGGGCTGGTGTTGGTGGAGGGGGGTCTCGAGATGGTGGGGGCGGGGCTCGTGTTGGTGGGGGCAGGGCTCGTGTTGGTGTTGGTGGGGGCGGGGCTGGATTTGCCGGTGGTGGGGCGGGGCTTGTGTTGGTGGGGGCGGGGCTCATGTTGGTGTTGGTGGGGGCAGGTCTGGTGTTGGTGGGGGCGGGGCTGGTGTTGCTGGGGGCGGGGCTCATGTTGGGGGCGTGGCTCGTGTTGGTGGTGGTGGGGCTCATGTTGGTGGGGGCGGGGCTCATGTTGGTGTTGGTGGGGGCGGGGCTCATGTTGGTGGGGCAGGGCTCGTATTGGTGGGGGCGGGGCTCATGTTGGTGTTGGTGGGGGCGGGGCTTGTGTTGGTGGGGGCGTGGCTTGTGTTGGTGGGGCGGGGCTCGTGTTGGTGGGGGCGGGGCTCGTGTTGGTGTTGGTGGAGGCGGGGCTTGTGTTGGTGGGGCGGGGCTTGTGTTGGTGGGGGCGGGGCTTGTGCTGGTGGGGCGGGGCTAGTGTTGCTGGGGGCGGGCTTGTGTTGGTGGGGGCGGGGCTCGTATTGGTGGGGGCGGGGCTCATGTTGGTGTTGGTGGGGGCGGGGCTAGTGTTTGTGGGGGCGGGGCTTGTGTTGGTGGGGGCGGGGCTCGTGTTGGTGGGGGCGGGGCTTGTGCTGGTGGGGCGAGGCTAGTGTTGGTGGGGGCGGGCTTGTGTGGCTGGGGGCGGGGCTCGTATTGGTGGGGGCGGGGCTCATGTTGGTGTTGGTGGGGGCGGGGCTTGTGTTGGTGGGGCGGGGCTTGTGTTGGTGGGGGCGGGGCTCGTGTTGGTGGGGGCGGGGCTCGTGTTGGTGTTGGTGGGGGCGGGGCTCGTGTTGGTGGGCGGGCATGCTTGTGTTGGGGGCAGGACTTGTGTTGGTGGGGGTGGGGCTCATGTTGGTGTTGCTGTTGGTGGAGGCGGGGCTGGTTTTGGTGTTGGAGGGGGCGGGGCTCGTGTTCGTGGGCGGGCATGCTTGTGTTGTTGGGGGCAGGACTTGTGTTGGTGGGGGCGGGGCTTGTGTTGGTGTTGGTGAGGGCGGGGCTGTTGTTGGTGCAGGCGGGGCTCGTGTTGGGTTTGGTAGGGGCGGGGCTCGTGTTGGTGTTGGTGGGGGCGGGGCTTGTGTTGGTGGGGGCGGGGCTCGTGTTGTTGGGGGCGGGGCTCGAGTTGGTGGGGGCGGGGCTCGTGTTGGTGTTGGTGGAGGCGGGACTCGTGTTGGTGTTGGTGGGGTGGGGCTCGTGTTGGTGGGCAGGCGTGCTTGTGTTGTTGGGGGCAGGACTTGTGTTGGTGGGGGCGGGGCTCGTGTTGGTGGGGCGGGGCTTGTGTCGTTGGGGGCGCGGCTTGTGTTGGTGGGGCGGGGCTTGTGTTGGTGGCAGGGCTTCTGTTGGTGGGGGCGGGGCTTGTGTTGGTCGGGGTGGGACTCATGTTGGTGGTAGGGCGCATGTTGGTGTTGGTGGGGGCGGGGCTCATGTTGGTGTTGGTGGGGGCGGGGCTCGTGTTGATGGGGGCGGGGATCGTGCTGGTGGGGGCGGGGCTCGCATTGGTGGGGGTGGGGCACATGTTGGTGTTGGTGGGGGCAGGGCTTGTGTTGGTGGGGGCGGGGCTCGTGTTGGTGGGGGCGGGGCTTGTGTTGGCGTGGGCGGGGCTTGTGTTGGTGGGGGCGGGGCTTGTGTTGGTGTTGGTGCAGGCGGGGCTTGTTTTGGTGGGGGCGGGGCTTGTGTTGGTGGGGGCGGGGCTTGTGTTGGTGGGGGCGGGGCTTGTGTTGGTGGGGCGGGGCTTGTGTTGGTGGGGGCGGGGCTCATGTTGGTGTTGGTGGAGGCGGGGCTCGCGTTGGTGTTGGTGGGGGCGGGGCTCGTGTTGGTGGGCGGGCGTGCTTGTGTTGTTGGGAGCAGGACTTTTGTTGGTGGGGACGGGGCTCATGTTGGTGTTGGTGTTGGTGGAGGCGGGGCTCGTGTTGGTGTTGGTGGGGGCGGGGCTCGTGTTGGTGGACGGGTGTGCTTGTGTTTTTGGGGGCAGCACTTGTGTTGGTGGAGGCGGGGCTGGTGTTGGTGGAGGCGGGGCTGGTGTTGGTGGAGGCGGGGCTCTTGTTGGTGTTGGTGGGGGCGAGGCTCGTATTGGTTTTGGTGGGGGCGGGGCTTGTGTTGGTGGGGGCGGGGCTCATGTTGGTGTTGGTGTTGGTGGAGGCGGGGCTCGTGTTGGTGTTGGTGGGGGCCGGGCTCGTGTTGGTGGGCAGGCGTGCTTGTGTTGTTGGCAGGACTTGTTTTGGTGGGGGCGGGGCTTGTGTTGGTGGGGGAGGGGCTCGTGTTGGTGGGGGAGGGGCTCATGTTGGTGGGGCGGGGCTCGTGTTGGTGGGTGCGGGGCTCGTGTTGGTGGGGGCGGGGCTTGTGTTGCTGGGATCGGTGCTTGTGTTGGTGGGGGTGGGGCTTGTGTTGGTGGGGGCGGTGCTTGTATTGGTGGGGGCAGGGCTCATGTTGGTGGGGGCGCGGCTCATGTTGGTGGGGGCGGAGCCCATATTGGTGTTGGTGTTGGTGGAGGCGGGGCTTGTGTTGGTTTTGGTGGGGGCGGGACTCGTGTTGGTGGGCGGGCGTGCTTGTGTTGTTGGGGGCAGGAGTTGTGTTGGTGGAGGCGGGGCTGGTGTTGGTGGAGGTGAGGCTCGTGTTGGTGTTGGTGGGGGCGGGGCTCGTGTTGGTGGGGGCGGTGCTCGTTTTGGTGGGTGCGGGTCTCGTGTTGGTGGGGGCGGGGCTTGTGTTGGTGGAGGCGGGGCTTGTGTTGGTCGGCGCGGGGCTTGTGTTGGTGGAGGTGGGGCTTGTGTTGGTCGGGGCGGGGCTTGTGTTGGTGGAGGTGGGGCTTTTGTTGGTGGGGGCAGGGCTCGTGTTGGTGTTGGTGGGGGTGGGGCTTGTGTTGGTGGGGGCAGGGCACGTGTTGGTGGGGGCGGGGCTCGTGTTGGTGGGGGCGGGGCTCATGTTGGTGTTGGTGTTGGTGGAGGCGGGACTCGTGTTGGTGTTGGTGTTGGTGGAGGCGGGACTCGTGTTGGTGTTGGTTGGGTGGGGCTCGTGTTGGTGGGCAGGCGTGCTTGTGTTGTTGGGGGCAGGACTTGTGTTGGTGGGGGCGGGGCTTGTGTTGGTGGGGGCGGGGCTTGTGTTGGTGGGGGCGGGGCTTGTGTTGGTGGGGGAGCGGCTCGTGTAGGTGGGGGCGGGGCATGTGTTGGTGTGGGCAGGGCTTGTGTTGGTGGGGGCGGGGCTCATGTTGGTGGGGCGGGGCTTGTGTTGGTGGGGGCGGGGCTTGTGTTGGTGGAGTGTGGCTTGTGTTGGTGGGGCGGGGCTCGTCTTGGTGGGGGCGGGGCTCGTGTTGGTGTTGGTGGAGGCGGGGCTCGCGTTGGTGGGGGCGGGGCTCGTGTCAGTGGGGGCGGGGCTTGTGTCGGTGGGGGCGGGGCTCGTGATGGTGGGGGCGGGGCTCGTGTTGGTGGGGGCGGGGCTCGTGTTGGTGGGGGCGGGGCTCGTGTTGGTTGGGGCGGTGCTCATATTGGTGTTGGTGGGGGTGGCGCTTGTGTTGGTGGGGGCGGGGCTTGTATTGGTGGGGGCGGGGCTTGTGTAGGTGGGGGTGGGACTCATGTTGTTGGTGGCGGGGCTCCTGTTGGTGTTGGTGGGGGCGGGGCTCCTGTTGATGGGGCGGGGCTCGTGTTGGTGGGGGCGGGGCTCGTATTGGTGGGGGCGGTGCTCATGTTGGTGTTAGTGGGGGCAGGGCTTGTGTTGGTGGGGGCGGGGCTCGTATTGGTGGGGGCGGTGCTCATGTTGGTGTTAGTGGGGGCAGGGCTTGTGTTGGTGGGGGTGGGGCTTGTGTTGGTGGGGGCGGGGCTCTTGTTGGTGGGGCGGGGCTCGTGTTGGTGGGGGCGGGGCTGGTGTTGATGTTGGTGGGGGCGGGGCTCATGTTGGTGGGTGCAGGGCTCGTGGTGGTGCAGGCGAGGAATGTGTTGGTGGGGGGCTCATGATGGTGGAGGCGTGTCGTGTTGGTGGGGGTGGGGCTGGTGTTGGTGGAGGGGGGTCTCGAGATGGTGGGGGCGGGGCTCGTGTTGGTGGGGGCAGGGCTCGTGTTGGTGTTGGTGGGGGCGGGGCTGGATTTGGCGGTGGTGGGGCGGGGCTTGTGTTGGTGGGGGCGGGGCTCATGTTGGTGTTGGTGGGGGCAGGGCTGGTGTTGGTGGAGGCGGGGCTGGTGTTGCTGGGGGCGGGGCTCATGTTGGGGGCGGGGCTCGTGTTGGTGGTGGTGGGGCTCGTGTTGGTGGGGGCGGGGCTCATGTTGGTGTTGGTGGGGGCGGGGCTCATGTTGGTGTTGGTGGGGGCGGGGCTCATGTTGGTGTTGGTGGGGGCGGGGCTCATGTTGGTGTTGGTGGGGGCGGGGCTTGTGTTTGTGGGGGCGGGGCTTGTGTTGGTGGGGGCGGGGCTCGTGTTGGTGGGGGCGGGGCTTGTGCTGGTGGGGCGAGGCGAGTGTTGGTGGGGGCGGGATTGTGTTGCTGGGGGCGGGGCTCGTATTGGTGGGGGCGGGGCTCATGTTGGTGTTGGTGGGCAGGCGTGCTTGTGTTTTTGGGGGCAGGACTTGTGTTGGTGGGGGCAGGACTTGTGTTGGTGGGGGCGGGGCTTGTGTTGGTGGGGGCGGGGCTTGTGTTGGGGGTGAGCGGCTCGTGTAAGTGGAGGTGGGGCTTGTGTTAGTGGGGGCAGGGCTTGTGTTGGTGGGGGCGGGGCTCATGTTGGTGGGGCGGGGCTTGTGTTGTTGGGGGCGCGGCTTGTGTTGGTGGGGCGGGGCTTGTGTTGGTGGGGGCACGGCTCGTGTTGGTGTTGGTAGGGGCGGGGCTGGTGTTGGTGCAGGCGGGGCTTGTGTTGCTGGAGGCAGGGCTAGTGTTGGTGGGGGCGTGGCTCGTGTTGGTGTTGGTGGGGGTGCAGCTGGTATTGGTGGGGGCAGGGCTTGTGTTGGTTGGGGCGGGGCTTGTGTTGGTGGGGGCGGGACTCGTGTTGGTGTTAGTGGGGGCGGGGCTCGTGTTGGTGGGTGTGGGGCTCGTATTGGTGGGGCGGTGCTCATGTTGATGGGGCGGGGCTCGTGTTGGTGGGGCGTATCTTGTGTTTGTGGGGGCGGGTCTTGTCTTGGTGGGGGTGGGGCTCGTGTTGGTGGGGGCGGGGAACGTGTTGGTGTTGGTGGGGGCGGGGCTCGTGTTGATGGGGGCGGGGCTCATGTCGGTGGGGGCGCGGCTCGTATTGGTGGGGGCGGGGCTCATGTTGGTGTTAGTGGGGGCAGGGCTTGTGTTGGTGGGGGCGGGGCTCGTGTTGGTGGGGTCGAGGCTCAAGTCAGTGGGGGCGGGGCTCGTGTTGGTGGGGGCGGGGCTCGTGTTGGTGGGGGCGGGGCTCGTGTTGATGGGGGCGGGGCACATGTCGGTGGGGGCGGGGCTCGTATTGGTGGGGGCGGTGCTCATGTTGGTGTTAGTGGGGGCAGGGCTTGTGTTGGTGGGGCTTGTGTTGGTGGGGGCGGGGCTCGTGTTGGTGGGGCGGGGCTTGTGTTGGTGGGGGAGGGGCTCGTGTTGGTGGGGGAGGGGCTCGTGTTGGTGGGGCGGGGCTCATGTTGGTGGGTGCGGGGCTCGTGTTGGTGGGGGCGGGGCTCGTGTTGGTGGGGGCGGGGCTTGTGTTGGTGGGGGCGGGGCTCGTGTTGGTGGGGGCGGGGCTCGTGTTGGTGGGGGCGGGGCTTGTGTTGGTGGGGGCGGGGCTTGTGTTGGTGGGGGCGGGGCTTGTGTTGGTGGGGGAGCTGCTCGTGTAGGTGTGGGCGGGGCTCGTGTTGGTGGGGCGGGGCTTGTGTTGGTGGGGCGGATCTTGTGTTTGTGGGGGCGGGTCTTGTCTTGGTGGGGATGGGGCTCGTGTTGGTGGGGGCGGGGATCGTGTTGGTGTTGGTGGGGGCGGGGCTCGTGTTGGTGGGGTCGGGGCTCATGTCAGTGGGGGCGGGGCTCGTGTTGGTGGGGCTCGTGTTGATGTTGGTGTGGGAGGTACTCGTGATGGTGGGGGCGGGGCTCGAGTTGGTGGGGGCGGGGCTCATGTTGTTGGGTGTGGGGCTCGTGGTGGTGGAGGCAGGGCTTGTGTTGGTGGGGGGCTCATGATGGTGGAGGCGGGACTCGTGTTGGTGGGGGCGGGGCTGGTGTTGGTGGAGGGGGGTCTCGAGATGGTGGGGGCGGGGCTCGTGTTGGTGGGGGCAGGGCTCGTGTTGGTGGAGGCGGGGCGCGTGTTGGTGTTGGTGGGGGCGGGGCTGGTTTTGGCGTTGGCGGGGCTTGTGTTGGTGCGGCGGGGCTTGTTTTGGTGGGGGCGGGGCTTGTGTTGGTGGGGGAGGGGCTCGTGTTGGTGGGGGAGGGGCTCGTGTTGGTGGGGCGGGGCTCATGTTGGTGGGTGCGGGGCTCGTGTTGGTGGGGGCGGGGCTCGTGTTGGTGGGGGCGGGGCTTGTGTTGGTGGGGGCGGGGCTTGTGTTGGTGGGGGCGGGGCTTGTGTTGGTGGGGGAGCTGCTCGTGTAGGTGTGGGCGGGGCTTGTGTTGGTGGGGGCAGGGCTTGTGTTGGTGGGGGCGGGGCTTGTGTTGGTGTTGGTGGGGGCGGGGCTCGTGTTGGTGGTGGCGGGGCTCGTTTTGGTGGGGGCGGGTCTCGTGTTGGTGGGGGCGGGGCTTGTATTGGTGGAGGCGAGTCTTGTGTTGGTCGGGGCGGGGCTTGTGTTGGTGGAGCTTGTGTTGGTGGGGGCAGGGCTCGTGTTGGTGTTGGTGGGGGCGGGGCTTGTGTTGGTGGGGGCGGGGCTCGTGTTGGCGGGGGCGGGGCTCTTGTTGGTGGGGGCGGGGCTCATGTTGGTGTTGGTGTTGGGACTCGTGTTGGTGTTGGTGGGGTGGGGCTCGTGTTGTTGGGGGCAGGACTTGTGTTGGTGGGGGCGGGGCTTGTGTTGGTGTGGGCGGGGCTTGTGTTGGTGGAGGAGCGGCTTGTGTAGGTGGGGCGGGGCTTGTGTTGGTGGGGGCAGGGCTTGTGTTGGTGTGGGCGGGGCTCATGTTGGTGGGGCGGGTGTTGTGTTGGTGGGGGCGGGGCTCGTGTTGGTGGGGCGTGGCTTGTGTTGTTGGGGGCGGGGCTTGTGTTGGTGGGGGCGGGGCTTGTGTTGGTGGGGGCAGGGCTCGTGTTGGTGTTGGGGTGCGGCTGGTGTTGGGGGCAGGGCTTGTGTTGGTAGGGGCGGGGCTTGTGTTGGTGGGGGCGGGACTCGTGTTGGTGGGGGCGGGGCTCATGTTGGTGGGGGTGGGTCTCGTATTGGTGGGGGCGGGGCTTGTGTTGGTGGGGCAGATCTTGTGTTTGTGGGGGCGGGTTTTGTCTTGGTGGGGGTGGGGCTCGTGTTGGTGGGGGCAGGGATCGTGTTGGTGTTGGTGGGGGCGGGGCTCGTGTTGGTGGGGTCGGGGCTCATGTCAGTGAGGGCGGGGCTCGTGTTGGTGGGGGCGGGGCTCGTGTTGGTGTTGGTGGGGAAGGGACTCGTGATGGTGGGGGCGAGGCTCGTGTTGGTGGGGGCGGGGCTCGTGGTGGTGGAGGCGGGGCTTGTGTTGGTGGAGGGGCTGGTGTTGGTGGAGGGGGTTCTCGAGCTGGTGGGGGCGGGGCTCGTGTTGGTGGGGGCAGGGCTCGTGTTGGTGGAGGCGGGGCGCGTGTTGGTGTTGGTGGGGGCGGGGCTCGTTTTGGCGGTGGGGGCGGGGCTCGTATTGGTTGAGGCGGGGCTCATATTGGTGTAGGTGGGGGTCGGGCTTGTGTTGGTGGGGGCGGGGCTTGTGTTGGTGGGGGCGGGGCTTGTGCTGGTGGGGGCGGGGCTTGTGCTGGTGGGGGTGGGGCTCATGTTGTTGGGGCGGGGCTCGTGTTGGTGGGGGCGGGGCTTGTGTTGGTGGGGCGGGGCTTGTGTTGGTGGGGGCGGGGCTTGGGTTGGTGGGTGCAGAGCTCGTGTTGGTGTTGGTGTGGGCGGGGCTCGTGTTGGTGGAGGCGGGGCTTGTGTTGGTGGGGGCAGGGCTCGTGTTGGTGGGGGCAGGGCTCGTGTTGGTGGGGGCAGGGCTCTTGGTGTTGGTGGGGGCGTGGCTTGTGTTGGTGGGGGCGGGGCTCGTGTTGGTGGGGGCGGGGCTCTTGGTGGGGGCGGGGCTCATGTTGGTGTTGGTGGAGGCGGGACTCGTGTTGGTGTTGGTGGGGTGGGGCTCGTGTTGGTGGGGGCGGGGCTCTTGTTGGTGGGGGCGGGGCTCATGTTGGTGTTGGTGTTGGTGGAGGCGGGGCTCGTGTTGGTGTTGGTGGGGTGGGGCTCGTGTTGGTGGGCAGGCGTGCTTGTGTTGTTGGGGGCAGGACTTGTGTTGGTGGGGGCGGGGCTTGTGTTGGTGGGGGCGGGGCTTGTGTTGGTGGGGGCGGGGCTTGTGTTGGTGGAGGAGCGGCTTGTGTAGGTGGGGCGGGGCTTGTGTTGGTGGGGGCGGGGCTTGTGTTGCTGGGGGCGGGGCTTGTGTTGGTGGAGGAGCGGCTTGTGTAGGTGGGGCGGGGCTTGTGTTGGTGGGGGTGGGGCTTGTGTTGGTGGGGGCAGGGCTCGTGTTGGTGTTGGGGGTGCGGCTGGTGTTGGTGGGGGCAGGGCTTGTGTTGGTTGGGGCGGGGCTTGTGTTGGTGGGGGCGGGACTCGTGTTGCTGTTGGTGGGGGCGGGGCTCATGTTGGTGGGGGTGGGTCTCGTATTGGTGGGGGTGGGGCTTGTGTTGGTGGGGCAGATCTTGTGTTTGTGGGGGCGGGTCTTGTCTTGGTGGGGGTGGGGCTCGTGTTGGTGGGGGCAGGGATCGTGTTGGTGTTGGTGGGGGCGGGGCTCGTGTTGGTGGGGTCGGGGTTCATGTCAGTGAGGGCGGGGCTCGTGTTGGTGGGGGCGGGGCTCGTGTTGGTGCTGGTGGGGGAGGGACTCGTGATGGCGGGGGCGAGGCTCGTGTTGGTGGGGGCGGGGCTCGTGTTGGTGGGGGCGGGGCTCGTGTTGGTGGGTGCGGGGCTCGTGGTGGTGGAGGCGGGGCTTGTGTTGGTGGAGGGGCTGGTGTTGGTGGAGGGGGTTCTCGAGCTGGTGGGGGCGGGGCTCGTGTCGGTGGGGGCAGGGCTCGTGTTGGTGGAGGCGGGGCGCGTGTTGGTGTTGGTGGGGGCGGGGCTGGTTTTGGCGGTGGGGGCGGGGCTTGTGTTGGTGGGGCGGGGCTCGTTTTCGTGTTGGTGGGGGCGGGGCTCGTATTGGTTGAGGCGGGGCTCATATTGGTGTTGGTGGGGGCGGGGCTTGTGTTGGTGGGGCTCATGTTGGTGGGGGCGGGGCTCGTGTTGGTAGGGCGGAGCTTGTGTTGGTGTTGGTGGAGGTGGGGCTTTTGTTGGTGGGGCGGGGCTTGTGCTGGTGGGGGCGGGGCTTGTGCTGGTGGGGGCGGGGCTTGTGCTGGTGGGGCGGGGCTCATGTTGGTGGGGGCGGGGCTCGTGTTGGTGGGGGCAGGGCTTGTGTTGGTGGGGCGGGGCTTGTGTTGGTGGGGGCAGAGCTTGTGTTGGTGGGGGCGGGGCTTGTGTTGGTGAGGGCAGGGCTTATGTTGGTGGGGGCAGGGCTCATATTGGTGGGGGCGGGGCTCATATTGGTGTTGGTGTTGGTGGAGGCGGGGCTCGTGTTGGTGTTGGTGGGGGCGGGGCTCATGTTCGTGGGTGCGGGGCTCGTGGTGGTGGTGGCGGGGCTTGTGTTGGTGGGGGGGCTCATGATGCTGGAGGCGGGACTCGCGTTGGTGGGGGCGGGGCTGGTGTTGGTGGAGGGGGGTCACGAGATGGTGGGGCGCGGCTCGTGTTGGTGGTGGCGGGGCTTGTGTTGGTGGGGCGGGCTTGTGTTGGTGGGGGCGGGGCTTGTGTTGGTGGGTGCGGGGCTTGTGTTGGTGGGGGCAGGGCTTGTGTTGGTGGGGGCGGGGCTCATGTTGGTGTTGGTGGAGGCGGGGCTCGTGTTGGTGTTGGTGTGGGCGGGGCTGGTGTTGGTGGAGGTGGGGCTCGTGTTGGTGTTGGTGGGGGCGGTGCTTGTGTTGGTGGGGGCAGGGCTCATGTTGGTGGGGGCGCGGCTCATGTTGGTGGGGGCGGGGCTCATATTGGTGTTGGTGTTGGTGGAGGCGGGGCTTCTGTTGGTGTTGGTGGGGGCATGGCTCGTGTTGGTGTGCGGGCGTGCTTGTGTTGTTGGGGGCAGGAGTTGTGTTGGTGGAGGCGGGGCTGGTGTTGGTGGAGGTGCGGCTCGTGTTGGTGTTGGTGGGGGCGGGGCTTGTGTTGGTGTTGGTGGGGGCGGGGCTCGTTTTGGTGGGGGCGGGTCTCGTGTTGGTGGGGGCGGGGCTTGTGTTGGTGGAGGCGGGGCTTGTGTTGGTCGGGGTGGGGCTTGTGTTGGTGGAGCTGGGGCTTGTGTTGGTGGGGGCAGGGCTCGTGTTGGTGGGGGCGGGGCTCGTGTTGGTGGGGGCGGGGCTCGTGTTGGTGGGGGCGGGGCTCGTGTTGGTGGGGGCGGGGCTCATGTTGGTGTTGGTGGAGGCGGGACTCGTGTTGGTGTTGGTGGGGTGGGGCTTGTGTTGGTGGGCAGGCGTGCTTGTGTTGTTGGGGGCAGGACTTGTGTTGGTGGGGCCAGGGCTCGTGTTGGTGGGGCCGGGGCTCGTGTTGGTGGGGCCGGGGCTCGTGTTGGTGGGGGCGGGGCTTGTGTTGGTGGGGGTGGGGCTTGTGTTGGTGGGGGCGGGGCTTGTGTTGGTGGGGGAGCTGCTCGTGTAAGTGTGGGCGGGGCTTGTGTTGGTGGGGGCAGGGCTTGTGTTGGTGGGGGCGGGGCTTGTGTTGGTGGGGGCAGGACTCGTGCTGGTGTTGGGGGTGCGGCTGGTGTTGGTGGGGGCAGGGCTTGTGCTGGTTGGGGCGGGGCTTGTGTTGGTGGGGGCGGGACTCGTGTTGGTGTTGGTGGGGGCGGGGCTCGTGTTGGTGGGGGTGGGGCTCGTATTGGTGTTGGTGGGGGCGGGGCTTGTGTTGGTGTTGGTGGGGGCGGGGCTCGTGTTGGTGTTGGTGGGGGCGGGGCTCGTGTTGGTGGTGGCGGGGCTCGTTTTGGTGGGGGCGGGTCTCGTGTTGGTGGGGGCGGGGCTTGTGTTGGTGGAGGCGGGGCTTGTGTTGGTCGGGGCGGGGCTTGTGTTGGTGGAGGTGGGGCTTGTGTTGGTGGGGGCAGGGCTCGTGTTGGTGTTGGTGGGGGCGGGGCTTGTGTTGGTGGGGGCGGGGCTCGTGTTGGCGGGGGCGGGGCTCTTGTTGGTGGGGGCGGGGCTCATGTTGGTGTTGGAGGCAGGACTCGTGTTGGTGTTGGTGGGGTGGGGCTCGTGTTGGTGGGCAGGCGTGCTTGTGTTGTTGGGGGCAGGACTTGTGTTGGTGTGGGCGGGGCTTGTGTTGGTGGGATCGGTGCTTGTGTTGGTGGGGCGGGGCTTCTGTTGGTTTTGGTGGGGGCGGGGCTCGTGTTGGTGGGCGGGCGTGCTTGTGTTGTTGGGGGCAGGAGTTGTGTTGGTGGAGGCGGGGCTGGTGTTGGTGGAGGTGAGGCTCGTGTTGGTGTTGGTGGGGGCGGGGCTCGTGTTGGTGTTGGTGTTGGTGGAGGCGGGGCTCGTGTTGGTGTTGGTGGGGGCGGGGCTCGTGTTGGTGGACGGGTGTGCTTGTGTTTTTGGGGGCAGGACTTGTGTTGGTGGAGGCGGGGCTGGTGTTGGTGGAGGCGGGGCTGGTGTTGGTGGAGGCGGGGCTCTTGTTGGTGTTGGTGGGCGCGGGGCTTGTGTTGGTGGGGGCGGGGCTCATGTTGGTGTTGGTGTTGGTGGAGGCGGGGCTCGTGTTGGTGGGGGCGGGGCATGTTTTGGTGGGGCGGGGCTCGTGTTGGTGGGTGCGGGGCTTGTGTTGGTGGGGGCGGGGCTTGTGTTGGTGAGATCGGGGCTTGTGTTGGTGGGGGCGGGGCTTGTGTTGGTGGGGGCGGTGCTTGTGTTGGTGGGGGCAGGGCTCATGTTGGTGGGGGCGCGGCTCATGTTGGTGGGGGCAGGGCTCATATTGGTGTTGGTGTTGGTGGAGGCGGGGCTTCTGTTGGTGTTGGTGGGGGCGTGGCTCGTGTTGGTGTGCGGGCGTGCTTGTGTTGTTGGGGGCAGGAGTTGTGTTGGTGGAGGCGGGGCTGGTGTTGGTGGAGGTGCGGCTCGTGTTGGTGTTGGTGGGGGCGGGGCTTGTGTTGGTGTTGGTGGGGGCGGGGCTCGTGTTGGTGGGGGTGGGGCTCGTGTTGGTGGGGGCGGGGCTCGTTTTGGTGGGGGCGGGTCTCGTGTTGGTGGTGGCGGGGCTTGTGTTGGTGGAGGCGGGGCTTGTGTTGGTCGGGGTGGGGCTTGTGTTGGTGGAGCTGGGGCTTGTGTTGGTGGGGGCAGGGCTCGTGTTGGTGGGGGCGGGGCTTGTGTTGGTGGGGTCGGGGCTCGTGTTGGTGGGGGCGGGGCTCGTGTTGGTGGGGGCGGGGCTTATGTTGGTGTTGGTGTTGGTGGAGGCGGGACTCGTGTTGGTGGGGTGGGGCTTGTGTTGGTGGGGCGGAGCTCGTGTTGGTGGGGGCGGGGCTCGTGTTGGTGTTGGTGGGGGCGGGGCTTGTGTTGGTGGGGCGGAGCTCGTGTTGGTGGGGGCGGGGCTCGTGTTGGTGTTGGTGTTGGTGGAGGCGGGACTCGTGTTGGTGTTGGTGGGGTGGGGCTCGTGTTGGTGGGCAGGCGTGCTTGTGTTGTTGGGGGCAGGACTTGTGTTGGTGGGGCCGGGGCTCGTGTTGGTGGGGGCGGGGCTTGTGTTGGTGGGGGCGGGGCTTGTGTTGGTGGGGGCGGGGCTTGTGTTGGTGGGGGAGCTGCTCGTGTAGGTGTGGGCGGGGCTTGTGTTGGTGGGGGCAGGGCTTGTGTTGGTGGGGGCGGGGCTTGTGTTGGTGGGGGCAGGAGTCGTGTTGGTGTTGGGGGTGCGGCTGGTGTTGGTGGGGGCAGGGCTTGTGTTGGTTGCGGCGGGGCTTGTGTTGGTGGGGGCGGGACTCGTGTTGGTGTTGGTGGGGGCGGGGCTCGTGTTGGTGGGGGCGGGGCTCGTGTTGGTGGGGCGGATCTTGAGTTTGTGGGGGCGGGTCTTGTCTTGGTGGGGGTGGGGCTCGTGTTGGTGGGGGCAGGGATCGTGTTGGTGTTGGTGGGGGCGGGGCTTGTGTTGTTGGGGCGTGGCTTGTGTTGCTGGGGGCGGGGCTTGTGTTGGTGGGGGCGGGGCTTGTGTTGGTGGGGGCAGGGCTGGTGTTGGGGGTGCGGCTGGTGTTGGTGGGGGCAGGGCTTGTGTTGGTTGGGGCGGGGCTTGTGTTGGTGGGGGCGGGACTCGTGTTGGTGTTGGTGGGGGCGGGGCTCATGTTGGTGGGGGTGTGGCTCGTATTGGTGGGGGCGGTGCTCGTGTTGGTGGGGCAGGGCTCATGTTGGTGGGGGCAGGCATCGTGTTGGTGTTGGTGGGGGCGGGGCTCGTGTTGGTGGGGTCAGGGCTCATGTCAGTGGGGGCGGGGCTCATGTTGGTGTTGGTGGGGGCAGGGCTCGTGTTGATGGGGGCGGGGCTCGTGTTGGTGGGGGCGGGGCTCGTGTTGGTGGGGCGGGGCTTGTGTTGGTGGGGGCAGAGCTTGTGTTGGTGGGGGCGGGGCTTGTGTTGGTGAGGGCAGGGCTTATGTTGGTGGGGGCGGGGCTTTTGTTGGTGGGGGTGCTCATGATGGTGGAGGCAGGACTCGTGTTGGTGGGGGCGGGCCTGGTGTTGGTGGAGGGGGGTCTCGAGACGGTGGGGCGGGGCTCGTGTTGGTGGGGGCAGGGCTCATGTTGGTGTTGGTGGAGGCGGGGCTCGTGTTGGTGTTGGTGGGGGCCGGGCTCGTGTTGGTGGGCAGGCGTGCTTGTGTTGTTGGCAGGACTTGTTTTGGTGGGGGCGGGGCTTGTGTTGGTGGGGGAGGGGCTCGTGTTGGTGGGGGAGGGGCTCGTGTTGGTGGGGCGGGGCTCGTGTTGGTGGGTGCAGGGCTCGTGTTGGTGGGGGCGGGGCTTGTGTTGGTGGGATCGGTGCTTGTGTTGGTGGGGATGGGGCTTGTGTTGGTGGGGGCGGTGCTTGTATTGGTGGGGGCAGGGCTCATGTTGGTGGGGGCGCGGCTCATGTTGGTGGGGGCGGAGCTCATATTGGTGTTGGTGTTGGTGGAGGCGGGGCTTGTGTTGGTTTTGGTGGGGGCGGGGCTCGTGTTGGTGGGCGGGCGTGCTTGTGTTGTTAGGGGCAGGAGTTGTGTTGGTGTAGGCGGGGCTGGTGTTGGTGGAGGTGAGGCTCGTGTTGGTGTTGGTGGGGGCGGGGCTCGTGTTGGTGGGGGCGGTGCTCGTTTTGGTGGGTGCGGGTCTCGTGTTGGTGGGGGCGGGGCTTGTGTTGGTGGAGGCGGGGCTTGTGTTGGTCGGGGCGGGGCTTGTGTTGGTGGAGGTGGGGCTTTTGTTGGTGGGGGTAGGGCTCGTGTTGGTGTTGGTGGGGGTGGGGCTTGTGTTGGTGGGGGCGGGGCACGTGTTGGTAGGGGCGGGGCTCGTGTTGGTGGGGGCGGGGCTCATGTTGGTGTTGGTGTTGGTGGAGGCGGGACTCGTGTTGGTGTTGGTGTTGGTGGAGGCGGGACTCGTGTTGGTGTTGGTTGGGTGGGGCTCGTGTTGGTGGGCAGGCGTGCTTGTGTTGTTGGGGGCAGGACTTGTGTTGGTGGGGGCGGGGCTTGTGTTGGTGGGGGCGGGGCTTGTGTTGGTGGGGGCGGGGCTTGTGTTGGTGGGGGAGCGGCTCGTGTAGGTGGGGGCGGGGCATGTGTTGGTGTGGGCAGGGCTTGTGTTGGTGGGGGCGGGGCTCATGTTGGTGGGGCGGGGCTTGTATTGGTGGGGGCGGGGCTTGCGTTGGTGGAGTGTGGCTTGTGTTGGGTGCGGGGCTTCTGTTGGTGGGGGCAGGGCTCGTGTTGGTGTTGGTGGGGGCGGGGCTGGTGTGGGGGGGGCGGGGCTTGTGTTGGTGGAGGCGGGCCTTGTGTTGCTGGAGGCAGGGCTTGTGTTGGTGGGTGCGTGGCTCGGGTTGGTATTGGTGGGGGTGCGGCTGGTGTTGGTGGGGGCAGGGCTTGTGTTGGTTGGGGCGGGGCTTGTGTTGATGGGGGCGGGACTCGTGTTGGTGTTGGTGGGGGCGGGGCTCATGTTGGTGGGGGTGTGGCTCGTATTGGTGGGGCGGTGCTCGTGTTGATGGGGCGGGCATCGTGTTGGTGGGGCGGATCTTGTGTTTGTGGGGGCGGGTCTTGTCTTGGTGGGGGTGGGGCTCGTGTTGCTGGGGGCAGGTATCGTGTTGGTGTTGGTGGGGGCGGGGCGCGTGTTGATGGGGGCGGGGCTCGTATTGGTGGGGGCGGTGCTCATGTTGGTGTTAGTGGGGGCAGGGCTTGTGTTGGTGGGGGCAGGGCTCGTGTTGGTGGGGCGGTGCTTGTGTTGGTGGGGGCGGGGCTCGTGTTGGTGGGGCGGTGCTTGTGTTGGTGGGGGCGGGGCTTGTGTTGGTGGAGCTGGGGCTTGTGTTGGTGGGGGCGGGGCTTGTGTTGGTGGGGGCGGGGCTTGTGCTGGTGGGGGCGGGGCTCGTGTTGGTGGGGGCGGGGCTCGTGTTGGTGGGGGCGGGGCTCATGTTGGTGTTGGTGGAGGCGGGACTCGTGTTGGTGTTTGTCGGGTGGGGCTCGTGTGGGTGGGCAGGCGTGCTTGTGTTGGGGGCAGGACTTGTGTTGGTGGGGGCGGGGCTTGTGTTGGTGGGGGAGCGGCTCGTGTAGGTGGGGGCGGGGCTCATTTGGGTGGGGGCAGGGCTTGTGTTGGTGGGGGCGGGGCTCATGTTGGTGGGGGCGGGGCTTGTGCTGGTGGGGGCGGGGCTTGTGTTGTTGGGGGCAGGGCTTGTGTTGGTGGGGGCGGGGCTCGTGTTGGTGGGGGCGGGGCTCATGTTGGTGTTGGTGGAGGTGGGGCTCGTGTTGGTGTTGGTGTGGGCGGGGCTCGTTTTGGTGGGTGGGCGTGCTTGTGTTGGGAGCAGGACTTTTGTTGGTGGAGGCGGGGCTGGTGTTGGTGGAGGTGGGGCTCGTGTTGGTGTTGGTGGGGGCGGGGCTCGTTTTGGTGGGGACGGGTCTCGTGTTCGTGGGGGCGGGGCTTGTGTTGGTGGAGGCGGGGCTTGTGTTGGTGGGGGCGGGGCTTGTGTTGGTGGGGGCGGGGCTTGTGTTGGTGGAGGTGGGGCTTGTGTTCGTGGGGGCAGGGCTCGTGTTGGTGGTGGGGGCGGGGCTTGTGTTGGTGGGGGCGGGGCTCGTGTTGGTGGGGGCGGGGCTCATGTTGGTGTTGGTGTTGGTGGAGGCGGGACTCGTGTTGGTGTTGGTGGGGTGGGGCTCGTGTTGGTGGGGGCGGGGCTCATGTTGGTGTTGGTGGAGGCGGGACTCGTGTTGGTGTTGGTGGGGTGGGGCTCGTGTTGGTGGGCAGGCGTGCTTGTGTTGGGGGCAGGACTTGTGTTGGCGGGGGCGGGGCTTGTGTTGGTGGGGGCGGGGCTTGTTTTGGTGGAGGAGCGGCTCGTGTAGGTGGGCCGGGGCGTGTGTTGGTGGGGGCAGGGCTTGTGTTGGTGGGGGCGGGGCTCATGTTGGTGGGGCAGGTGTTGTGTTGGTGGGGGCGGGGCTTGTGTTGGTGGGGCGTGGCTTGTGTTGTTGGGGGCGGGGCGTGTGTTGGTGGGGGCGGGGCTTGTGTTGGTGGGGGCAGGGCTCGTGTTGCTGTTGGGGTTGCGGCTGGTGTTGGTGGGGGCAGGGCTTGTGTTGGTGGGGGCGGGGCTTGTGTTGGTGGGGGCAGGACTCGTGTTGGTGTTGGTGGGGGCGGGGCTCATGTTGGTGGGGGTGGGGCTCGTATTGGTGGGGGCGGGGCTCGTGTTGGTGGAGGTGGGGCTTGTGTTGGTGGGGGCAGGGCTCGTGTTGGTGTTGGTGGGGGCGGGGCTTGTGTTGGTGGGGGCGGGGCTTGTGTTGGTGGGGGCGGGGCTCGTGTTGGTGGGGGCGGGGCTCATATTGGTGTTGGTGTTGGTGGAGGCGGGACTCGTGTTGGTGTTGGTGGGGTGGGGCTTGTGTTGGTGGGCAGGCGTGCTTGTGTTGTTGGGGGCAGGACTTGTGTTGGTGGGGGCGGGACTTGTGTTGGTGGGGGCGCGGCTTGTGTTGGTGGGGGCGGGGCTTGTGTTGGTGGGGGAGCGGCTCGTGTAGGTGGGGGCGGGGCTTGTGTTGGTGGGGGCGTGGCTTGTGTTGGTGGGGGCGTGGCTCGTGTTGGTGTTGATGTGCGTGCGGCTGGTGTTGGTGGGGCAGGGCTTGTGTTGGTGGGGGCGGGACTCGTGTTGGTGTTGATGGGGCGGGGCTCGTGTTGGTGTAGGGGCGGATCTTGTGTTTGTGGGGGCGGGGTTTGTCTTGGTGGGGGTGGGGCTCGTGTTGGTGGGGCTTGGCTCGTGTTGGTGCTGGTGGGGGCGGGGCTCATGGTGGGGGCGGGGCTCATGTCAGTGGGGGCGGGGCTCGTGTTGGTGTTGGTGGGGGAGGGACTCGTGATGGTGGGGCGAGGCGCATGTTGGTGGGGGCGGGGCTCGTGTTGGTGGGGGCGGGGCTCGTGTTGAGGGGGCGGGGCTCGTGTTGGTGGGGGCGGGGCTCGTATTGGTGGGGGCGGGGCACATGTTGGTGTTGGTGGGGGCAGGGCTTGTGTTGGTGGAGGTGGGGCTTGTGTTGGTGGGGGCGGAGCTCGTGTTGGTGGGGGCGGGACTCGTGTTGGTATGGGCGGGGCTTGTGTTGGTGGGGGCGGGGCTTGTGTTGGTGTTGGTGCAGGCGGGGCTTGTGTTGGTGGGGCGGGGTTGTGGGGGCGGGGCTTGTGCTGGTGGGGGCGGGGCTTGTGTTGGTGGGGGTGGGGCTTGTGTTGGTGGTGCAGGGCTTGTGTTGGTGTGGGCGGGGCTGGTGTTGGTGGGGCGGGGCTTGTGCTGGTGGGGTGGTGGCTTGTGTTGGTGGGGGCGGGGCTTGTGTTGGTGGGGGCGGGGCTTGTGTTGGTGGGGCGGGTTTGTGTTGGTGGGGCCGGGCTTGTGTTGGTGGGGGCAGGGCTTGTGTTGGTGGGGGCGAGGCTCATGTTGCTGTTGGTGTTGGTGGAGGTGGGGCTCGTGTTGGTGTTGGTGGGGGCGGGGCTCGTGTTGGTGGGCGGGCGTGCTTGTGTTGTTGGGAGCAGGACTTTTGTTGGTGGGGGCGGGGCTCATGTTAGTGTTGGTGTTGGTGTTGGTGGAGGCGGGGCTCGTGTTGGTGTTGGTGGGGGCGGGGCTCGTGTTGGTTTTGGTGGGGGCCGGGCTCGTGTTGGTGGGCAGGCGTGCTTGTGCTGTTGGGGGCAGGACTTGTTTTCGTGGGGGCGGGGCTTGTGTTGGTGGGGGAGGGGCTCGTGTTGGTGGGGGAGGGGCTCGTGTTGGTGGGGGCGGGGCTTGTGTTGGTGGGATCGGGGCTTGTGTTGGTGGGGGCGGGGCTTGTGTTGGTGGGGGCGCTGCTTGTGTTGGTGGAGGCAGGGCTCATGGTGGGGGCGCGGCGCATGTTGGTGGGGGCGGGGCTCATATTGGTGTTGGTGTTGGTGGAGGCGGGGCTTGTGTTGGTGTTGGTGGGGGCGTGGCTCGTGTTGGTGTGCGGGCGTGCTTGTGTTGTTGGGGGCAGGAGTTGTGTTGGTGGAGGCGGGGCTGGTGTTGGTGGAGGTGCGGCTCGTGTTGGTGTTGGTGGGGGCGGGGCTCGTGTTGGTGGGGGAGGGGCTCGTTTTGGTGGGGGCGGGTCTCGTGTTGGTGGGGGCGGGGCTTCTGTTGGTGGAGGCGGGGCTTGTGTTGGTCGGGGCGGGGCTTGTGTTGGTGGAGCTTGTGTTGTTGGGGGCAGGGCTCGTGTTGGTGGGGGCGGGGCTTGTGTTGGTGGGGGCGGGGCTCGTGTTGGTGGGGGCGGGGCTCATGTTGGTGTTGGTGGAGGCGGGACTCGTGTTGGTGTTGGGGTGGGGCTCGTGTTGGTGGGCAGGCGTGCTTGTGTTGTTGGGGGCGGGGCTTGTGTTGGTGGGGGCGGGGCTTGTGTTGGTGCGGGCGGGGCTTGTGTTGGTGGGGCGGGGCTTGTGTTGGTGGGGGAGCGGCTCTTGTAGGTGGGGGCGGGGCTTGTGTTGGTGGGGGCAGGGCTTGTGTTGGTGGGGGCGGGGCTTGTGTTGGTGGGGGCGGGGCTTGTGTTGGTGGGGGCAGGGCTGGTGTTGGTGTTGGGGGTGCGGCTGGTGTTGGTGGGGGCAGGGCTTGTGTTGGTTGGGGCGGGGCTTGTGTTGGTGGGGGCGGGACTCGTGTTGGTGTTGGTGGGGGCGGGGCTCGTATTGGTGGGGGCGGGGCTCGTGTTGGTGGGGCGGATCTTGTGTTTGTGGGGGCGGGTCTTGTCTTGGTGGGGGTGGGGCTCGTGTTGGTGGGGGCAGGGATCGTGTTGGTGTTGGTGGGGGTGGGGTTTGTGTTGTTGGGGCGTGGCTTGTGTTGTTGGGGCGTGGCTTGTGTTGCTGGGGGCGGGGCTTGTGTTGGTGGGGGCGGGGCTTGTGTTGGTGGCGGCAGGGCTGGTTTTGGTGTTGGGGGTGCGGCTGGTGTTGGTGGGGGCAGGACTTGTGTTGGTTGGGGCAGGGCTTGTGGTGGTGGGGGCGGGACTCGTGTTGGTGTTGGTGGGGGTGGGGCTCGTGTTGCTGGGGGTGGGGCTTGTATTGGTGGGGGCGGGGCTCATGTTGGTGGGGCGGATCTTGTGTTTGTGGGGGCGGGTCTTGTCTTGGTGGGGGTGGGGCTCGTGTTGGTGGGGGCAGGGATCGTGTTGGTGTTGGTGGGGGCGGGGCTCGTGTTGGTGGGGTCGGGGCTCATGTCAGTGGGGGCGGGGCTCGTGTTGCTGGGGGCGGGGCTCGTGTTGGTGGGTGCGGGGCTCGTGGTGGTGGAGGCGGGGCTTGTGTTGGTGGGGGCGGGGCTTGTGTTGGTGGGGGCGGGGCTCGTGTTGGTGGGGGTGCGGCTGGTGTTGGTGGGGGCAGGGCTTGTGTTGGTTGGGGCGGGGCTTGTGTTGGTGGGGGCGGGACTCGTGTTGGTGGGGGCGGGGTTCATGTTGGTGGGGGCGGGACTCGTGTTGGTGTTGGTGGGGGCGGGGTTCATGTTGGTGGGGGTGTGGCTCGTATTGGTGGGGGCGGTGCTCGTGTTGATGGGGCAGGGCTCATGTCAGTGGGGGCGGGGCTCGTGTTGGTGTTGGTGGGGGCAGGGCTCGTGTTGATGGGGGCGGGGCTCGTGTTGGTGGGGGCGGGGCTCGTGTTGGTGGGGCGGGGCTTGTGTTGGTGGGGCGGGGCTTGTGTTGGTGGGGCGGGGCTTGTGTTGGTGGAGGCGGGGCTTGTGTTGGTGGGGGCGGGGCTTGTGCTGGTGGGGGCGGGGCTCGTGTTGGTGGGGGCGGGGCTTGTGTTGGTGGGGCGGGGCTTGTGTTGGTGGGGGCAGAGCTTGTGTTGGTGGGGGCGGGGCTTGTGTTGGTGGGGCGGGTGTTCTGTTGGTGGGGGCGGGGCTTGTGTTGGTGGGGCGTGGCTTGTGTTGTTGGGGGCGGGGCTTGTGTTGGTGGGGGCGGGGCTTGTGTTGGTGGGGGCAGGGCTCGTGTTGGTGTTGGGGGTGCGGCTGGTGTTGGTGGGGGCAGGGCTTGTGTTGGTTGGAGCGGGGCTTGTGTTGGTGGGGGCGGGACTCGTGTTGGTGTTGGTGGGGGCGGGGCTCATGTTGGTGGGGGTGGGGCTCGTATTGGTGGGGGCGGGGCTTCTGTTGGTGGGGCGGATCTTGTGTTTGTGGGGGCGGGTCTTGTCTTGGTGGGGGTGGGGCTCGTGTTGGTGGGGGCAGGGATCGTGTTGGTGTTGGTGGGGGCGGGGCTCGTGTTGGTGGGGTCGGGGCTCATGTCAGTGGGGGCGGGGCTCGTGTTGGTGGGGGCGGGGCTCGTGTTGGTGTTGGTGGGGGAGGGACTCGTGATGGTGGGGGCGAGGCTCGTGTTGGTGGGGGCGTGGCTCGTGTTGGTGGGGGCGGGGCTCGTGTTGGTGGGTGCGGGGCTCGTGGTGGTGGAGGCAGGGCTTGTGTTGGTGGAGGGGCTGGTGTTGGTGGAGGGGGTTCTCGAGCTGGTGGGGCGGGGCTCGTGTTGGTGGCGGCAGGGCTCGTGTTGGTGGAGGCGGGGCGCGTGTTGGTGTTGGTGGGGGCGGGGCTGGTTTTGGCGTTGGTGGGGGCGGGGCTTGTGTTGGTGGGGGCGGGGCTCGTTTTGGTGTTGGTGGGGGCGGGGCTCGTGTTGGTGGGGGCGGGGCTCGTATTGGTTGAGGCGGGGCTCATATTGGTGTTGGTGGGGGTGGGGCTTGTGTTGGTGGGGGCGGGGCTTGTGTTCGTGGGGGCGGGGCTTGTGTTGGTGGGGGTGGGACTCATGTTGTTGCTGGCGGGACTCATGTTGGTGTTGGTGGGGGCGGGGCTCATGTTGGTGTTGGTGGGGGCGGGGCTCGTGTTGATGGGGGTGGGGCTCGTGTTGGTGGGGCGGGGCTCGTGTTGGTGGGGGTGGGGCTTGTGTTGGTGGAGGTGGGGCTTTTGTTGGTGGGGGCGGGGCTTGTGTTGGTGGGGGCGGGGCTTGTGCTGGTGGGGGCGGGGCTTGTGCTGGTGGGGGCGGGGCTTCTGCTGGTGGGCCGGGGCTCATGTTGGTGGGGGCGGGGCTCGTGTTGGTGGGGGCAGGGCTTGTGTTGGTGGGGCGGGGCTTGTGTTGGTGGGGGCAGAGCTTGTGTTGGGGGCGGGGCTTGTGTTGGTGAGGGCAGGGCTTATGTTGGTGGGGGCAGGGCTCATATTGGTGTTGGCGGGGCTCATATTGGTGTTGGGGTTGGTGGAGGCGGGGCTCGTGTTGGTGTTGGTGGGGGCGGGGCTCATGATGCTGGAGGCGGGACTCGCGTTGGTGGGGGCGGGGCTGGTGTTGGTGGAGGGGGGTCGCGAGATGGTGGGGCGGGGCTCCTGTAGGAGGGGGCAGTGCTCATGTTGGTGGAGGCGGGGCGTGTGTTGGTGTTGGTGGGGGTGGGCCTGGTTTTGGCGTTGGTGGGGGCGGGGCTTGTGTTGGGGGCGGGGCTCGTTTTGGTGTTGGTGGGGGCGGGGCTCATGTTGGTCGGGGCGGGGCTCGTGTTGGTGGGGGCGGGGCTCGTGTTGGTGGGGGCGGGGCTCATATTGGTGGGGGCGGGGCTCATGTTGGTGTTGTTGGGGGTGGGGCTTGTGTTGGTGGGGGCGGGGCTTGCGTTGGTGGGGGCGGGGCTTGTGTTGGTGGGGGTGGGGCTCGTGTTGGTGGAGGCAGGGCTCGTATTGGTGGGGGCGGGGCTCATGTTGGTCTTGGTGGGGGCAGGGCTTGTGTTGGTGGGGGTGGGGCTTGTGTTGGTGGGGGCGCTGCTCGTGTTGGTGGGGGCGGGGCTTGTGTTGGTGTTGATGGAGGCGGGGCTTGTGTTGGTGGGCGTGTGGCTGCTGTTGGTGGGGGCAGGGCTTGTGTTGGTGGGGGCGGGGCTTGTGTTGGTGAGGGCGGGACTCGTGTTGGTGTTGGTGGGGGCGGGGCTCGTGTTGATGGGGCGGGGCTCGTGTTGGTGTTGGTGGGGCGGATTTTGTGTTTTGTGGGGGCGGGGCTTGTCTTGGTGGAGGTGTGGCTCGTGTTGGTGGGGCGGGGCTCGTGCTGGTGTTGGTGGGGGCGGGGCTCGTGTTGGTGGGGGCGGGGCTCATGTCAGTTGGGGCGGGGCTCTTGTTGGTGGGGCGGGGCTCGTGTTGGTGTTGTTGGCGGCGGAGGGACTCGTGATGGTGGGGGCGGGGCTCATCTTGGTGGGGGCGGGGCTCATGTTGGTGGGTGCGGTGTTCGTGTTGGTGGAGGCGGGGCTTGTGTTGGTGGGGGGGCTCATGATGGTGGAGGCAGGACTCGTGTTGGTGCGGGCGGGGCTCGTGTTGGTGGGGCGGGGCTCGAGTTGGTGTGGGCGGGGCTTGTGTTGGTGGGGGCGGGGCTTGTGTTGGTGTTGGTGCAGGCGGGGCTTGTGTTGGTGGGGGGGCTCATGTTGGTGGGTGCGGGGTTCGTGTTGGTGCGGGCGGGGCTCGAGTTGGTGTGGGCGGGGCTTGTGTTGGTGGGGCGGGGCTTGTGTTGGTGCAGGCGGGGCTTGTGTTGGTGGGGGCGGGGCTTGTGTTGGTGGGGGCGGGGCTGGTGGGGGCAGGGCTTGTGGGGGTGGGGCTTGTGTTTGTGGGGCAGGGCTTGTGTTGGTGTGGGCGGGGCTTGTGTTGGTGGGGTGGGGCTTGTGCTGGTGGGGGGGTGGCTTGTGTTGGTGGCGGCGGGGCTTGTGTTGGTGGGGCGGGGCTTGTGTTGGTGGGGGCAGGGCTTGCTTTGGTGGGGGCGGGGCTCATGTTGGTGGGGGCGGGGCTCATGTTGGTGTTGGTGTTGGTGGAGGTGGGGCTCGTGTTGGTGTTGGTGGGGGCGGGGCTCGTGTTGGTGGGCGGGCGTGCTTGTGTTGTTGGGAGCAGGACTTTTGTTGGTGGGGCGGGCCTCATGTTGGTGTTGGTGGAGGCGGGGCTCGTGTTGGTGTTGGTGGGGGCGGGGCTCGTGTTGGTGGGTGGGTGTGCTTGTGTTGTTGGGGGCAGGACTTGTGTTGGTGGAGGCGGGGCTGGTGTTGGTGGAGGCGGGGCTCATGTTGGTGTTGGTGGGGGCGGGGCTGGTGTTGGTGGAGGCGGGGCTCTTGTTGGTGTTGGTGGGGGCGGGGCTCGTGTTGGTTTTGGTGGGGGCGGGGCTCGTGTTGGTGGCGGCGGGGCTCATGTTGGTGTTGGTGTTGGTGGAGGCGGGGCTGGTGTTGGTGTTGGTGGGGGCCGGGCTCGTGTTGGTGGGCAGGCGTGCTTGTGTTGTTGGCGGCAGGACTTGTTTTGGTGGGGGCGGGGCTTGTGTTGGTGGGGGAGGGGCTTGTGTTGGTGGGGGAGGGGCTCGTGTTGGTGGGGGCGGGGCTTGTTTTGGTGGGGGCGGGGCTTGTGTTGGTGGGATCGGGGCTTGTGTTTGTGGGGGCGGGGCTTGTGTTGGTGGGGGCAGGGCTCGTGTTGGTGTTGGGGGTGCGGCTGGTGTTGGTGGGGGCAGGGCTTGTGTTGGTTGGAGCGGGGCTTGTGTTGGTGGGGGCGGGACTCGTGTTGGTGTTGGTGGGGGCGGGGCTCATGTTGGTGGGGGTGGGGCTCGTATTGGTGGGGGCGGGGCTTCTGTTGGTGGGGCGGATCTTGTGTTTGTGGGGGCGGGTCTTGTCTTGGTGGGGGTGGGGCTCGTGTTGGTGGGGGCAGGGATCGTGTTGGTGTTGGTGGGGGCGGGGCTCGTGTTGGTGGGGTCGGGGCTCATGTCAGTGGGGGCGGGGCTCGTGTTGGTGGGGGCGGGGCTCGTGTTGGTGTTGGTGGGGGAGGGACTCGTGATGGTGGGGGCGAGGCTCGTGTTGGTGGGGGCGTGGCTCGTGTTGGTGGGGGCGGGGCTCGTGTTGGTGGGTGCGGGGCTCGTGGTGGTGGAGGCAGGGCTTGTGTTGGTGGAGGGGCTGGTGTTGGTGGAGGGGGTTCTCGAGCTGGTGGGGCGGGGCTCGTGTTGGTGGGGGCAGGGCTCGTGTTGGTGGAGGCGGGGCGCGTGTTGGTGTTGGTGGGGGCGGGGCTGGTTTTGGCGTTGGTGGGGGCGGGGCTTGTGTTGGTGGGGGCGGGGCTCGTTTTGGTGTTGGTGGGGGCGGGGCTCGTGTTGGTGGGGGCGGGGCTCGTATTGGTTGAGGCGGGGCTCATATTGGTGTTGGTGGGGGTGGGGCTTGTGTTGGTGAGGGCGGGGCTTGTGTTGGTGGGGGCGGGGCTTGTGTTGGTGGGGGTGGGACTCATGTTGTTGCTGGCGGGACTCATGTTGGTGTTGGTGGGGGCGGGGCTCATGTTGGTGTTGGTGGGGGCGGGGCTCGTGTTGATGGGGGTGGGGCTCGTGTTGGTGGGGCGGGGCTCGTGTTGGTGGGGGTGGGGCTTGTGTTGGTGTTGGTGGAGGTGGGGCTTTTGTTGGTGGGGGCGGGGCTTGTGCTGGTGGGGGCGGGGCTTGTGCTGGTGGGCCGGGGCTCATGGTGGGGGCGGGGCTCGTGTTGGTGGGGGCAGGGCTTGTGTTGGTGGGGCGGGGCTTGTGTTGGTGGGGGCAGAGCTTGTGTTGGTGGGGGCGGGGCTTGTGTTGGTGAGGGCAGGGCTTATGTTGGTGGGGGCAGGGCTCATATTGGTGGGGGCGGGGCTCATATTGGTGTTGGGGTTGGTGGAGGCGGGGCTCGTGTTGGTGTTGGTGGGGGCGGGGCTCATGTTCGTGGGTGCGGGGCTCGTGGTGGTGGTGGCGGGGCTTGTGTTGGTGGGGGGGCTCATGATGCTGGAGGCGGGACTCGCGTTGGTGGGGGCGGGGCTGGTGTTGGTGGAGGGGTGTCGCGAGATGGTGGGGCGGGGCTCCTGTAGGAGGGGGCAGTGCTCATGTTGGTGGAGGCGGGGCGTGTGTTGGTGTTGGTGGGGGTGGGCCTGGTTTTGGCGTTGGTGGGGGCGGGGCTTGTGTTGGTGGGGGCGGGGCTCGTGTTGGTGGGGGCGGGGCTCATGTTGGTCGGGGCGGGGCTCGTGTTGGTGGGGGCGGGGCTCATATTGGTGGGGGCGGGGCTCATGTTGGTGTTGGTGGGGGTGGGGCTTGTGTTGGTGGGGGCGGGGCTTGCGTTGGTGGGGGCGGGGCTTGTGTTGGTGGGGGTGGGGCTCGTGTTGGTGGAGGCAGGGCTCGTATTGGTGGGGGCGGGGCTCATGTTGGTCTTGGTGGGGGCAGGGCTTGTGTTGGTGGGGGTGGGGCTTGTGTTGGTGGGGGCGCTGCGCGTGTTGGTGGGGGCGGGGCTTGTGTTGGTGGGGGCGGGGCTTGTGTTGGTGTTGATGGAGGCGGGGCTTGTGTTGGTGGGCGTGTGGCTGCTGTTGGTGGGGGCAGGGCTTGTGTTGGTGGGGGCGGGGCTTGTGTTGGTGAGGGCGGGACTCGTGTTGGTGGGGGCGGGGCTCGTGTTGATGGGGCGGGGCTCATGTTGGTGTTGGTGGGGGTGGGGCTTGTGTTGGTGGGGGCGGGGCTTGTCTTGGTGGAGGTGTGGCTCGTGTTGGTGGGGCGGGGCTCGTGCTGGTGTTGGTGGGGGCGGGGCTCGTGTTGGTGGGGGCGGGGCTCATGTCAGTTGGGGCGGGGCTCTTGTTGGTGGGGCGGGGCTCGTGTTGGTGGGGGCGGGGCTCATGTCAGTTGGGGCGGGGCTCTTGTTGGTGGGGCGGGGCTCGTGTTGGTGTTGTTGGCGGCGGAGGGACTCGTGATGGTGGGGGCGGGGCTCATCTTGGTGGGGGCGGGGCTCATGTTGGTGGGTGCGGTGTTCGAGTTGGTGTGGGCGGGGCTTGTGTTGGTGGGGGCGGGGCTTGTGTTGGTGTTGGTGCAGGCGGGGCTTGTGTTGGTGGGGGGGCTCATGTTGGTGGGTGCGGGGTTCGTGTTGGTGCGGGCGGGGCTCGTGTTGGTGGGGCGGGGCTCGAGTTGGTGTGGGCGGGGCTTGTGTTGGTGGGGGCGGGGCTTGTGTTGGTGTTGGTGCAGGCGGGGCTTGTGTTGGTGGGGGCGGGGCTTGTGTTGGTGGGGGCGGGGCTTGTGTTGGTGGGGGCGGGGCTTGTGTTGGTGGGGGCGGGGCTTGTGTTGGTGGGGGCGGGGCTTGTGTTGGTGGGGGCGGGGCTTGTGCTGGTGGGGGCAGGGCTTGTGTTGGTGGGGGTGGGGCTTGTGTTTGTGGGGCAGGGCTTGTGTTGGTGTGGGCGGGGCTTGTGTTGGTGGGTTGGGGCTTGTGCTGGTGGGGGGGTGGCTTGTGTTGGTGGGGCGGGGCTTGTGTTGGTGGGGGCAGGGCTTGCTTTGGTGGGGGCGGGGCTCATGTTGGTGTTGGTGTTGGTGGAGGTGGGGCTCGTGTTGGTGTTGGTGGGGGCGGGGCTCGTGTTGGTGGGCGGGCGTGCTTGTGTTGTTGGGAGCAGGACTTTTGTTGGTGGGGCGGGCCTCATGTTGGTGTTGGTGTTGGTGGAGGCGGGGCTCGTGTTGGTGTTGGTGGGGGCGGGGCTCGTGTTGGTGGGTGGGTGTGCTTGTGTTGTTGGGGGCAGGACTTGTGTTGGTGGAGGCGGGGCTGGTGTTGGTGGAGGCGGGGCTCATGTTGGTGTTGGTGGGGGCGGGGCTGGTGTTGGTGGAGGCGGGGCTCTTGTTGGTGTTGGTGGGGGCGGGGCTCGTGTTGGTTTTGGTGGGGGCGGGGCTCGTGTTGGTGGCGGCGGGGCTCATGTTGGTGTTGGTGTTGGTGGAGGCGGGGCTGGTGTTGGTGTTGGTGGGGGCCGGGCTCGTGTTGGTGGGCAGGCGTGCTTGTGTTGTTGGGGGCAGGACTTGTTTTGGTGGGGGAGGGGCTCGTGTTGGTGGGGGCGGGGCTTGTTTTGGTGGGGGCGGGGCTTGTGTTGGTGGGATCGGGGCTTGTGTTTGTGGGGGCGGGGCTTGTGTTGGTGGGGGCGGGGCTTGTGTTGGTGGGGGCGGGGCTCGTGTTGGTGGGGGCGCAGCTCATGTTGGTGGGGGCGGGGCTCATATTGGTGTTGGTGTTGGTGGAGGCGGGGCTTGTGTTGGTGGGGCGGGGCTCGTGTTGGTGGGCGGGCGTGCTTGTGTTGTTGGGGACAGGAGTTGTGTTGGTGGAGGCGGGGCTGGTGTTGGTGGAGGTGGGGCTCGTGTTGGTGGGGGCGGGGCTCGTTTTGGTGGGGGCGGGTCTCGTGTTGGTGGGGGCGGGGCTTGTGTTGGAGGAGAAGGGGCTTGTGTTGGTTGGGGCGGGGCTTGTGTTGGTTGAGGTGGGGCTTGTTTTGGTGGGGGCAGGGCTCGTGTTGGTGTTGGTGCGGGTGGGGCTGGTGTTGGTGGAGGCGGGGCTTGTGTTGGTGGAGGCGAGGCTTGTGTTGGTGGGGGCGTGGCTCGTGTTGGTGGGGGCGTGGCTCGTGTTGGTATTGGTGGGGGCGCGGCTGGTGTTGGTGGGGGCAGGGCTTGTGTTGGTGAGGGTGGGGCTCGTGTTGGTGAGGGTGGGGCTCGTGTTGTTGGGGGTGGGGCTCGTATTGGTGGGGGCGGGGCTCATGTTGATGGGGTGGGGCTCGTGTTGGTGTTGGTGGGGCGGGGCTTGTGTTTGTGGGGGCGGGGCTTGTGTTGGTGGAGGCGGGGCTTGTGTTGGTGGGGGGGCTCGTGTTGGGGGCGGGGCTCGTGTTGGTGGAGGCGGGGCTTGTGTTGGTGGGGGCGGGGCTCGTGTTGGAGTTGGAGGGGGCGGGACTTGTGTTGGTGGGCGGGCGTGCTTGTGTTGTTGGGGGCAGGAGTTGTGTTAGTGGAGGTGGGGCTGGTGTTGGTGGAGCTCGTGTTGGTGGGGGCGGGGCTCGTTTTGGTGGGGGCGGGTCTCGTGTTGGTGGGGGCGGGGCTTGTGTTGGAGGAGAAGGGGCTTGTGTTGGTTGGGGCGGGGCTTGTGTTGGTTGAGGTGGGGCTTGTTTTGGTGGGGGCAGGGCTCGTGTTGGTGTTGGTGCGGGTGGGGCTGGTGTTGGTGGAGGCAGCGCTTGTGTTGGTGGAGGCGAGGCTTGTGTTGGTGGGGGCGTGGCTCGTGTTGGTATTGGTGGGGGCGCGGCTGGTGTTGGTGGGGGCAGGGCTTGTGTTGGTGGGGGCGGGGCTCGTGTTGTTGGGGGTGGGGCTCGTATTGGTGGGGGCGGGGCTCATGTTGATGGGGTGGGGCTCGTGTTGGTGTTGGTGGGGGGGGGCTCGTGTTGGTGTAGGTGGGGGCGGGGCTCGTGTTTGTGTTGGTGGGGGCGGGGCTCGTGTTGTTGGGGGCGGGGCTCATGTTGGTGGGGGGACTTGTGTTGGTGGGGGCGGGGCTCGTGTTGGTGTTGGTGGGGGCGGGGCTTGTGTTGGTGGGTTGGGGCTTGTGCTGGTGGGGGCAGGCCTCCTGTTGGTGTTGGTGGGGCGGGGCTTGTGTTGGTGGGGGTGCTTGTGTTGGTGGGGGCGGGTCTCGTATTGGTATTGCTGGGGGCGGGTCTCGTATTGGTATTGCTGGGGGCGGGGCTCGTGTTGGTGTTGGTGGGGGCGGGGCTCGTGTTGGTGTTGGTGGGGGCGGGGCTTGTGTTGATGGGGGGCTTGTGTTGGTGGGGGCGGGGCTTGTGTTGGTGGGGGCGGGGCTTGTGTTGATGGGGGCGGGACTTGTGTTGGTGGGGGCGGGGCTTGTGTTGGTGGATGCAGGGCTTGTGTTGGTGGAGGTGGGGCTTGTGTTGGTGGGGCCGGGGCTCGTGTTGGTGTTGGTGGGGGCGGGAAGAGAAGACACCACTGGAGAATAAAGGGATGAGGAGGAAGGTGGTAGCAGACGAACAAAAGGAATGGGGAGCGCGTAAGGAGCTAGGGAAGAGGAGTGGCATGAACGCGGAGCGAGAGGGATCCCTGTGAAAGGAAGCGGAGGGAATGTGTTGTCGCCTCCCAAATCCGGCCCATTTTTCCCATGACTCCATTTTTGAATCCTTCCAATCTGGTTTCCGCCCTTGCCACAGTATCTAAGCAGCTCTCATCAAAGTCACAAATGACATTCTTTGTGACTGTGACCGTGGTAAACTTTCCCTCCTCGTCCTTCTCGACTTGTCTGCAGCCTTTGACACAGTTGACCACTCCATCCTTCTCCAATGCCTCTCCACCATCGTCCAGCTGCGTGGGACTGACCTCACCTGGTTCCATTCTTATCTATTCAGTCATAGCCAAAGAATCACCTGCAGCAGCTTCTCTTCCCACTACATGTTGCCCCTTGGCGACGTCATCCGAAAACACAACACATGTACACTGACGACACCCAGTTCTACCTCACCACCACCTCTCTTGACCCCTCCACTGTCTCTGATTTGTCAGACTGCTTGTCCGACATCCAGTACTGGATGAACAAAAATTTCCTCCAATTAAATATTGGGAAGACCGAAGCCGTTGTCTTCGGTCCCCACCACCAACGCCAGCAACTGACTCCATCCCTCTCCCTGGCCACTCTCTGAGGCTGAGCCACACTGTTCACAACCTCGGCATCCTATTTGACCCCGAGATGAGCTTCCAACCATAACTCTGCTCAATCACCAACACTGCCTACTTCCACCTCCGTAACATTGCCCGAGACACCCTGGCCTTCGCCCATCCATCACCCACTGTGCCCACTGTCCGGCAACACCTCGATATTAAAATCCTCATCCTTGTTTTCAAATCCCTCCATGGCCTCACCCCTCCCCATCTCTGTAACCTCCTCCAGCCCCACAACCCTCCGAGATCTCTGCGTTCTTCCAATTCTGGCCTCTTTTCGCATCCCCGATTTTCATCGCTCCACCATTGGCGGCCGTGCCTTCTGTTGCCAAGGCCCTAAGTTCTGGAATTCCCTGCCTAAACCTCTCCGCCTCGCTACCTCTCATTCCTCCTTTAAGACGCTCCTTAAAACCGACCTCTTTGACCAAGCTTTTGCTCATCTGTCCTAATATCTCCTTATGTGGCTCAGTGTCAAATTTTGTCTGATAATCACTCCAGTGAGGCTCCTTGGGATGTTTTACTACATTAAAGGCGCTATATAAATACAAGCTGTAGTTGTTGAGGGTAAGGAATGGGGAGTTCCAGCGGGAGATCAGGACAAACGCATCCCCTCCCTGCACGCCCCCCCCCCCTCCTACTGCCACAGAAATTCAGGACCCAGAATGTAGATTGGGTTGGATGCCATTACCCTAACGCTCCGTCTCCCTCCCTTTCACCCCACCCCCTCCACAGTCGGGGAACCTGCTGGCATTCCCTGTCTGGACCTGGGGATTCGAGCAAGGTATCAAAAATGTGGCCGGCGCCCGTGGAGTTTTATTCCAACAGGAGACGGCTTCTTCAGCAGAGAGACTGAGCGAGAGAATGGAATGAACAAGAGGGACAAGAGAAGAACTGATTCATTGGCTCCGACTGGAACAAAGCAATGTTGGGGCAGATGTTCTCTCCCCAGGTTAGGAACAGAACCTTGTTAAACATTGACCTGGTCATGAACCTCACACCCCAACAAGCACACTTTGTACTGCTCTCTCTCTCCCTTTCACAACCTCAGGACGTCCCAAAGCACTTTACCGCCAATGAAGTATTTTTGAGGTGTTGTCACTGTTGTAATGTAGGAAATGCAGCAGCCAATTTGCGCACAGCAAGGTCCCACAAATAGCAATGTGATAATGATCAGATGATCTGCTTTAGTGATGTTGATTGAGGGATAAATAATGTATCTGAGATATTTGATCCAGAGTCAGAACAAGCTCTCTCATGTAAAACAGATTAAAATCTTCAAAAGGCTTTGGCACAACAAAACTATCCTGGCAGTTCCGCTGTGTTTCCCATTGGCCATTTAGTCCCGATCAGAAACTCTGCCCACAGAGGCGTGTCCCGTCACTGCCACCTTGTGGTAGTCACTCAGACTGGCAAAATGTTCCACAAGGATCAGTGCTGGGACCACTGTTGTTCACCATTTACATAAACGATTTGGACTCGAGAATCAGAAGAACAATTTCAAAATTTGCGAATGATGCCGAACTGGGGGGTGCAGTTAATACAGAGCAGGACTGTGACAAAATACAGGAAGATATTAATAAACTTGCAGAATGAGTGTGTAATTGGCAAATGAACTTCAAAATAGGTAAGTCTGAGGTATTACATTTTGATAGGAAGAATAAGGAGGCTACATACTTCTTGGAAAATAAGTGTCTAAATGGGGTAGAGGAGCAGAGGGATCTGGGGGTACACAAATCACCAAAAATAGCGATGCAGGTTAATAAAGCCATAAAAAAGCAAAGCGTAGAGGGATAGAATTGAAAAGCTGAGAAGTTATGTTAAACGTGCCTAGAACCTTGGTTAGGCCTCATGGAGTACTGTGCAGAGTTCTGGTCTCCGTATTATAAAAAGGATGTCGAGGCCCCGGAGAAGGTGCAAAAAAGATTTACTAGAATGATAACTGTGAGGTCATACCTATCAGGAAAGATTGAACAGGCTGGGGCTCTTTATCTAGAAAAGAGAAGGTTGAGGGGTGACCTGAGAAAGGCCTTTAAGATTACGGAAGGGTTTGATAGGGTAGATGTAGAGAAGATGTTTCCACTTGCGGAGGAGACCAGAACTGGGGCCATAAATATAAGATAGTCACTAACAAATCCAATAGGGAATTCAGGAGAAACTTCTTTACCCAGAGAGTGGTTAGAATGTGGAACTTGGTACCACAGGGAGCAGTTGAGGCGAATAGTATAGACACATTTAAGGGGAAGCTAGATAAATACATGAGGAAGAAAGGAATAGAAAGGTATGTTGATAGGGTGAGATGAAGTAGGGTGGGAGGAAGCTCATGTGGAGCATAGCATGGGTCAGTTGGGCCGAATGGCCTCTTTCTATGCTGTAGATTCTGTGTAATTATGTAGTACAATGGAATGACACAATACAATACAAACACAGGATAATATAATGCAATAATAACAACTTGCATTTATATAGCAACTTTAACCAGCCATGATCTCATTGAATGGCGGAGCAGGCTCGAGGGGCCATATGGCCTACTCCTGCTCTTATTTCTTATGTTCTTATGTTAACATAGCCCCAAGGCACTTCACAGGAGCAATTATCAAACACAATCTGACACCGAGCCACATAAGAAGATATTAGGGCATGTGACCAAAAGCTTGGTCAAAGAGGTAGATTCCTCCCTCTCACTCTCACTCACTCCCTACAGTTCCTCTCGCCTCCACTGGGTGGCGCTCCGTCTCACTCAGTCCCTGCAGTTCCTCCCTCTCCGGCTAGGCGGCGCTCCCTCTCACCCTTACCCGCCAGTTCCTCTCTCCCACACTGGGCGGCACTCCCTTTCCTAGCTCCCTGCAGTTCCTCCCTCCCCCGTTGGGCGGCGCTCACTCTCTCACTCACTCCCTGCAGTTCCTCCCTCCCCCGCTGGGTGGCGGTCCCTTTCCTAACTCCCTGCAGTTCCTCCCTCCCCCACTGGGTGGAGCACCATCTCACTGACTCCCTGCAGTTCCTCTCACCCCCACTGGGCAGCGCTCACTCTCACTCACTTAGTCACTGCAGTTCCTCTCTCCCCCGCTGGGCGGCGCTCCCATTCCCTCACTCCCTGCAGCTCCTCTCTCCACCGCTGGGCGGTGCTCCCTTTTCTCACTCCCTGCAGTTACTATCTCCCGCGCTGGGCGGCGCGCCCTCTCGCTCACCCTGCAGTTCCTCCCCCGCTGGGCAGCGCTCACTCTCTCCCTCACTCCCTGCAGTTCCTCCCTCTCCCGCTGGGCGGCGCTCCCTTTCCCTCACTCCCTGCAGTTCCCCTCTCTTCCGCTGGGTGGCGCTCCCCTCACTCTCCCTCACGGCTCCCCTCAAAGGTTTGTCACTATCCTCCGCCTGCTTCACGATGACATGCAAGCCGTGATCCTGATCAATGGTTCCACCACAGACCCAAATCACGTACGAACCAGTGTCAAGAAAGGTTGAGTCATCGCACCAACGCTCTTCTCGATCTTCCTTGCAGTAATGCTCCATCTCACCCTCAGTAAGCTCCCCATTGGTGTGGAGCTAATTTACAGAACAAACGGGAAACTGTTCAACCTCCGTTGCCTCCAGTCCAGATCCAAGGTCGTCCCTTCCTCTGTTGTCAAGTTACAGTATGCAGACGACGCTTGCGTTTGCGCTCACTCGAAGGTCAAACCCCAAACCATCGTCAACACCTTCACTGAAGCGTACGAAAGCATGGGCCTTACAGTAAACATCCGTAAGCCAAAGGTCCTCTACCAACCTGCCCCCACCACACAGTACTGCCCCCCGATTATCAAAATCCACGACAAGGCCTTGGACAACGTGGACCACTTTCCATACCTCGGGAGCCAACTGTCAACAAGGGCAGACGTCGACGACAAAGTCCAACACCGCCTTCAGTGTACCAGTGCAGCCTTCGGTCGCCTGAGGAAGAGAGTGTTTGAATACCAGGCCCTCAAACCCGGCACTAAGCTCATGGTTTACAGAGCAGCAGTGATACCCGTCCTGCTGTATGCCTCAGAGACATGGACCATGTACAGCAGGCACCTCAAGGCACTGGAGAGGTACCACCAACGCTGCCTTCGCAAGGTTCTGCCAATCCATTGGCAGGATAGGCGCACCAACGTCAGTGTTCTTGGTCAGGCCAACATCCCCAGCATCGAAGCTTTGACCACGCTCGATCAGCTCCGATGGACGGGTCACATTGTCCGCATGCCCGATACGAGACTCCCAAAACAAGCGCTCTACTCGGAGCTCCGGCACAGCAAGAGAGCCCCAGGTGGGCAGAGGAAACGCTTCAAGGACACCCTCAAAGCCTGCTTCAAAAAGTGTAACATCCCCACCGACACCTGGGAAGCCCTGGCCCAAGACCGCACAAAGTGGAGGAGAAGCATCCGGGAAGGCGCTGAACACCTCGAGTCTCTTCACCGGGAGCAAGCGGAAGCCAGGCGCAAACAGTGGAAGAAGCGCACGTCAACCCAAGCACCCCACCCACCCGCCCCTTCAACCACCGTCTGCTCCACCTGTGACAGAGACTGTCGGTCCCGCATTGGATTCATCAGTCACCTGTGAACTCATTTTTAATGTGGAAGCAAGTCATCCTCGGTTCCGAGGGACCGCCTAAGAGAGAGAGAGAGGCGCTCCCTCTCACTCTCCCTCGGTCACTGCAGTTCCTCCTTCCTCCGCTGGGTGGAGCGCCCTCTCCCTCAGTCGCTGCAGTTCTTCCCGCCCCCGCTGGGCGGCGCACCCTCTCCCTCACTCCCTGCAGTTCCTCTCTCCCCCGCTGGGTGGCGTGCCCTCTCCCTCACTCCCTGCAGTTCCTCCCTCCCCCACTGGGTGGTGCTCCCTCTCCCTCACTCCCTGCAGTTCCTCCCTCCCCCGCTGGGTGGTGCTCCCTCTCCCTCAGTCCCTGCAGTTCTTCCCTCCCCCGCTGTGGGGCGCTCCTTCGCCCTCACTCCCTGCAGTTCCTCTCTCCCCCGCTGGGTGGCGCTCCCTCCCCCCCCCCCCAGTCCCTGCAATTCCTCCCTCCCCCGCTGGGCGGCGCTCACTCGCCCTCACACCCTGCAGTTCCTCTCTCCCCCGCTGGGTGGCGCCCCCTCTCCCCCAGTCCCTGCAATTCCTCCCTCCCCCGCTGGGCGGCGCTCACTCTCTCCCTCACTCCCTGCAGTTCCTCCCTCCCCTGCTGGGCAGCGCTCACGCTCTCTCCCTCACTCCCTGCAGTTCCTCCCTCCCCCGCTGGGTAGCGCTCACTCTCTCACTCACTCCCTGCAGTTCCTGCCTCCCCCGCTGGGCGGCGCTTCCTCACTCCCTGCAGTTCCTCCCTCCCCCGCTGGGCGGCGCTCACTCAATTTCAATTCAATTCAAATTGCTTTATTGGCATGACAAGGTACATCTTATGTTGCCAAAGCACCGAAAAACATGTATGGTTGAACACATAAACGCAGATCTAGCCATACAGTGTATAAACAGATATATCCCTGTATGTATAAATATACACTCATATAATAAGCATATAATCTTTTCTTAGGTTTAATGGTTGTCCCTCTGCTTATGGCAAGCTGTAACATAGTTTGCCGCTAAAGTTACGCAATTTCTCTGTTCCCCTAATAGGTATGGGAGTTTTTGGTCGTCATTCAAATTTTTGAATTCAGGGCATATTTTTATGAATTTTGGGTAGAAATTCCCCCTTATGTCCTGATAGTTTCCACAAGTTGTGAGGAAGTGCACCTCTGTCTCCACCACTCCCTGACTGCAGTGAGAGCATATCCTGTCCTCTCTTGGCAGCCAGGTATGCCTGTGTCTGCCTTTCTATGCTCACTAAGTCTGTACATTGTCAAAGTTTTTCTCAATTTGCTATCTGCAGTTCCTCCCTCCCCCACTCGGCAGCGCTCACTCTCTCTCCCTCACTCCCTGCAGTTCCTCCCTCCCCCGCTGGGCGGCGCTCACTCTCTCTCCCTCACTCCCTGCAGTTCCTCCCTCCCCCGCTGGGCGGGGCTCACTCTCTCACTCACTCCCTGCAGTTCCTCCCTCCCCCGCTGGGCGGCGCTCACTCTCTCACTCACTCCCTGCAGTTCCTCCCTCCCCCGCTGGGCGGCGCTCACTCTCTCTCCCTCACTCCCTGCAGTTCCTCTCTCCCTCGCTGGGCAGCGCGCACTCTCTCAAACTCCCTGCAGTTCCTCCCTCCCCCGCTGGGTGGCGCTCACTCTCTCCCTGCAATTCCTCCCTCCCCCGCTGGGCGACGCTCACTCGCTCACACTCCCTGCAGTTCCTCCCTCCCCCGCTGGGCGGCGCTCACTCTCTCCCTGCAGTTCCTCCCTCCCCCGCTGGGCGGCGCTCCCTGCAGTTCCTCCCTCCCCCGCTGGGCGCCGCTCACTCTCTCACACTCCCTGCAGCTCCTCCCTCCCCCGCTAGGCGGCGCTCACTCTCTCCTTGCAATTCCTCCCTCCCCCGCTGGGCGGCGCTCACTCTCTCACACTCCCTGCGGTTCCTCCCTCCCCCACTGGGTGGCGCTCGCTCAAATTCAAATTCAAATTCAAATCGCTTTATTGGCATGACAAGGTACATCTTATGTTGCTAAAGCATCGAAAAACATTAATGGTAGAACACATAAATACAGATCTATCCATACAGTGTATAAACAGATATATCCCTGAGTGTATAAATATACATTCATATAATTTGTATATACTCTTTTCTTATATTTAGTGGTTGTCCCTCTGTTTATGGCAAGCTGTAACATAGTGTGCCGCTAAGGTTACACAATTTCTCTCTACCCCTAGTAGGTATGGGAGTTTTTGGTCGTCATTCAAATTTCTGAATTCCGGGCATATTTTTGTGAATTTTGGGTAGAAATTCTCCCTTATGCCCTGATATTTTCTACAAGCTGTGAGGAAGTGCATCTCTGTCTCCACCACTCCCTGACTGCAGTGAGAGCATATCCTGTCCTCTCTTGGTAGCCGGGTCTGCCTGTGTCTACCTTTTTCGATTGCCAGGCTATGTTCACTAAGTCTGTACATTGTCAAGGTTTTTCTCAGTTTGCTATCTTTTACCATGGTCAGGTAATCAGCCATGTTGTATTGTCTGTTTAGGACCAAGTAGCAATTGAGTTTGCTTTGGGTTTTTGTTGTTTCTGCCCAATATGACAGATATTTTTCCTTTTGCTTAGCGACGATTGTGTTGGGTCGAATTCTTTGTGTTACGCTGTCACTGTCCTGGGGCTGGTTATTGTTAGTAGTGTTAGTAGTTACTTCACTGAGTCCCAGGACTAGTTGACTGAGGGTATTCTTCTTTATGGTCCTCTCTTGGCATTTCAGGGCTTCGTAATGATAGCATTGGGGGTTGCTCATTTCTAGGTGTTTCCAAAATTTGGTGGCTCTTTTTTGGATAGTGATTATTAATGGATATTGGCCTAGTTCTGCCCTGCATGAATTGTTTACGGTTTTCCTTTGAGTCCGGAGGATACTTTTACAGAATTCTGCATGTAGGATCTCAATTGGGTGTTTGTCCCATTTTGCAAATTCTTGTTGTGTTAGCGGTCCCCACACCTCACTGCCATAGAGTGCAATTGGTTCAATTACTGATTTGAAAATTTTGAGCCAAATGCTAATTGGGATTTCTATTTGGATTGATTTTTTAATGGCATAGAAAGCCCTTCTTGCTTTCTCTTTCAGTTCATTCACAGCCAGATGGAAATTTCCTGTAGAACTGATTTTTAAGCCCAAGTATGTGTAGTTAGTGGTTTGTTCAATTTTGGTTGTTCCTAGTGTGAAATTTATTTTGGGTCCCTGATGTCTGGATCTTTGCTGGCACACAAGGACTTTGGTTTTCTGGGGATTTATTGTCAGGGCCCAAGTCTGGCAGTACGACTCCAGCAGATCCAGGTTCTGCTGTAGACCCTCCTTAGTTGGTGACAGCAGAACCAGGTCATCTGCATAGAGGAGGAATTTAACCTTGGATTCATATAGGGTGAGGCCGGGTGCTGTAGATTGTTCAAGTAGTTTTGCCAATTCATTTATGTAAATATTAAAGAGTGTCGGTGAGGTTGGCGAGCCCTGCATCACCCCCCGCCCCGTGGGAAGTATTTTGTTTGTTTGTCTCCAATTTTAACTGCACATTTGTTGTTTGTATACATTGATTTAATTACCTCATATGTTTTTCCCCCTATCCCGCTTTCGATAAGTTTCAGGAATAAACCGTCGTGCCAGATGGAATCGAAAGCCTTCTGGAAATCTATAAAGCATGCGTAGATTTTGCTTTTGTTTTGATGAACATGTTTGTCAATTAGGGTCTGTAGGGTGAAGATATGATCTGATGTTCTATAGTTTGGTAGGAATCCAATTTGGCTTTTACTCAAGACATTTTGCTCCTCAAGGAAGTTTATAAGTCTTTTGTTTATGATACTACAGAATACCTTCCCCAGGTTACTGTTTACACAGATGCCTCGATAGTTATTTGGGTCGACTTTGTCCCCACTTTTGTATATGGGCGTTATGAGTCCTTTGTTCCAGATATCAGGGAAGTAACTGACACTCAGAACCAAGTTGAAGAGTTTTAGGATAGCCAGTTTCATTTTATCGTCTGTGTGTTTAATCATCTCGCTTACTCTCTCACTCACTCTCTGCAATTCCTCTCTCCCCCGCTGGGCGGCGCTCACTCTCTGACACTCCCTGCAGTTCCTCCCTCCCCCACTGGGCGGCGCGCACTCTCTCCCTGCAATTCCTCCCTCCCCCGCTGGGCGGCGCTCACTCTCTCACACTCCCTGCAGTTCCTCCCTCCCCCGCTGGGCGGCGCGCACTCTCTCCCTGCAATTCCTCCCTCCCCCGCTGGGCGGTGCTCACTCTCTCCCTGCAATTCCTCCCTCCCCGCTGGGCGCCGCTCACTCTCTCACACTCCCTGCAGTTCCTCCCTCCCCCGCTGGGCGGCGCTGACTCTCTCACACTCCCTGCAGTTCCTCCCTCCCCCGCTGGGCGGCGCTCAGTCTCTCCCTGCAATTCCTCCCTCCCCCGCTGGGCGACGCTCACTCGCTCACACTCCCTGCAGTTCCTCCCTCCCCCGCTGGGCGGCGCTCACTCTCTCCCTGCAGTTCCTCCCTCCCCCGCTGGGCGGCGCTCCCTGCAGTTCCTCCCTCCCCCGCTGGGCGCCGCTCACTCTCTCACACTCCCTGCAGCTCCTCCCTCCCCCGCTAGGCGGCGCTCACTCTCTCCTTGCAATTCCTCCCTCCCCCGCTGGGCGGCGCTCACTCTCTCACACTCCCTGCGGTTCCTCCCTCCCCCACTGGGTGGCGCTCGCTCAAATTCAAATTCAAATTCAAATCGCTTTATTGGCATGACAAGGTACATCTTATGTTGCTAAAGCATCGAAAAACATTAATGGTAGAACACATAAATACAGATCTATCCATACAGTGTATAAACAGATATATCCCTGAGTGTATAAATATACATTCATATAATTTGTATATACTCTTTTCTTATATTTAGTGGTTGTCCCTCTGTTTATGGCAAGCTGTAACATAGTGTGCCGCTAAGGTTACACAATTTCTCTCTACCCCTAGTAGGTATGGGAGTTTTTGGTCGTCATTCAAATTTCTGAATTCCGGGCATATTTTTGTGAATTTTGGGTAGAAATTCTCCCTTATGCCCTGATATTTTCTACAAGCTGTGAGGAAGTGCATCTCTGTCTCCACCACTCCCTGACTGCAGTGAGAGCATATCCTGTCCTCTCTTGGTAGCCGGGTCTGCCTGTGTCTACCTTTTTCGATTGCCAGGCTATGTTCACTAAGTCTGTACATTGTCAAGGTTTTTCTCAGTTTGCTATCTTTTACCATGGTCAGGTAATCAGCCATGTTGTATTGTCTGTTTAGGACCAAGTAGCAATTGAGTTTGCTTTGGGTTTTTGTTGTTTCTGCCCAATATGACAGATATTTTTCCTTTTGCTTAGCGACGATTGTGTTGGGTCGAATTCTTTGTGTTACGCTGTCACTGTCCTGGGGCTGGTTATTGTTAGTAGTGTTAGTAGTTACTTCACTGAGTCCCAGGACTAGTTGACTGAGGGTATTCTTCTTTATGGTCCTCTCTTGGCATTTCAGGGCTTCGTAATGATAGCATTGGGGGTTGCTCATTTCTAGGTGTTTCCAAAATTTGGTGGCTCTTTTTTGGATAGTGATTATTAATGGATATTGGCCTAGTTCTGCCCTGCATGAATTGTTTACGGTTTTCCTTTGAATCCGGAGGATACTTTTACAGAATTCTGCATGTAGGATCTCAATTGGGTGTTTGTCCCATTTTGCAAATTCTTGTTGTGTTAGCGGTCCCCACACCTCACTGCCATAGAGTGCAATTGGTTCAATTACTGATTTGAACATTTTGAGCCAAATGCTAATTGGGATTTCTATTTGGATTGATTTTTTAATGGCATAGAAAGCCCTTCTTGCTTTCTCTTTCAGTTCATTCACAGCCAGATGGAAATTTCCTGTAGAACTGATTTTTAAGCCCAAGTATGTGTAGTTAGTGGTTTGTTCAATTTTGGTTGTTCCTAGTGTGAAATTTATTTTGGGTCCCTGATGTCTGGATCTTTGCTGGCACACAAGGACTTTGGTTTTCTGGGGATTTATTGTCAGGGCCCAAGTCTGGCAGTACGACTCCAGCAGATCCAGGTTCTGCTGTAGACCCTCCTTAGTTGGTGACAGCAGAACCAGGTCATCTGCATAGAGGAGGAATTTAACCTTGGATTCATATAGGGTGAGGCCGGGTGCTGTAGATTGTTCAAGTAGTTTTGCCAATTCATTTATGTAAATATTAAAGAGTGTCGGTGAGGTTGGCGAGCCCTGCATCACCCCCCGCCCCGTGGGAAGTATTTTGTTTGTTTGTCTCCAATTTTAACTGCACATTTGTTGTTTGTATACATTGATTTAATTACCTCATATGTTTTTCCCCCTATCCCGCTTTCGATAAGTTTCAGGAATAAACCGTCGTGCCAGATGGAATCGAAAGCCTTCTGGAAATCTATAAAGCATGCGTAGATTTTGCTTTTGTTTTGATGAACATGTTTGTCAATTAGGGTCTGTAGGGTGAAGATATGATCTGATGTTCTATAGTTTGGTAGGAATCCAATTTGGCTTTTACTCAAGACATTTTGCTCCTCAAGGAAGTTTATAAGTCTTTTGTTTATGATACTACAGAATACCTTCCCCAGGTTACTGTTTACACAGATGCCTCGATAGTTATTTGGGTCGACTTTGTCCCCACTTTTGTATATGGGCGTTATGAGTCCTTTGTTCCAGATATCAGGGAAGTAACTGACACTCAGAACCAAGTTGAAGAGTTTTAGGATAGCCAGTTTCATTTTATCGTCTGTGTGTTTAATCATCTCGCTTACTCTCTCACTCACTCTCTGCAATTCCTCTCTCCCCCGCTGGGCGGCGCTCACTCTCTGACACTCCCTGCAGTTCCTCCCTCCCCCACTGGGCGGCGCGCACTCTCTCCCTGCAATTCCTCCCTCCCCCGCTGGGCGGCGCTCACTCTCTCACACTCCCTGCAGTTCCTCCCTCCCCCGCTGGGCGGCGCGCACTCTCTCCCTGCAATTCCTCCCTCCCCCGCTGGGCGGTGCTCACTCTCTCCCTGCAATTCCTCCCTCCCCGCTGGGCGCCGCTGACTCTCTCACACTCCCTGCAGTTCCTCCCTCCCCCGCTGGGCGGCGCTCAGTCTCTCCCTGCAATTCCTCCCTCCCCCGCTGGGCGACGCTCACTCGCTCACACTCCCTGCAGTTCCTCCCTCCCCCGCTGGGCGGCGCTCACTCTCTCCCTGCAGTTCCTCCCTCCCCCGCTGGGCGGCGCTCCCTGCAGTTCCTCCCTCCCCCGCTGGGCGCCGCTCACTCTCTCACACTCCCTGCAGCTCCTCCCTCCCCCGCTAGGCGGCGCTCACTCTCTCCTTGCAATTCCTCCCTCCCCCGCTGGGCGGCGCTCACTCTCGCACACTCCCTGCGGTTCCTCCCTCCCCCACTGGGTGGCGCTCGCTCAAATTCAAATTCAAATTCAAATCGCTTTATTGGCATGACAAGGTACATCTTATGTTGCTAAAGCATCGAAAAACATTAATGGTAGAACACATAAATACAGATCTATCCATACAGTGTATAAACAGATATATCCCTGAGTGTATAAATATACATTCATATAATTTGTATATACTCTTTTCTTATATTTAGTGGTTGTCCCTCTGTTTATGGCAAGCTGTAACATAGTGTGCCGCTAAGGTTACACAATTTCTCTCTACCCCTAGTAGGTATGGGAGTTTTTGGTCGTCATTCAAATTTCTGAATTCCGGGCATATTTTTGTGAATTTTGGGTAGAAATTCTCCCTTATGCCCTGATATTTTCTACAAGCTGTGAGGAAGTGCATCTCTGTCTCCACCACTCCCTGACTGCAGTGAGAGCATATCCTGTCCTCTCTTGGTAGCCGGGTCTGCCTGTGTCTACCTTTTTCGATTGCCAGGCTATGTTCACTAAGTCTGTACATTGTCAAGGTTTTTCTCAGTTTGCTATCTTTTACCATGGTCAGGTAATCAGCCATGTTGTATTGTCTGTTTAGGACCAAGTAGCAATTGAGTTTGCTTTGGGTTTTTGTTGTTTCTGCCCAATATGACAGATATTTTTCCTTTTGCTTAGCGACGATTGTGTTGGGTCGAATTCTTTGTGTTACGCTGTCACTGTCCTGGGGCTGGTTATTGTTAGTAGTGTTAGTAGTTACTTCACTGAGTCCCAGGACTAGTTGACTGAGGGTATTCTTCTTTATGGTCCTCTCTTGGCATTTCAGGGCTTCGTAATGATAGCATTGGGGGTTGCTCATTTCTAGGTGTTTCCAAAATTTGGTGGCTCTTTTTTGGATAGTGATTATTAATGGATATTGGCCTAGTTCTGCCCTGCATGAATTGTTTACGGTTTTCCTTTGAGTCCGGAGGATACTTTTACAGAATTCTGCATGTAGGATCTCAATTGGGTGTTTGTCCCATTTTGCAAATTCTTGTTGTGTTAGCGGTCCCCACACCTCACTGCCATAGAGTGCAATTGGTTCAATTACTGATTTGAACATTTTGAGCCAAATGCTAATTGGGATTTCTATTTGGATTGATTTTTTAATGGCATAGAAAGCCCTTCTTGCTTTCTCTTTCAGTTCATTCACAGCCAGATGGAAATTTCCCGTAGAACTGATTTTTAAGCCCAAGTATGTGTAGTTAGTGGTTTGTTCAATTTTGGTTGTTCCTAGTGTGAAATTTATTTTGGGTCCCTGATGTCTGGATCTTTGCTGGCACACAAGGACTTTGGTTTTCTGGGGATTTATTGTCAGGGCCCAAGTCTGGCAGTACGACTCCAGCAGATCCAGGTTCTGCTGTAGACCCTCCTTAGTTGGTGACAGCAGAACCAGGTCATCTGCATAGAGGAGGAATTTAACCTTGGATTCATATAGGGTGAGGCCGGGTGCTGTAGATTGTTCAAGTAGTTTTGCCAATTCATTTATGTAAATATTAAAGAGTGTCGGTGAGGTTGGCGAGCCCTGCATCACCCCCCGCCCCTGTGGGAAGTATTTTGTTTGTTTGTCTCCAATTTTAACTGCACATTTGTTGTTTGTATACATTGATTTAATTACCTCATATGTTTTTCCCCCTATCCCGCTTTCGATAAGTTTCAGGAATAAACCGTCGTGCCAGATGGAATCGAAAGCCTTCTGGAAATCTATAAAGCATGCGTAGATTTTGCTTTTGTTTTGATGAACATGTTTGTCAATTAGGGTCTGTAGGGTGAAGATATGATCTGATGTTCTATAGTTTGGTAGGAATCCAATTTGGCTTTTACTCAAGACATTTTGCTCCTCAAGGAAGTTTATAAGTCTTTTGTTTATGATACTACAGAATACCTTCCCCAGGTTACTGTTTACACAGATGCCTCGATAGTTATTTGGGTCGACTTTGTCCCCACTTTTGTATATGGGCGTTATGAGTCCTTTGTTCCAGATATCAGGGAAGTAACTGACACTCAGAACCAAGTTGAAGAGTTTTAGGATAGCCAGTTTCATTTTATCGTCTGTGTGTTTAATCATCTCGCTTACTCTCTCACTCACTCTCTGCAATTCCTCTCTCCCCCGCTGGGCGGCGCTCACTCTCTGACACTCCCTGCAGTTCCTCCCTCCCCCACTGGGCGGCGCGCACTCTCTCCCTGCAATTCCTCCCTCCCCCGCTGGGCGGCGCTCACTCTCTCACACTCCCTGCAGTTCCTCCCTCCCCCGCTGGGCGGCGCGCACTCTCTCCCTGCAATTCCTCCCTCCCCCGCTGGGCGGTGCTCACTCTCTCCCTGCAATTCCTCCCTCCCCCGCTGGGCGCCGCTGACTCTCTCGCACTCTCTGCAGTTCCTCCCTCCCCCGCTGGGCGGTGCTCACTCTCTCCCTGCAATTCCTCCCTCCCCCGCTGGGCGCCGCTGACTCTCTCGCACTCTCTGCAGTTCCTCCCTCCCCCGCTGGGCGGCGCTCACTCTCTCCCTTCAGTTCTTCCCTCCCCCGCTGGGCGGCGCTCACTCTCTCACTCACTCCCTGCAGTTCCTCCCTCCCCCGCTGGGCGGCGCTCACTCTCTCACTGCAGTTCCTCCCTCCCCCGCTGGGCGGCGCTCACTCACTCACAATCCCTGCAGTTCCTCCCTCCCCCGCTGGGCGGCGCTCACTCTCTCCCTGCAGTTCCTCCCTCCCCCGCTGGGCGGCGCTCCCTGCAGTTCCTCCCTCCCCCGCTGGGTGCCGCTCACTCTCTCACTCAATTCAATTCAATTCAATTCAAATCGCTTTATTGGCATGACAAGGTACATCTTATGTTGCCAAAGCATCAAAAAACATTAATGGTTGTACACAAAAATACAGATCTATCCATACGGTGTATAAACAGATATATCCCTGAGTGTATAAATATACATTCATATAATTTGTATATACTCTTTTCTTATATTTAGTGGTTGTCCCTCTGTTTATGGCAAGCTGTAACAGAGTGTGCCGCTAAGGTTACACAATTTCCCTCTACCCCTAGTAGGTATGGGAGTTTTTGGTCGTCATTCAAATTTCTGAATTCCGGGCATATTTTTGTGAATTTTGGGTAGAAATTCTCCCTTATGCCCTGATATTTTCTACAAGCTGTGAGGAAGTGCACCTCTGTCTCCACCACTCCCTGACTGCAGTGAGAGCATATCCTGTCCTCTCTTGGTAGCCGGGTCTGTCTGTGTCTACCTTTTTTGATCGCCAGGTTATGTTCACTAAGTCTGTACATTGTCAAAGTTTTTCCCAGTTTGCTATCCTTTACCATGGTCAGGTAATCAGCCATGTTGTATTGTCTGTTTAGGGCCAAGTAGCAATTGAGTTTGCTTTGGGTTTTTGTTGTTTCTGCCCAATATGACAGATATTTTTCCTTTTGCTTAGCGACGATTGTGTTGGGTCGAATTCTTTGTGTTATGCTGTCACTGTCCTGGGGCTGGTCATTGTTAGTAATGTTAGTAGTTACTTCACTGAGACCCAGGACTAGTTGACTGAGGGTATTCTTCTTTATGGTCCTCTCTTGGCATTTCAGGGCTTCGTAATGATAGCATTGGGGGTTGCTCATTTCTAGGTGTTTCCAAAATTTGGTGGCTCTTTTTTGGATAGTGATTATTAATGGATATTGGCCTAGTTCTGCCCTGCATGCATTGTTTACGGTTTTCCTTTGAGTCCGGAGGATACTTTTACAGAATTCTGCATGTAGGATCTCAATTGGGTGTTTGTCCCATTTTGCAAATTCTTGTTGTGTTAGCGGTCCCCACACCTCACTGCCATAGAGTGCAATTGGTTCAATTACAGATTTGAAAATTTTGAGCCAAATGCTAATTGGGATTTCTATTTGGATTGATTTTTTAATGGCATAGAAAGCCCTTCTTGCTTTCTCTTTCAGTTCATTCACAGCCAGATGGAAATTTCCCGTAGAACTGATTTTTAAGCCCAAGTATGTGTAGTTAGTGGTTTGTTCAATTTTGGTTGTTCCTAGTGTGAAATTTATTTTGGGTCCCTGATGTCTGGATCTTTGCTGGAACACAAGGACTTTGGTTTTTTGGGAATTTATTGTCAGGGCCCAGGTCTGGCAGAACGACTCCAGCAGACCCAGGTTCTGCTGTAGACCCTCCTTAGTTGGTGACAGCAGAACCAGGTCATCTGCATAGAGGAGGAATTTAACCTTGGATTCATATAGGGTGAGGCCGGGTGCTGTCGATTGTTCAAGTAGTTTTGCCAATTCATTTATGTAAATATTAAAGAGTGTCGGTGAGATGGGCGAGCCCTGCGTCACCCCCCGCCCCTGTGGGAAGTATTTTGTTTGTTTGTCTCCAATTTTAACTGTACATTTGTTGTTTGTATACATTGATTTAATTACATCATATGTTTTTCCCCCTACCCCGCTTTCGATAAGTTTCAGGAATAAACCGTCGTGCCAGATGGAATCGACTCTCTGCAGTTCCTCCCTCCCCCGATGGGCGGCGCTCACTCTCTCCCTGCAGTTCCTGCCTCCCCCGCTGGGCGGCGCTCACTCTCTCCCTGCAGTTCCTCCCTCCCCCGCTGGGCGGCGCTCACTCTCTCACACGCCATGCAGTTCCTCCCTCCCCCGCTGGGCGGCGCGCCCTCACTCCCTGCAGTTCCTCCCTCCCCCGCTGGGCGGCGCTGTTCTCCAGACATTCCGCAGAGGGGCGACGTGGATGGGCTGAAAGTTTGTCACAAGTTTCACTGAGAGTTTGCGCGGAGCCGGGGATGAAGCGAAGCGGAGTGGGTGCCCGGCTGCTGAAGGCGTTGGGCTCAATGTGAAGTGAGCGAAGGAGGAGTGTCGGTGCGGAGAGCCCGGGCTGTGCTGAGTGATTGGAAGCGATGGACGGGGCGATCGCCATCATCCTGCTGTCTCTGGCCATGTTCGGGGGCTGCCTGCTCCTGGGATTCATCCCTTTGGTCATCAGGCTGTCACAGGTGAGAACATGAGCTGCCTTCTCTCAAATTACTTGTTCTCTAACGGTTTAAAGGATGGCTTCCTCCTTTAAGTAATACTTGGGTGAGAGGGACAGCGGCTGCTCGACGCTTTGTTTCTGGTGTCTAAAGTTGAACTTGTGACAAAGTCCTACTATAAGTTGCTCAGTTTATTGCTCCGCTCCCTGTAAATATAGTGTTCGCCTCTCTATAACCTGCAGCCCCGCCGTCTAATGTCAATAGAAACAGCACCGATTAATAAATGCATGCTAGATACCAGGAGAGCAGGCTGGCAGTCCCAGAAAGGTTTATGCTATCAGTTTTCTGCATTGTGTCCCTCTTGGATATTTAAGTTCAAAAGTAAATAAGCCTGAGTTTTGGAAATGTGAAATAGAAAATACTGGAAAATGGCAGGACAACCCGTGAGGACTCTTTCAACCTGCCTCCTTCTCTGGGTCCCAGTCACTTCACACACAGCAATGTACCCTGCTACATGCCTGGATACGATCGCACTCCCATTGCAGTGATCGGTGGGTGCAGATGGTTAGACAATCCACCATGCTCCCACCCAAACACTCCCCAGCTTGATTTATATGTTTTGCAGTAGCAAGCCAAATGATGTGAGCTCCCGTCCACTGTGGGGCTCATATCACATCCTCTTCTTCTCAGGCAGTCCCTCGGAACCGAGGATGACTTGCTTCCACATTAAAAATGAGTTCTCAGGTGACTGATGAGTCCAATGCAGGACCTACAGTCTCTGTCACAGGTGGGGCAGACAGTGGTTGAAGGGGTGGGTGGGTGGGGTGCTTGGGTTGACGTGCGCTCCTTGCGCTGCCTGCGCTTGGCTTCCGCTTGCTCCCGGCGAAGAGACTCGAGGTGTTTGGCGCCTTCCCGGATGCTTCTCCTACACTTTGTGTGGTCTTGGGCCAGGGATTCCCAGGTGTCGGTGGGGATGTTACACGTTTTCAAGCAGGCTTTGAGGGTGTCCTTGAAGCGTTTCCTCTGCCCACCTGAGGCTCTCTTGTTGTGCCAGAGCTCCGAGTAGAGCGCTTGTTTTGGGAGTCCCGTATCGGGCATGAAGACAATGTGACCCGTCCATCGGAGCTGATCGAGCGTGGTCAAAGCTTCGATGCTGGGGATGTTGGCCTGAGCAAGAACACTGATGTTGGTGCGCCTATCCTGCCAATGGATTGGCAGGATCTTGCCCTGAGGCATACAGCAGGGCGGGTATCACTGCTGCTCTGTAGACCATGCGCTTAGTATCGGGTTTGAGGTCGTTACAAAAAACACTCACTGTATAAACACTAAGGCACAGTGCCTGTGGGTACAGGTCTGTCACTGTGTAACACTGGGGTACAGTACTGGTGGGTACAGGTCTGTCACTGTATAACACTGGGGTACAGTACAGTAGGTAGAGTTCTGTCACTGTATAACACTGTGGTACAGTACTGGTGGGTACAGGTCTGTCACTATATAACACTGGGGTACTGTACTGGTGGGTACAGGTCTGTCACTGTATAACACTGGTACAGTAATGGTGGGTACAGGTCTGTCACACTATAACACTGGGGTATAGTACTAGTGGGTACAGGTCTGTCACTGTTTAACTGGGGTACAGTAATGGTGGGTACAGGTCTGTCACTGTATAACACTGTGGTACAGTACTGGTGGGTACAGATCTGTCACTATATAACACTGGGGTACTGTACTGGTGGGTACAGGTCTGTCACTGTATAACACTGGCGTACAGTACTGGTGGGTACAGGTCTGTCACTGTATAACACTGGGGTATAGTACTGGTGGGTACAGGTCTGTCACTGTGTAACATGGGTACAGTACTGGTGGGTACAGGTCTGTCACTGTATAACACTGGGGTACAGTACTGGTGGGTACAGGTTTGTCACTGTATAACACTGGGGTACAGTACTGGTGGGTACAGGTCTGTCACTGTGTAACATGGGTACAGTACTGGTGGGTACAGTTCTGTCACTATATAACACTGGGGTACAGTACTGTTGGGTACAGGTCTGTCACTATAACACGGGTACAGTACAGGTGGGTACAGTCTGTCACTGTATAACACTTGGTACAGTACTGGTGGGTACAGGTCTGTCACTGTATAACACTGGGGTATTGTACTGGTGGGTACAGGTCTGTCACTGTATAACACTGTGGTACAGTACTGGTGGGTACAGGTCTGTCACTGTATAACACTGGTACAGTACTGGTGGGTACAGGTCTGTCACTATAACACTGGGGTACAGTACTGGTGGGTACAGGTCTGTCACTGTATAACACGGGTACAGTACTGGTGGGTACAGGTCTGTCACTATATAACACTGGGGTATAGTACTGGTGGGTACAGGTCTGTCACTGTATAACACTGGGGTACAGTACTGGTGGGTACAGGTCTGTCACTGTATAACACTGGGGTACAGTACTGGTGGGTACAGGTCTGTCACTGTATAACACTTGGTACAGTACTGGTGGGTACAGGTCTGTCACTGTATAACACTGGGGTATTGTACTGGTGGGTACAGGTCTGTCACTGTATAACACTGTGGTACAGTACTGGTGGGTACAGGTCTGTCACTGTATAACACTGGTACAGTACTGGTGGGTACAGGTCTGTCACTATAACACTGGGGTACAGTACTGGTGGGTACAGGTCTGTCACTGTATAACACGGGTACAGTACTGGTGGGTACAGGTCTGTCACTATATAACACTGGGGTATAGTACTGGTGGGTACAGGTCTGTCACTGTATAACACTGGGGTACAGTACTGGTGGGTACAGGTCTGTCACTGTATAACACTGGGGTACAGTACTGGTGGGTACAGGTCTGTCACTGTATAACACTTGGTACAGTACTGGTGGGTACAGGTCTGTCACTGTATAACACTGGGGTATTGTACTGGTGGGTACAGGTCTGTCACTGTATAACACTGTGGTACAGTACTGGTGGGTACAGGTCTGTCACTGTATAACACTGGTACAGTACTGGTGGGTACAGGTCTGTCACTATAACACTGGGGTACAGTACTGGTGGGTACAGGTCTGTCACTGTATAACACGGGTACAGTACTGGTGGGTACAGGTCTGTCACTATATAACACTGGGGTATAGTACTGGTGGGTACAGGTCTGTCACTGTATAACACTGGGGTACAGTACTGGTGGGTACAGGTCTGTCACTGTATAACACTGGGGTACAGTACTGGTGGGTACAGGCCTGTCAAATCTGGTCCGTGGTCAAGGACAGGAGTGTGTGACTGCAAGTGAGGCAGGTATGGGGATCCAGGAGTTAGCATTGGAGGAGCCTCAGCCCTTACACTTGCTCAACAGGTACGAGGTTCTTGCAGCCTGTGTGGGTGAGAGCAGAGACTGCAGGGAGGATGATCAAATTGACCACAGCACCGTGGTACAGGGGGCCATTCAAGTTGGGGGGAGTAAAAAGGAATGTAGTAGTGGTAGGGGACAGTCTAGTTAGGGGGATAGATACTGTTCTCTGCAGCCGAGAGTGTGAGTCCCAAAGGCTGTGTTGCCTGCCCGCTGCCAGGGTTAAGGACATCTCCTCGGGGCTGGAGAGGAACTTGGAGTGGGAGGAGAAAGATCCAGTTGTCGTGGTCCACGTAGGAACCAATGACCTACGTATGACTAAGAAAGAAGTTCTGCTGAGGGAGTATGAGCAGCTAGGGGCCAAATTAAAAAGCAGAACCACAAAGGCAACAATCAGTAGATTACTACCTGAGCCATGAGCAAATTGGCAAAGGGTCAATAAGATCAGAGAGAGGAATGCGTGGCTCAAAGATTGCTGTGGGAGAAATGGGTTTTGATTCATGGAGCACGAGCACCAGTACTGGGATAAGAGGGAGCTGTTCCGTTGGGACGGGCTTCACTTGAACCATGCTGGGACCAGTATCCAGGCGAAACAAATAACTAGGGCAGTAGATAGGGCTTTAAACTAAATAATGGGGGGGAGGGTTCAGGTGAAGGGGAATTTAGAAAGTCAAAGAGAAAGGAGAAGGCAATAGTGCAGGGTAGCGATAGGGGTAATGATAACCAGAGTGTGACAGGAGGAGACAGAGCGTACGAACATAAGCGTGCACCAGCAAATAGTTTCAGAGTAGGTAAAAATGGTATAAAGAAAAAAATTTAAGCTTTTTATCCGAATGCACGCAGCATTCATAACAAGATAGATGAGTTGATGACACAAATAGAAATAAATGGGTCTGATCTGATAGCCATTAGGGAGACGTGGTTGCAAGGCTAGGAACTGAATATTCAGGGGTATTGACATTTTGGAAGGATAGGCAGAAAGGAAAAGGAGGTGGGTTAGCTCTGTTAATAAAGGATGAGATCAGTGCAGTGATGAGAAATGATATTGGCTCAAAAGATCAAGATGTAAAATCAGGTTTTTTTTAATTCATTGATGGGATGTGGGCGTCGCTGGCTAGGCCTGCATTTAGTGCCCATCCCTAATTGCCCTTGAGAAGATGGTGGTGAGCCACCTTCTTGAACCGCTGCAGTCCATATGGTGTAGGTACACCCACAATGCTGTTAGGAAGGGAGTTCCAGGATTTTGGCCCAGCGACAGTGAAGGAACGGCGATACAGGTCCAAGTCAGGATGGTGTGTGGCTTGGAGGGGAACTTGTAGGTGGTGATGTTCCCATGCGTCTGCTGCCCTTGTCCTTCTAAGTGGTAGAGGTCACGGGTTTGGAAGGTGCTGTTGAAGGAGCTTTGGCGAGTTGCTGCAGTTCATCTTGTAGATGGTACACACTGCAGCCACAGTGCGCCGGTGGTGGAGGGAGTGAATGTTGAAGGTGGTGGATGGAGTGCCAATCAAGTGGGCTGCTTTATCCTGAATGGTGTCGAGCTTCTTGAGTGTTGTTGGAGCTGCACTCATCCAGGCAAGTGGAGAGTATTCCATCACACTCCTGACTTGTGCCTTGTAGATGGTGGAAAGGCTTTGGGGAGTCAGGAGGTGAGACACTCGCCGCAGAATTCCCAGCCTCTGGCCTGCTCTTGTAGCCACAGTATTTATATGGCTGGTCCAGTTCAGTTTCTGATCAATGGTAACCCCCAGGATGTTGATAGTGGGGGATTCAGCGATGGTAATGCCATTGAATGTCAAGGGGAGATGGTTAGAGTCTCACTTGTTGGAGATCGTCATTGCCTGGCACTTGTGTGGTGCGAATGTTACTTGCCACTTGTCAGCCCAAGTCTGAATGTTGTCCAGGTCTTGCTGCATATGGACACGGACTGCGTCAGTATCTGACGAGTCTCGAATGGTGCTGAACAGTGTGCAATCATCAGCGAACATCCCCACTTCTGACCTTATGATGGAGGGAAGGTCATTGATGAAACAGCTGGGCCTAGGACACTGCCCTGAGGAACTCCTGCAGTGATGTCATGTGATTGAGATGAATGACCTCCAACAACCACAGCCAACTTCCTTTGTGCTAGGTATGATTCCAACCAATGGAGAGTTTTCCCCTTGATTCCCATTGACTTCAGTTTTGCTAGGGCTCCTTGATGCCACACTCGATCAAATGCTGCCTTGATGTCAAGGGCAGTCGCTCTCACCTTTGAGTGGAGGTAAGAAATAGTAAGGGAAAGAAGTCACTGGTGGGAGTAATCTACAGGCCCCCTAACAGTAGCTACACTGTAGGACAGAGTATAAATCAAGAAATAATAGGGGCTTGTAAGAAAGGTACTGCGATAATCATGGGCGATTTTAATCTTCATATAGATTGGACAAATCAAATTGGCAAGGGTAGCCTTGAGGACAAGTTCATAGAATGTATTCAGGATGGTTTCTTAGAACAATATGTTGTGGAACCAACCAGGGAGAAGGCTATTTTAGATCTGGTAATGTGTAATGAGACAGGATTAATTAATGATCTCATAGTAAAGGATCCTCTAGGGAAGAGTGATCATAGCATGATAGAATTTGAAATTCAGTTTGAGGGTGAGAAATTTGGGTCTAAAACTAGTGTCCTAACTTAAATAAAGGCCATGATATGGAGATGCTGGTGTTGGACTGGGGTGAACAAATGTAGGAAGTCACACAACACCAGGTTATAGTCCAACAGCTTTATTTGAAATCACAAGCTTTCGGAGCGCTGCTCATTCGTCAGGTGAAGTGAAGAGATGCATATAAGCACAGCATATATAGTCAGAGAACACGGCCAGATGATTACAGGTAATCTTTCTAACTGCCCTTTATTGCACCTCGGCAGAGAGATAATCACAGCAATCAAAGGTGTGAATGGTGTCCAAACAGGTCAGTCAGGAAAACATTACATCAGCAAGTAATTAGGAAGGCAAATGGAATGTTGGCCTTTATTGCAAAGGGAATGGAGTATAAAAGTAGGGAAGTCTTGCTACAACTTTACAGGGCGCTGGTGAGACCACACCTGGAGTACTGCGTGCAGTTTTGGTCTCCTTATTTAAGGAGGGATATACTTGCATTGGAGGCAGTGCAGAGAAGGTTCACTAGGTTAATTCCTGAGATGAAGGGGTTGTCTTATGAGGAAAGGTTGAGCAGGTTGGGCCTATACTCATTGGAGTTTAGTACAATGAGAGGGGATCTTATTGAAACATATAAGATTCTGAGGGGGATTGACAGGGTAGATGCAGGGAGGAAGTTTCCTCTCGTGGGGGAATCTAGAACTAGGGGCCAAAGTTTCAGGATAAGGGGGCACCCATTTGAAACGAGATGAGGAGGATTTCTTCTTTCAGTGGGTCGTGAATCTGTGGAATTCTCTACCCCAGAGAGCTGTGGAGACGGAGTCATTGAATATTTTCAATGCGGTGATAGACAGATATTTGAGCTACAGGGGAGTCAAGGGTTATGGGAAGCGGGCGGGAAAGTGGCATTGAGGCCAAGATCAGATCAGCCATGATCTTATTGAATGGTGGGGCCGAATGGCCTACTCCTGCTCCTCTTTCTTATGTTCTTATGTCACTATATAACACTGGGATACAGTACTGGTGGGTACAGGTCTGTCACTGTATAACACTGGGGTACAATACTGGTGGGTACAGGTCTGTCACTGTATAACACTGGGGTACTGTACTGGTGGGTACAGGTCTATCCCTGTATAACACTGGGGTACAATACTGGTGGGTACAGGTCTGTCACTGTATAACACTGGGGTACAGTACTGGTGGGTACAGGTCTATCACTGTATAACACTGGGGTACTGTACTGGTGGGTACAGGTCTATCCCTGTATAACACTGGGGTACAGTACTGGTGGGTACAGGTCTGTCACTGTATAACACTGGGGTACAGGTCTATCACTGTATAACACTGGGGTACAATACTGGTGGGTACAGGTCTGTCACTGTATAACACTGGGGTACTGTACTGGTGGGTACAGGTCTGTCACTGTATAACACTGGGGTACAGGTCTGGTGGGTACAGGTCTATCACTGTATAACACTGGGGTACAATACTGGTGGGTACAGGTCTGTCACTGTATAACACTGGGGTACTGTACTGGTGGGTACAGGTCTATCCCTGTATAACACTGGGGTACTGTACTGGTGGGTACAGGTCTGTCACTGTATAACACTGGGGTACAGTACTGGTGGGTACAGGTCTATCCCTGTATAACACTGGGGTACAATACTGGTGGGTACAGGTCTGTCACTGTATAACACTGGGGTACTGTACTGGTGGGTACAGGTCTATCCCTGTATAACACTGGGGTACAATACTGGTGGGTACAGGTCTGTCACTGTATAACACTGGGGTACAGTACTGGTGGGGACAGGTCTATCCCTGTATAACACTGGGGTACTGTACTGGTGGGTACAGGTCTGTCACTGTATAACACTGGGGTACAGGTCTGGTGGGTACAGGTCTATCACTGTATAACACTGGGGTACAATACTGGTGGGTACAGGTCTGTCACTGTATAACACTGGGGTACAGTACTGGTGGGTACAGGTCTATCCCTGTATAACACTGGGGTACTGTACTGGTGGGTACAGGTCTGTCACTGTATAACACTGGGGTACAGGTCTGGTGGGTACAGGTCTATCACTGTATAACACTGGGGTACAATACTGGTGGGTACAGGTCTGTCACTGTATAACACTGGGGTACAGTACTGGTGGGTACAGGTCTATCCCTGTATAACACTGGGGTACTGTACTGGTGGGTACAGGTCTGTCACTGTATAACACTGGGGTACTGTACTGGTGGGTACAGGTCTGTCACTGTATAACACTGGGGTACAGTACTGGTGGGTGCAGGTCTGTCACTGTATAACACTGGGCTACAGTACTGGTGGGTACAGGTCTATCACTGTATAACACTGGGGTACAGTACTGGTGGGTACAGGTCTGTCACTGTATAACACTGGGCTACAGTACTGGTGGGTACAGGTCTGTCACTGTATAACACTGGGGTACAGTACTGGTGGGTACAGGTCTGTCACTGTATAACACTGGGGTACAGTACTGGTGGGTACAGGTCTGTCCCTGTATAACACTGGGGTACTGTACTGGTGGGTACAGGTCTGTCACTGTATAACACGGGTACAGTACTGGTGGGTACAGGTCTATCCCTGTATATCACTGGGGTACTGTACTGGTGGGTACAGGTCTGTCACTGTATAACACTGGGGTACAGTACTGGTGGGTGCAGGTCTGTCACTGTATAACACTGGGCTACAGTGCTGGTGGGTACAGGTCTGTCACTGTATAACACTGGGGTACAGTACTGGTGGGTACAGGTCTGTCACTATAACACTGGGGTACAGTACTGGTGGGTAGAGGTCTGTCACTGTATAACACTGGGGTACAGTACTGGTGGGTACAGGTCTGTCACTGTATAACACTGGGCTACAGTACGTGGGTACAGGTCTGTCACTGTATAACACTGGGGTACAGTACTGGTGGGTACAGGTCTGTCCCTGTATAACACTGGGGTACTGTACTGGTGGGTACAGGTCTATCACTGTATAACACTGGGGTACAGTACTGGTGGGTACAGGTCTGTCACTGTGGAGCATTGGGGTACAGTACTGGTGGGTACAGGTCTGTCCCTGTATAACACTGGGGTACAGTACTGGTGGGTACAGGTCTGTCACTGTGGAGCATTGGGGTACAGTACTGGTGGGTACAGGTCTGTCCCTGTATAACACTGGGGTACATTACTGGTGGGTACAGGTCTGTCACTGTATAACACTGGGGCACAGTACTGGTGGGTACAGGTCTGTCACTGTGGAGCATTGGGGTACAGTACTGGTGGGTACAGGTCTGTCACTGTATAACACGGGTACAGTACTGGTGGGTACAGGTCTGTCACTGTATAACATTGGGGAACAGTATGGTGGGTACTGGTCTGTCACTGTGGAACACGGGTACAGTACTGGTGGGTACAGGGCTGTCACTGTATAACACTGGGGAACAGTACTGGTGGGTACAGGTCTGTCACTGTATAACACTGCGGAACAGTACTGGTGGGTACAGGTCTGTCACTGTATAACACTGGGGAACAATACTGGTAGGTACAGGTCTGTCACTGTGGAACGCTGGGGAACAGTAATGGTGGGTACAGGTCTGTCATTGTATATCACTGGGGAACAATACTGGTGGGTACAGGTCTGTCACTGTATAACACTGGGGAACAATACTGGTAGGTACAGGTCTGTCACTGGAACGCTGGGGAACAGTACTGGTGGGTACAGGTCTGTCATTGTATATCACTGGGGTACAGTACTGGTGGGTACAGGTCTGTCACTGTATAACACTGGGGTACTGTACTGGTGGGTACAGGTCTGTCCCTGTATAACACTGGGGTACTGTACTGGTGGGTACAGGTCTATCACTGTATAACACTGGGGCACTGTACTGGTGGGTACAGGCCTGTCCCTGTATAACACTGGGGTACTGTACTGGTGGGTACAGGTCTGTCCCTGTATAACACTGGGGTACTGTACTGGTGGGTACAGGTCTATCACTGTATAACACTGGGGTACAGTCCTGGTGGGTACAGGTCTGTCACTGTGGAACACTGGGGTACAGTACAGGTCTGTCCCTGTATATCACTGGGGTACAGTACTGGTGGGTACAGGTCTGTCACTGTGGAACGCTGGGGAACAGTACTGGTTGGTACAGCTCTGTCAATGTATAACACTGGGGTACAGTACTGGTGGGTACAGGTCTGTCACTGTGTAACACTGGGGTACAGGTCTGGTGGGTACAGGTCTGTCACTGTGGAACGCTGGGCTACAGCACTGGTGGGTACAGGTCTGTCACTGTGTAACACTGGGGTACAGTACTGGTGGGTACAGGTCTGTCACTGTGGAACGCTGGGGTACAGTACTGGTGGGTACAGGTCTGTCACTGTGGAACGCTGGGGTACAGTACTGGTGGGTACAGGTCTGTCAGTTTATAATGCTTCAGAAGTAGTTCAGTGAAGTGCTTTCTGATGTCCTGAGGATGTGATGAGGTGCTGTATGAGGTGCTGTCACCAACTAAGGAGGGTCTACAGCAGAACCTGGACCTGCTGGAGTCGTACTGCCAGACTTGGGCCCTGACAATAAATCCCCAAAAAACCAAAGTCCTTGTGTTCCAGCAAAGATCCAAACAACATGGACCCACAATAAATTTCACAGTAGGAACAACCAAAATTGAACAAACCACTCACTACACATACTTGGGCTTAAAAATCAGTTCTACGGGAAACTTCAAACTGGCTGTGAATGAACTGAAAGAGAAAGCAAGAAGGGCTTTCTATGCCATCAAAAAATCAATCCAAATAGAAATCCCAATTATCATTTGGCTCAAAATTTTCAAATCAGTAATTGAACCAATTGCACTCTATGGCAGTGAGGTCTGGGGACCACTAACACAACAAGATTTTGCAAAATGGGACAAACACCCAATTGAGATCCTACATGCGGAATTCTGTAAAAGTATCCTCCGGACTCAAAGGAAAACAGTAAACAACGCATGCAGGGCGGAACTAGGCCAATACCCATTAATAATCACTATCCAAAAAAGAGCCACCAAATTTTGGAATCACCTACAAATGAGCAACCCCCAATGCTATCACTACGACGCCCTGAAATGCCAAGAGCTGACCATAAAGAAGAATACCCTCAGTCAACTAGTCCTGGGACTCAATAAAGTAACTAATAACAATACTAACAATAACCAGCCACAGGACAGTGACAGGGTAACACAAAGAATTCGACCCAACACAATCGTCGCTAAGCAAAAGGAAAAATATCTGTCATATTGGGCAGAAACAACAAAAACCCAAAGCAAACTCAATTGCTACTTGGCCCTAAACAGACAATACAACATAGCTGATTACCTGACCATGGTAAAGGATAACAAACTGAGAAGAACCTTGACAAGGTACAGACTTAGCGAACATAGCCTAGCGATCGAAAAAGGCAGACACAGGCAGACCAGGCTGCCAAGAGAAGACAGGATATGCTCTCACTGCAGTCAGGGAGTAGTTGAGACAGAGATGCACTTCCTCACAGCCTGTGGAAAATATCAGGGCATCAGAGAGAATTTCTATCAAAAATTCTCACAAATATGCCCTGAATTCAGAAATCTGACTGACAACCAAAAACTCCCATTCCTACTGGGGGAGGAGAGAAGCTGTGTAACACTGGCGGCACACTATGTTACAGCTTGCCATGAACAGAGGGACAACCAGTAAACTAAGACAAGAGTATATATAAACAAGGCGAAAATATATTTATAAACTCAGGGATATACCTGTTTATACACTGTATGAATGGAACCGCGTTTATGTGTTCAACCATAAATGTATTTTGATGCTTTGGCAACATAAGATGTACCTTATCATGCCAATAAAGCGATTTGTATTGTATTGTATTGTATATGTGCAAGTTGCTTCTTACAAAAGCAAAATACTGCAGATGCTGGAAATCTGGAATAAAAACAGAAACTGCTGGAAATCCTCAGCCGGTCAGGGAGCACCTGTGGAGAGAGAAACAGATTTAACGTTTCTGGTTGATGACATAAAAGTTGCCATGGTCCCTCTCTGCCTCAGGTTTCATCAGGTTTCTTCTTAACCTCTTTCTGTGCAATTATTTGAATTCATCACCACTGTAATATATGCGGTTAGAACAAATGAAGGCTAGAGACATGAGTTGCTACTCGTGCAAATAGATTTTTGGACTCTAGGGGAATCAAGGGATATGGAGATCGGGCGGGAAAGTGGAGTTGAGGTCGATGATCAGCCATGATCTTATTGAATGGCGGAGCAGGCTTGAGGGGCCGAATGGCCTACTCCTGATTCTATCTCTTATGTACTTACTCAATGTGCTTGCTTTACTTCGCCAGAGTGAACTGAGTATGCTCATACTAAGCCATGTGACAAACCATGTGATGAACCATGTGATAATACATTACAGCCACCCCAATTGATATTTTCTGATGGTTACAAGTCAGTCGCTGTAGGGGGAGGAGTCTGTGGGTGTTCTGGGCGGGGGTGTTCCGGTGAGGGGGGGTCTGGTCTTTGGGGAGTATAATTTACGGTGAGCGGTAGGGGGGTCTATGAGTGTTGAAAGCGGGGGGGGGGGTTGTGTGTGTTTGGGGGAGGGGTGTTTCCGGTGGGGGGGGTCTGGTGTTTGGGGGTCTATGGGTGTGAGGGGGGTGTTTCTGGTGAGGGGGGGTCTGGTGTTTGGAGGTCTGTGGGCGTTCAGGGGGGGGTTGGGGGGGGTGGGGGTGGGGTTCCGGTGAGAGGGGGGGTCTGGTGTTTGGGGTCTATGGGTGTTCGGGGGGGGGTGCGGTTTCTGGTGAGGGGGGGGGTCTGGTGTTTGGGGTGTGTGAGTGTTCGGGGGGGGTTCCGTTGAGAGGGGCGGTCTGGTGTTTGGGGTCTATGGGTGTTCGGGGGGGGCGGTTTCTGGTGAGGGGGGGTCTGGTGTTTGGGGTCTGTGGGTGTTCGGGGGGGTTTCCGGTGAGGGGGGGGTCTGGTGTTTGGGGTCTGTGGGTGTTCGGGGGGGGGGGTTCCGGTGAGAGAGGGTGTCTGGTGTTTGGGGTCTGTGGGTGTTCGGGCCGGGGGCTTCCGGTGAGGGAGGGGTCTGGTGTTTGGGGTCTGTGGGTGTTCGGGGGGGAGGGGTTTCCGGTGAGAGGGTGTCTGGTGTTTGGGGTCTGTGGGTGTTCGGGGGGTGGTTTCCGGTGAGAGGGTGTCTGGTGTTTGGGGTCTGTGGGTGTTCGGGGGGTGGTTTCCGGTGAGGGAGGGGTCTGGTGTTTGGGGTCTGTGGGTGTTCGGGGGGGAGGGGTTTCCGGTGAGGGAGGGGTCTGGTGTTTGGGGTCTGTGGGTGTTCGGGGGGTGGTTTCCGGTGAGGGAGGGGTCTGGTGTTTGGGGTCTATGGGTGTTCGGGGGGTGGTTTCCGGTGAGGGAGGGTGTCTGGTGTTTGGGGTCTGTGGGTGTTCGGGGGGGTAGTTTCCAGTGGGTAGGAGGAGGTTCTGCACCCACTCTGTTGGCCTGTTTTATTCCTGTTTTCTGAACTGACATAATCTGTATCTTTGCGACCATTATCTGTTTTCATTTCAGACCTCTCACATTACACTGGCGCTTATTCCATCTATTTTGCCTTTTTGATTGATCTGTCCCACATTTTTTTATCCCCGTAACTTGCATGTTCTTTTAATTGATTGCCATTCCCTCACTGAGATAATCTTTTAACAGCTTTCTGTTTTGTAGTTTGCAGGTCATTCAGACCCACTAACCCACTTCTCTGTCTTTGAGATATCGGTTGTTTCGTTCTTCTCCCTACAATTTTTCAACCTTACTATAAATACTTGCTGATCTTTTCGTGTTCATTTATGTTGATGGGTCAACAATAGAAACATTCACCTGGTTTTGCTCTTTTTATTACTCATTCTCGAGATGTGGGTGTCACTGGCAAGGCCACCATTTATTGTCCATCCCTAATTGTCCTTGAGAAGGTGGTGGTGAGCCACCTTCTTGAACCACTGCAGTCCGTGTGGTGAAGGTACTCCCACAATGCTGTTAGGGAGGGAGTTCCAGGATTTTGACCCAGCGACGATAAAAGAGATTAAAAAGCAGGACCTCAAAGGTAGTAATCTCTGGATTACTCCCAGTGCCACGCGCGAGTGAGTATAGAAATAGGAGGATAGTGCAGATGAATGCGTGGCTGGAGAGATGGTGCAAGAGGGCTTCAGACTCCTGGGGCATTGGGATCTGTTCTGGGGGGGATGGGATCTGTACAGGCCAGACAGGTTGCACCTCAACAGAGCCGGAACCAATATCCTCATGGGGAGATTTGCTAGTGCTGTTGGGGCGGGTTTAAACTAAGTTGGCAGGGGGGTAGGCACCAGGATGTAGCATTAGAAAGGAGAAAAAAAGGGCATAAAGGATTGGGAGAGACGGATAACACTCGAGCAAGAAATAGTAAGGTATTAGGTGGGGTCAGACTAAGAGAGAATACAGGATGGTCTAAGATGGGTTTACAGTGTATGTATGTGAACGCACGAAGCACAGTAAACAAGGTAAGTGAGCTGCAGGCGCAAATAGCCACATGGGAATATGATGTTGTGGCAATAACGGAGACCTGGCTCAAAAAAGGGCAAGATTGGGTATTAAATATTCCTGGATGTAAGGTGTTCAGGAAAGATAGGGAAGGAAAGATAGGAGGTGGTGTGGCAGTATTGGTTAAGGAGAATGTTACAGTGCTGGAGAGAGAGGATGTCCTGGCGGGGTCAAGGACAGAATCTATATGGCTAGAGTTAAGAAATAATAGAGGTGCCATTACACCACTAGGTGTATTCTATAGGCCACCAACTAGTGGGAAAGATATGGAGGAGCAAATTTGCAGAGAAATTACAGAGAGATGCAAGAACTATAGAGTAATAATAATGGGGGACTTCAATTACCCTAATATAGACTGGGATTGTAATAGTGTAAAGGGCAGAGAGGGGGAAGAATTTCTGGAGTGCGTTCAGGAGAAATTTCTTGATCAGTATTTTTCAGGCCCAACGAGGAAGGAGGCATTGCTGGATCTGGTTCTGGGGAATGAGTTAGGTCAAGTGGAGCAAGTATCAGTAGGTGAATATTTAGGGGACAGTGATCATGGTATCATAAGGTTTAGATTAGCTATGGAAAAGGACAGGGAGCAATTTAGAGTAAAAATACTTAATTGGAGGAAGGCAAATTTCAGTGGGATGAGAACGGATCTGGCCTGGGTAAATTGGAATCAAAGATTGGCAGGCAAAATTGTAATGGAACAATGGGCTGCCTTTAAAGAGGAAATAGTTCGGGTACAGTCGAGGTACATTCCTACTAGAGGCAAAGGTAGGGCAATTAAATTCAGAGCTCCCTGGATGACAAAAGAGATAGCGAGTAAGATGAAGCAGAAAAAGAGCGCGTATGACAGATGTCAGGTCGAGAATATATCTGAGAATCAAGCTAAATATTCAGAGGAGAAGTGAAAAAGAAAATAAGAGGGGCAAAGAGAGGGTATGAGAATAGAATGGCAGCTGGGGTTCCTGGTGCATGAAACACAGAAGGTTAGTATGCAGGTGCAGCAGGTGATCAGGAAGGCCAATGGAATCTTGGCATTTATTGCAAGGGGGATGGAGTATAAAAACAGGGAAGTCTTGCTGCAGTTATACAGGGTATTGGTGAGGCCACACCTGGAATACTGCGTGCAGTTTTGGTTTCCATATTTAAGAAAAGATATACTTGCTCTCGAGGCGGTTCAGAGAAGGTTCACTCGGTTGATTCCAGAGATGAGGGGGTTGACGTATGAGGAAAGGTTGAGTAGGTTGGGACTCTACTCATTGGAGTTCAGAAGAATGAGAGGCGATCTTATCGAAACATATAAGATTGTGAGGGGGCTTGATCGGGTGGATGCGGTGAGGATGTTTCCACTGATGGGTGAGACTAGAACTAGGGGGCATAATCTTAGAATAAGGGGCTGCCCTTTCAAAACTGAGATGAGGAGAAACTTCTTCACTCAGAGGGTAGTAAATCTATGGAATTTGCTACCTCAGAGAGCTGTGGAAGCTGCAACATTAAATAAATTTAAAATGGAGATAGACATTGTCCTAGCAGATAAGGGAATTAGGGGTTACGGGGAGAGGGCAGGGAAGTGGACGTGAGTCTAGATTCAGATCAGCCATGATCCTATTGAATGGCAGAGCAGGCCCGAGGGGTCGTATGGCCTACTCCTGCTCCTACTTCTTATGTTCTAACAAAAAAGGTAATCCAAAAGTCTTTTATAGGCATATAAATAGTAAACGGGTAGTAAGAGGAGGGGTGGGGTCGATTAAGGATGGAGGCAGAGGGTATGGCTGAGGTGCTAAATGAGGACTTTGCATCTGTCTTCACCAAGGAAGAAGATGCTGCCATAGACATAGTGAAGGAGGAGGTAGTGGAGATACTGGATGGGATAAAAATTGATAGAGGAGGCACTAGAAAGGCTGGCTGCACTTAAAGTAGATAAGTCACCAGGACCAGATGGGATGCATCCTAGGACGCTGAGGGAAGTGAAGGAAGAAATCGAGGAGATACTGGCCATAATCTTCCAATCCTCCTTAGAAACGGGGGTGGTGCCAGAGGACTGGAGAATTGCAAATGTTGCACCCTTGTTCAAAAAAGGGTGTTAGGATAAACTCCGCAACTACAGGCCAGTCAGTTTAACCTCGGTAGTGGGGAAGCTTTTAGAAACAATAATCAGGGATAAAATTAATAGTCACTTGGACAAGTGTGGAATAATTAAGGAAAGCCAGCATGGATTTGTTAAAGGCAAATCTTCTTTAACCAAATTGATCAAGTTTTTTGATGAGGTAACAGACAGGATTGATGAGGGTAATGCGGTTGACGTGGTGTACATGGATTTCCAAAAGGTACTCAACAAAGTGCCACATAATAGGCTTGCCAGCAAAGTTGAAGCCCATGGAATAAAAGGGACAGTGGCAGCATGGATACGAAATTGGCTAAGTGACAAGAAACAGTGTAGTGGTGAACAATTGTTTTTCGGACTGGAGGAAGGTATACAGTGGTGTTCCCCAGGGGTCGGTTCTAGGACCACTGCTTTTCTTGATATATATTAATTGTTAGATCCGTGGTTCAGTGGATAAATAATCACACGGATGCTGTACATTAACAAATAAGAGGTCTTTACTGGAGGAGGGTAATCTCTAGACTGGGGTACAGAGGCATGCGCACAGCTTATATACCGGTGTGGTCACTGCCGGTACTACAGTATACAGGAGCTGTAAAAAGCAGTTCTGACTTAAAGGCACATACACTACATTAATGACTTGGATGTGGGTGTACAGGGCACAATTTAAAAAGTTGCAGATGACACAAAACTTGGAAGTATAGTGAACAATGAGGAAGATAGTGATAGACTTCAAGAGAACATAGACAGGCTGGTGGAATGGGCGGATACATGTGGCAGATGAAATTTAACGCAGAAAAGTGCGAAGTGATACATTTTGGTAGAAAGAATGAAGAGAGGAAATATAAACTAAAGGATACAATTCTAAAGGGGGTGCATGAACAGAGAGACCTGGGGGTATATGTGCACAAATCATTGAAGGTGGCAGGGCAGGTTGAGAAAGCAGTTAAAAAAGCTTACGGGATCCTGGGCTTCATGAATAGAGGTATAGAGTACAAAAGCGTGGAAATTATGATGAACCTGTATAAAACACTGGTTCAGCCTCAACTGGGGTATTGTGTCCCCACAGTTTGTGCATTCCACCTCAGAAACCGTGAAGCCAAACGCCAGCTGAAAGTAACCTGGTGTGGAGTGATGCGCTATCAATTACTCATAAAAGACTGAGAGTTAAGAGAGTAACTAAAGGCTTTTATTAGCAAAGAACAGAGCATGCCTCTCGTGGTTGACTGGGTTCCAAGAAGGCAGGGGGCTGCAGGTCAATCACCTTTATACCTGGGCCTGTGTGGGTGGAGCCAGCCGAGACATGTTGAGGCATGCATAGGTACAACAGTGTGTAACAACAACAACAACAACAGTGGTTTACCACATTCACCCCTTGTTTAAAATTGAGTCCGGCGGGGTGAAGTGTACTAAAGGTTCGTGTAAGTAAGTCTATCAGGTGGCCTTGTATGCCGTCCTGATCGTCGTGGTGGCGGCGGTGATGGTGCAGCATCCAACGTTGAGTCTGGCGTCTCATTGAGTGGTTGGGTGGTCAATGACGGGTCCTGGGGCTGCGGCATGCCGTCTAGCGGGGTTGGGTTGTGGGTAGTGGTGGATGGCAATGGTAGTGTTTCAGGGGCACCCAAAGGTGCGAGATCTCGTGTGGGGGGTGTGTCCTCCCGCCCGTCCGGGTACGCTACGTAAGCGTACTGGGGGTAGGTGTGGGTAGTGGTGGATGGCGAGGGGGGTGTTTCGGGAGCACCCGAAGGTGCGAGGTCTCGTATGGAGACTGTGTCCTCCCGCCCGTCCGGGTACACCACGGAAGCATACTGAGGGTTGGCATGGAGGAGGCTCACCCTCTCGACCAGGGGGTCCGTCTTATGGGACCTCACGTGCTTCCGCAGTAGGACGGGTCCTGGAGAAGTCAGCCATGTCGGTAACGAGATCCCCGATGTGGACTTCCTGGGGAAGGAGAACATTCTCTCGTGAGGGGTAGCATTGGTGGCTGTACAGAGCAGTGACCGAATGGAATGGAGCGCCGCAGGGAGGACTTCCTGCCAGCGAGAGGTCGGAAGGCCCTTAGATTTCAAGTTTAAAAGGACTGCCTTCCAGACCGTCGCATTCTCCCTTTCCACCTGGCCATTCCCCCGGGGGTTGTAGCTGGTGGTCCTGCTTGTAGCGATACCTCTCGAGAGCAGGTACTGCCGGAGTTCGTCGCTCATAAAGGATGAGCCCCTGTCGCTATGAATATAGCTAGGGAAACCGAACAAGGCGAAGAGGTCATTCAGACATTTAATGACCGTGGTACTGGTCATGTCTGAGCAAGGGATGGCAAACGGGAAACGGGAGTACTCATCAATTATGTTGAGGAAGTACACATTGCGGTCGGAGGAGGGGAGGGGCCCTTTAAAATCGACGCTCAGCCGTTCAAAGGGGCGCGTGGCTTTGATCAGGCTTGCTCTGTCTGGCCTATAAAAATGCGGTTTGCACTCGGCACAGATTTGGCAGTTCCTGGTCATGGTCCTGACCTCCTCGATGGAGTAGGGCAGGTTACGGGATTTGATGAAGTGAAAAAACCTGGTGACCCCCGGGTGGCAGAGGTCATTGTGGAGGGTCTTCAGTCTATCGACCTGCGCGTTGGTGCATGTACCACGTGATAGGGCATCTGGGGGCTCATTGAGTTTCCCGAGCCGGTACAAGATATCGTAATTGTAGGTGGAGAGTTCGATTCTCCACCTCAAGATCTTGTCGTTCTTGATTTTGCCCCTCTGCTTATTATTAAACATAAAAGCTACTGAACGCTGGTCAGTGAGCAGGGTAAATCGTTTTCCGGCCAGGTAATGCCTCCAATGTCGCACAGCTTCCACAATGGCCTGGGCCTCCTTTTCGACAGAGGAGTGTCGAATCTCGGGGCCCTGGAGGGTCCTTGAGAAAAAAGCCACGGGTCTCCCCGCCTGGTTAAGGGTTGCAGCTAGGGCAAAGTCGGATGCGTCGCTCTCCACTTGGAAAGGGATGGACTCATCCACTGCGTGCATTGTGGCCTTCGCAATATCTCCTTTTATGAGAGTGAAGGCTGCACAGGCCTCTGCTGTCAGGGGGAAGGAGGTGGACTTGATAAGGGGTCTGGCTTTGTCCGCATAGTTGGGCACCCACTGAGCATAGTACGAGAAAAACCCTAGGCATCTCTTCAGTGCTTTTTGGCAGTGGGGGAGGGGGAGCGCCATAAGGGGGCGCATCCTGTCGGGGTCGGGGCCGATGACTTCGTTCTCCACTACACAGCCAAGAATGGCAAGGCGCTTGGTACGAAACATACATTTGTCCTTGTTGTATGTTAGGTTCAGCCGCTGGGCCGTACGGAGGAATTTCTCTAGATTAACATCATGGTCCTGCTGGTCGCGGCCGCAGATGGTGACGTTGTCTAGATAGGGGAAAGTGGCCTGGAGCGCGTTCTGGTCGACCATCCGGTCCATCTCCCGTTGGAAGACTGAAACCCCGTTGGTGACGCCGAAGGGAACTCTGAGGAAGTGGTAGAGACGACCGTCAGCTTCAAAAGCTGTGTACTGGCGGTCCTCAGCCCTGATGGGGAGCTGGTGGTATGCCGACTTCAGATCAATCGTCGAGAACACCCGGTATTGTGCTATCTGATTGACCATGTCAGATATGCGGGGGAGTGGGTATGCATCTAGCTGGGTGTAGCGATTGATCGTCTGGCTGTAGTCAATAACTAGGCGCTGTTTTTCGCCAGTCTTCACTACCACCACTTGTGCTCGCCATGGGCTGGTGCTACTTTCAATAATCCCTTCCTTCAGGAGTCTTGCTACCTCGGATTTAATGAAGCTCCTATCCCCGGCACTGTAACGCCTGCTTTTGGTAGCGATGGGCTTACAGTCGCGGGTGAGGTTAGCGAACAAGGAGGGGGGGGGACTTTAAGGGTGGAGAGGCTGCAAATGGTGCACGGCGGGCGGTTTAAAAGCTGCTGGCTGCAGACTGTGAGTGGGGGGAGGGGTCCGTCGTACGCTAATGTGACACTCTTAAGGTTGCACTGAAAATCCAACCCCAGTAGAACGGCAGCGCAAAGATGGGGCAGGACCAGGAGTTTAAAATTTTTGTATTCTGTGCCCCTTACTGAAAGGGTCACTACACAGTAGCCACCGACGTCCGCTGACTGGGCTTTGGAAGCCAAAGAGATCCGATGTCGCGTCGGCAGGACCGGGAGAGAGTAACTGCGCACCGTGTCGGGGTGGATAAAGCTTTCCGTGCTCCCGCTGTCAAAAAGGCAGGTAGTGGCGCGGCCGTTTACCTTAATGTCCATCATGGACCGGGACAGTTGATGAGGGAGAGATTGGTCCAGCGTCACGGAGGCCAGCGTATGGTCGAGCGAGTCGATGTGGTCGTCAGATGAGGCAGTGGTTGAGTCCGGGTCCCCCGTGGTTGAAGTTGGAGACGTCCGAGATGGCGGACAAAATGGCGGCGCCCATGGTCCCGATCCCCACGCGGCTGGGGGAGCCCAAGATGGCGGACAAGATGGCTGCCCCCACGGTTCGCACGCGGCGCTGCTGGCGTTAGCGGTTTTACCTTTGCAGGTGCTGACATAGTGTCCTTTCTTCCCGCAGCCGGAGCAGGTAGCGTTTCTCGCCGGGCAGCGTGCTCTGGGGTGTTTTGCCTGGCCACAAAAATAACATTTCTGTGCCTTGGACATCGCAGCAGCAGTTGAAGGTGGCGGTCCCATGACCCAAGGTTGTGGCGTCCACGTTGCGGAGCGGTTAGGGGAGAAGGCGTCCATATTCCTGTGGGCCGCGTCGAGCGAGAGGGACACTGCCTTTCTCAGGTCCATTTCTCCCTTTTCCAACAGTCTCTGCCGGGAGTAGTCGGACCTTAGACCCGCAACGAAAGCATCTCGGATCAGTCCCTCCGTGTGTGCTGCGGCTGATGCTTCTTTGCAATCGCAGTCTCGGCCGAGTATCCGTAGTGCCCGTAGGAAGGCCTCCACCGATTCCCCGGGCTGCTGTCTGCGGGATCTTAAGAGGTGCCGGGCATAGACCGTAGGTGCCGGGCATAGACCGTATTTACCGGGCGTGCGTATTGCCCTTTTAGCAGACCGATAGCCGCCGCGTAGGTCGTCGTGTCCTGGATTATTGTATAAACTTGGTGGCTCACCTTTGAGGCCAGGATTTCCAACTTGTTTTCGTCCAGGGTCACAGTTGAGGCTTGCAGGTAGGCCTCGAAGCAACGCAGCCAATGCGCGAATTTGGTACCCGAACCCGCTTCTTGGGGGTCTAGGTCCAGGCATGTTGGTCTGAGGGCTCGCAGCAGCTCCTGTTGCTCAGCGTTTGGTGCAGCAGCCTGCTGTTCAGCGTTTGGTGCAGCAGCCTGCTGTTCCGCGTTTGGTGCAGCAGCCTGCTGTTCAGCAAATGTCGACATTTTGTTTTTGCTAATAAAATTGATGCGCTATCAATTACTCATAAAAGACTGAGAGTTAAGAGAGTAACTAAAGGCTTTTATTAGCAAAGAACAGAGCATGCCTCTCGTGGTTGACTGGGTTCCAAGAAGGCAGGGGGCTGCAGGTCAATCACCTTTATACCTGGGCCTGTGTGGGTGGAGCCAGCCGAGACATGTTGAGGCATGCATAGGTACAACAGTGTGTAACAACAACAACAACAGTGGTTTACCACATGGAGCAACACTGACGCATTGCGAGCACCCTATCTACTTAGGAGTCACCCTTGACCGATGCCTCACCTTCAAGAACCACATCGAGAAGACAAAGGCAAAAGTGAGCGTACGAAACAACATCCTGAATAAGCTCACTAACACATGATGGGGAACAAGCCCGAAAACATTGCGAACCAGTGCACTTGCTCTTTGCTATTCCACTGCCGAATACGCCTACCCTGCATGGGAAAGGTCTACTCATGCCAAGAAGATGGATGCCGTTCTGAATGCAAGCTGCCGATTTATCACAGGTTGCTTAAAACCAACAAACACCAACAGCCTATATATCCTGGTGGGTATCGCTCCCCCTGATATAAGAAGAACGGTAGCCAGCAAGAAAGAGCGACTCCGTCAAACATCAGATGAGAGACACCCTCTGCATTGTCATACACCTACACCCAGCCGCCTAAAGTCAAGAAAGAGCTTCATGAACAGTGTTGTTCCATTACAATCAACCTCATCTGAAGCCCGCATCGCCTTGTGGCAAGACCGGCTCGCCAGTCTTGAACAACCCCCAGCGATGGAAATTTTACTTGATGAAAGCCTTCCCCCAGGAGCTAATTGCAACTGGGCAACCTGGAAGTGCCTTAACAGACTTAGGACCGGTGTAGGTTGCTCAAAGGTGTCACTAAGCAAATGGGGATATTCAACCAGCCCGACAACTTGTGAATGTGGAACTGAGGCACAGACTATGCAACATCTCCTGCAATGCCCATTGTTAGAGGAACCCTGCACTGTTGCAGATCTTGCCGAATTCAACAACAAGGCGCAAAAATGTGTCCAGTTCTGGCTGGGCTATGTATAGACTGTCCGTGGACACGATAAGAAGACGACTTGGGACACCGCACTTTAGGAAGGATGTGAAGGCCTTAGGGAGGGTGCAGAAAAGATTTACAAGAATGATTCCAGGAATGAGGGACTTCAGTTACGTGGATAGACTGGAGAAGCTGTGGTTGTTCTCCTTAGAGCAGAGAAGATGAAGAGGAGATTTGATAGAGGTGTTCAAAATCATGAGGGGTCTGGACAGAGTAGAAAGAGAGAAACTGTTCCCATTGGCAGAAGGGTCGAGAACCAGAGGACACAGATTTAAGGTGATTTGCAGAAGAACCAAAGGCGACATGAGGAAAAACTTTTTTACTCAGTGAGTGGTTAGGATCTGGAATGGTGGTGGAGGCAGACTCAATCACAGCTTTCAAAAGGGAGTTGAAGAAATATCTGAAGGAAAACAATTTGCAGGGCTACGGGGAAAGTGCGGGGGAGTGGGACTTATTTTTTCATTCACAGGATGTGGGCGTCACTGGCAAGGCCAGCACTTATTGCCCATCCCTAATTGCCCTTAACTGAGTATCTTACTTGTCCATTTCAGAGGACAGTTAAGAGTCAACCACATTGGTGTGAGTCTGTCAGAGAGCTGGCACGGGCTCGACGGGCCAAATGGCCTTCGTCCGTGCTGTAACCATTCTATGATTCAGTGAGTATAGAAATGCTGTTTAAGAAGATAAGCTGTTAATAAAACTCCTCAAAGGATTCAAGAACAGATAGATCAGGAAGTCTGGTTTGAGGGAAGTATATTTGAAGTAAACAACTAGGATTGTTTATATATATATAGACGGTTCTCAAAGGATTCAGGAACAGATAAATCATGAGGCCTTATCTATGACATGTACCTTAGATGTAGGCAAACTGAGGTGCAGAAAGGAGCATGGTTTTCAACAGTTAGTAGGAGAGCTCGAAAGATAGAGAAACCAACAAGCTACTCTCTGTGTACAGTTAGGCCGATCACCTGTGCTGTATATGAATAAAGTCTGTTCCGTATACTCCACCATCAAGTGTCTTGTGCTAACTTGAAGCGGTCACTGTCAATGTTCCCTGTAATTTTTTTTTGGTGGCATGGCCACTTTAACGGGCTGCGCGGCCCATTCAAATCTCCGCACAGGCACGGTTTTTCCATTGGAAAGACGGAAAGTGGCCTGCGCAGATTAACAGGAACATTGGTCACCATGAACCAGAGAAGGAAGGAGGTTGACTAACAGTTGATCCAACAGCTGTGAAGTGCTGTGAAATGATCAAGACTGAGATCGGTGGCTTTTTTTTGTTGGGTAAGGGTATAATGGGATAGGGAGCAATGGTGGGTAAATGGAGTTGAGGTACAGATCAGCCAGGCTCAAGGGGCTGAATGGCCGACTCCTGTGCCTAAGAGCTCCTGTGGGTATGAAAGGTTCTGTATAGATGCAAGTTCATCCTCTCATGGTGGAGCACGCCTGGACTGCACAGCACCGACACAAGACGGTGCTCCGACATGAAGCAGGAAAGTCAGCGGTATCAACATTCAGCAACCGTTGCTGCAGAAACAGCGCCAACAGTAATAGGGGCAATGACTAAGTGACCTCGGCGGTTCGAGGACTCACTCTGCAGGAAGCCCCATGCCCCATGCTTCAGGCTACACAGGCACAAGGCAGGTCCATCGGAATAACTCTCGAGCTGCTACATTTGTGATAGAAGCCCTGGAACCTCTCAATGCTGCACTCATTGGCTTTGGGGAGCTTGTTCCTTGTCATCCGGAGCTTTGGTTTAGCATGTACTGGAATACCCATTTGTTTGGGAACTTCACTTCCCAACCCCAAAATATCCAGTCGTCTTTCCTGCCCAAGGCCACTTGACCCATAGTATGAGCATTCCTTTAGAGATTCCGTGAGATGGATGATGAGGAGGAAATGGACCAACAGCAGAGGAAGGAGTGACAGATCAAGAGGGACACAGGGTGGACTTGTTACCACCGTTCAGATAAAGATTAATTCAAACTCCCTTCACTTCACATCCTCTTGCAGAAACCTGTATTAGATATACCAACACAATCTATAGTGAACCCTCTCTATCTCTCACTTACCATCAAGCATATAACGCAACATCAAGGGACTGGCCCTCTAAGGAAACACCAATATCCCATGTAACCATGTCCAGTTTCTTGCGTTGCTGCTGTGGTGTGGTCCAGTTCCTGGCCATTTCCCTCGAGTGATGTCAGATACTGTGTGTTTCCTGCTATCTGATCTAGTTCTCAGTCTAAGGGCTACCATAGTGGGAGAAGTGGCTGGCTGTTGGATGTCCTTGAGGGGTTCCTCGGCTGGGAGTGGCCCCTCAGTTCTTTTGGGAGGGTCATCAATGATATTAGTGCCTGAAGGAGTATCGGTGTCTGGAGATTTGGAGGATCCTGTCCAGTTTTTACTCTCCCTCTTCTGCTGCAAGCTTCCTTGGTCTGCTATAAGAAGACAATAATAATCGATTGTTTCCTGAAGCCTAACAGAGCTAGGCCATAGGCCATTGTCCTTCCTTAGACAGGAGTACAAGACAGATAGTATGCAAAAAGGTAGTGAGGGGGCCTGCCCCTCAATGGTGATAGTGTTCCAGGCAGGGAGTATGTAAAGGAATCATTCCAGGCGAGTATAGAATCATAGAATCTTGCTGCACAGAAGGAGGCCATTCGACCCATTGTGCCTGTGCCGGCTCTTCGAAGGAACAATGCAATTAGTCCCACTCCCCTGCTCTTTCCCCGTAGCCTTGCAAATTGTTCCCCTTCAAGTTTTTCTCCAATTCCCTTTTGAAAGTTACTATTGAATCTGCTTCCACCGCCCTTTCAGACAGTGCATTCCAGATCGCAACAACTCACTGAGTAAAAAAAATTCTTCTCACTTCCCCTTTGATTCTTTTGCCAATTACTTTAAATCTGTGTTCTCTGGTTACCGACCCTCCTACCAGTGGAAACCATTTCTCCCTAATTACTCAAAACCCTTCATAATTTTGACCAGTCCTGCTCTGCTCTAAGGAGAACAATCCTCAGTGAAGGAGAAAGTGTATGTGTGTTACAGGCATGACATTGCAGACCAGAACAGATAGGTAGAGGACTCATGTACCATGGCAGACTTCAAGGTTGTTACGACCTCATCTGTTCTTTTAATGTCAAAGACTGCATTCACCGCTCTGCCGCCACTTCACTGCATTTAGTTGAGGAGTATTGCCCCGAAGACGGCACCTCTGCTTGTCTGTGTCTCCCTCAATATGGCTTCTGGAGCTCTCTCACTAAAGGGAGCAGCCCTACCTGCATCCTGGGCATTAAAAATAAAATTGCTCTGGGGATGTGGGTGTCACTGGCAAGGCCAGCATTTATTGCCCATCCCCACTTGCTCTGAGCAGGTGGTGGTGAGCCGCCTTCTTCTCGAGTGTTTTTTCATTTAACTGAGTGGCTTGCTGGGCCACTTCGGAGGGCATTGAAGAGTCAACCAAGTCTATGTGGGGCTGGAGTCGTGCATTGACCAGACCGGGTAAGAACAGCAGGTTTCCATTTTTTTTATCTGAAAGAGAAAAGGCCGATTTGGGCTTTGGTCGGTGTCCTTTGTTGAGAACTCTGAGTCGAGTCAATGGCCATAATTCCTCCATAACGGAAGCGATCGAAGTTCGTGGGTTGGAGTCGTGTGGGGCCGGGGGGGGGGAATTCTTCACTCTAGCTCCGCCCTGACGCTGGCTCAAGAGCGGAAGGTGGGAGGGGCGGGTTGTGGACGAGGGTGGTTCTGTCTCCCCAGCAGTCCTTTCCCTGGTTCCCTATATAAAAGGACTCATTAACTGTTGTCCCGATTCCTTGGCATCGGCTGTGAGAAGCTGTGCATTTGACCTCATTGACAAAACAAAAGCTGCTTTGAGATTGGTGTCTGGACAAAGGCCACATCCCTGGTTAGAAAGAGAGGGAGAGAGGCAACTCTGTTTATTAATTAACTGGATCCTGGCAAAGCAAACACTGTGTCGCTGTGCAAGTGAAGTGCCAAAGATTTTTGTCCATTGGTGTTAACCCATCCCACTGTGCAAATTAAAGAAACAACTTATATATTTATATTGCGCCTTGTTGCATCTCTCCAGTGTCTCGCAATGCTTTGCACGCTATTAATGACTTTAATGCGACTGTTATGCTGCAGGCAACAGTGGCAGCCACTTTGTGCACAGCAAGCTCCCAGGAGCAGCAATGCGATGAATGCCCGGTTAATCTGAAAGAAATCTATCTCATTTTGAAACTGCTCATCAGCTTCTCTGAGTTTTGTACGCTGGCACATACACAATGCGAGCTCCAGTGCAGAACTGAGGGAAGTGCTATTTGCTAAGCTTCAGAGAGACATGAAACCGAGGCCGCATCTGTTCCTTCAGGCGGATGTTAAAGGTTGCCTGGCGCTATACCCTGGCCAATGTCCCACCCTAAACCAATTTATAGAGATTGATTGCTATGATTAGCCAACGATTGTACTGTTGTATAATTGTACCAGGAGGGTAGAAGGTGAATTGATGGACCTTGGTCTTTTCCGTTGAGCAACTCCTATGCTCCTATGTAATATTAACTAATGATCTCTATAATCTGCAATACTGTGGTTTACTGAAGGCAGCGACATATGGGTTTGTGTGTTTGAGGGATCAGAACACATTGCTGCTGGTGTCCTTGATTCATTGCATGCTAGGAACTCTATCTGTTCCCTTTCTGTGAGGCAGTTGACTGACTGTACGAAGGACCATCAGGAATGTTCAGACCACGAGGATCATCTGACCAGTCCCAGTGTCCAGAAAATATCATATCCCACAATACCCCTCATACCTCGCTATCAATTTTATTTCTTCAGGTACTTAAACTCTCTCAAAGTCGCTCATCCAATCAGACCCCTTATCTCCCTTAGCAGTTCATTTCCAAATATTCAGCACCCTCTGTGGAAAGAAGTTAAATCTAAACCGTTATTACCCTCCCTCAGGTTAAGACTCTTACCTCTTACAGAATCTGTCATGGTTAAACAATACTAACATTTATCTTGCCGATGTCCTTTAAGATCATAAATACCAAACATCACCCCTTGAGACTTCTCTTCTCCAGTGTAAACATTCCCAGCATCTGCAGCCTCTCCTCATAACCCAGGTAGTGAATCCCAGCTCTCTGTTATGTGCCCCTCTCCAATGCCTGGATGTCTTTCTCACAGTAACGCGGACCAGAATTGTACCCAGTACTCCGTAGATAGGTGGTCACAGCACTGCCTGGTGGCAATCAGGCACTAGAGCAGCCAGCAGAGCCAGACAAAGCACCTGCTCTTGGGACCAAAAAAGGGGGTGTTTTCTATTCTCCCTCACCTGTTCTCCTGCCTCCCCTGCTTTCCTGAATCTGTTCACTCATTTCTAGGGTACTGTTCCAGGGGCATTGCTCTACTAGTACTTGTCCCAAGTAGACATTCTTTATGATATGACCCGTGACAGTGACTTGTTTGACGATGAGAGGGGAGGCGGTAACTGAAGCTGTTTCTCTTCTAACAATGTTCACACATGTGCAGTTTCTTCAAGGATCGGGATCCGCGGCCGATGTTTCCACTCCCGAGCCAAGGGTGCTGCAGCCAATTGTACTATCCCAACCACCATCAGCTGACTGGAGAGCATCCTGGGCTGCAGCTCTCGGTTACTCACTAGATACACTTACTGTTTATTCAGCAGGGTAAAGGCTCCTCACTGTGTAACTGTAGAGTCACTGTTTATTTTTTTAAATTCATTCCTGGGATGTGGGTGTCATTGGCAAGGCCGGCATTTATTGCCCATCCCTAATTGCCCTCGAGAAGGTGGTGGTAAGCCGTCTTCTTGAACCGCTGCAGTCCGTGTGGTGAAAGTACTCCCACAGTGCTGTTAGGGAGGGAGTTCCAGGATTTTGACCCAGCGACGATGAATGAACGGTGATATATTTCCAAGTCAGGATGGTGTGTGACTTGGAGTTGATGGTGTTCCCATGCGCCTGCTGCCCTTGTCCTTGTAAGTGGAAGAGGTCGCGGGTTTGGGAGGTGCTGCTGAAGAAACCTTGGCAAGTTGCTGCAGTGCATCTTGTAGATGGTACACACTGCAGCCACAGTGCCGGTGGTGGAAGGAGTGAATGTTTAAGGTGGTGGATGGCCTTATTGAATGGTGGAGCAGGCTCGAAGGGCCAAATGGCCTACTCCTGCTCCTATTTCTCATGTTCTTATGTTATGTTCTTATGGGGTGCCAATCAAGCGGGCTGCTTTGTCCTGGATGGTGTTGAACTTCTTGAGTGTTATTGGAGCTGCACTCATCCAGGCAAGTGGCGAGTATTCCATCACATTCTTGACTTGTGCCTTGTAGATGGTGGAAAGGCTTTGGGGAGTCAGGAGGTGAGACACTTGCCGCAGAATACCCAGCCTCTGACCTGCTCTTGTAGCCACAGTATTTATGTGGCCGGTCCAGTTAAGTTTCTGGTCAATGGTGACCCCCAGAATGTTGATGGTGGGGGATTCGGCGATAGTAATGCCATTGTATGTCAAGGGGCGGTGGTTAGACTCTCGCTTGTTGGATGCAGTCATTGCCTGGCACTTGTGTGGCGCGAATGTTACTTGCCACTTATCAGCCCAAGCTTGAATGTTGTCCAGGTATTGCTGCATGCGGACATGGACTGCTTCATTATCTGAGGAATTGCGAATGGAACTGAACACTGTGCGATCATCAGCGAACATCCCCACTGCTGACCTTATGATGGAGGGAAGGTCATTGATGAAGCAGCTGAAGACGGTTGAGCCAAGGACACTGTCCTGAGGAACTCCTGCAGCGATGTCCTGGGGCTGAGATGATTAACCTCCAACAACTACAACCATCTTCCTTTGTGCTAGGTATGACTCCAACCAGTGGAGAGCTTTCCCCCCCGATTCCCATTGACTTCAGTTTTACTAGGGTTACTTGATGCCACATTCGGTCAAATGCTGCCTTGATGTCGAGGGCAGTCACTCTTACCTCGCCTCTAATATCCAGCTCTTTTGTTCATGTTTGGACCAAGGCTGTAATGAGGTCAGAAGCTGAGTGGTCCTGGCAGAACCCAAACTGAGCATCGGTGAGCAGGTTATTGGTGAGTAAGTGCCACTTGATAGCACTGTCAACGACACCTTCCATCACTTTGCTGATGATTGAGAGTAAACGGATAAGAACATAATAGGAGCAGGCGTAGGCCATTCGGCCCTTTGAGCCTGCTCCGCCATTCAATGAGATCATGGCTGATCATCCAAATTCAGTCAGTAGATAGGTGGTCACAGCACTGCCTGGTGGCAATCAGGAGGAGACCGAGATGGATCGTCCACTCGGCACTTCTGGCTGAAGATGGTTGCAAATGCTTCAGCATTGTATTTTGCACTTATGTGCTGGGCTCCACCATCATTGAGGATGGGGATATTCATGGAGCCTCCTCCTCCTGTTATTTGCTTAACTGTCCACCACCATTCATGACTGGCTGTGGCAGGACTGCCGAGCTTTGATCTGATCCATTGGTTGTGGGATTGCTTAGCTCTGTCTATAGCATGCTGCTTCTGTTGTTTAACGTGTATGTAGTCCTGTGTTGCAGCATCCCCAGGTTGGCACCTCATTTTTAGGTACGCCTCGTGCTGCTCCTGGCATGCTCTTCTGCACTCCTCATTGAACCATGGTTGATCCCCTGGCTTGATGGTAATGTTAGAGTGAGGGATATGCTGAGCCATGAGGTTACAGATTGTACTGGAATACAATTCTGCTGCTGCTGATGGCCCACAGCACCTCGTGGATGCCCAGTTATGAGCTGCTAGATCTGTTCTGAATCTATTTTATTAGCACGGTGGTAGTGCCACACACACGATGGAGGGTGTCCTCAGTGTGAAGATGGGACTTCATCTCCACAAGGACTGTGCGGTCGTCACTGCTACCAATACTGTCATGGACAGATGCCTCTGCGACAGGTAGATTGGTGAGGACGAGGTCAAGTAGGTTTTTCTCTCGTGTTAGTTCTCTCACCACCTGCCGCTGGCCCAATCCGGCAGCTATGTCCTTCAGGTCAGTAGCGGTGCTACCGAGCCACACTTGGACATTGAAGTTCCCCACCCAGAGTACATTCTGTGCCCTTGCTACCCTCAGTGCTTTTTCCAAGTGGTGTTCAACATGGAGGGTAAGGGTCACTCACTGTGTAACTGTGCAGAGTTCAGCAGAGTAAGGGTTACTCACTATATCCTGTACAGTTTCACTGTTTAGTCAGTGGAGTGAAATTAGACACTGGCCCTGCCTAATCGGAACAATAAGCAGCTGAACAGCCATTGTTCGTCTGGTTAATGGTTACATTACTGATTATTATGTACCAGTAAAATATTGGTTTGAGCTTCACTGACCTTAATCTCGGAAGATGAATGTAGTTGTACACAATTGCTCTATGATCCTATTGTTGTAGCTAATGGCCATGTAACTACTTAGAATGGAGAGGTGCAGAATTTCACTTTGAAATCCCCCCTAGGTCGATGTAGTGTGAGTGTGTGGTGGGGGGAGGGAAATCGCCGATTAACCCAGTTTGGTCTGTTTTGTCTCCAGACTGGGGCTGATTCTCTGTCTCGTGTTTGGGTCTCTGGCAAGCTCTCTGTGTTGTGAATAGTAGAGGAGCAGCCATTCCAATCCATAGTCAAGTGCCAGACCCATTCATTCCTCCTTTAGCGTTCCAAACAGGATGTCCACTACTCACATTTTATTTTGTTGAATCTGCCCAACGTGCTGTCGAGATATGGACCCAACTCAGCAACAACAACTTGCATTTATATCACGCCTTTAACGTAGTAAAACATCCCAAAGCCGCTTCACAGGGGCGTTATCAAACAAACTTTGACAAAACATGGCACATCCTCCCAGACTCCAGCCAATAAACAGCCAGCTATCCTGATCCCACACACCAGCATTCTTGGCTCTTTTCCCTCATTGCAGCCTGGGGACCCGCTGAAGGAGATTCACACCAGCATTCTTGAAACTTTTTTTTTAAACCATCAGCAGCCCCTTTCCTTCCCAGCAAGGAGAGGACAAGTGAGGGGCACCTGAGGGAGCAGACTCAGTTTAACATCTCCTCTGAAAGACGGCACCTCTGACAGTGCAGCACTCCCTCAGTACAGCACTGGAGTGTCAGCCTAGATCATGTGTCTCTGGAGTGGGACTTGAACCCACAACCTTCTGACTCAGAAGGTAGGGTGCTACCCACTGAACCACAGCTGACACCGAAACATTAACATGTTAAAAGGCTTCTGTACAGCACACCCTTTCTGTAAGTGTAACACTTACTTCCTGTAACAATTTCCCATCACACTTGCATCCACTGTATCCTTTGATTCACTGTGAACAACTCCACAGGAGATGGGCTAGCAAGATAGAAGATAAGTGAGTGTGTTTTATAGAACAGTCAGTGTGTATTATCGAGTATTCAGTGTATACTGGGCTAATCCTGTTTTAGGATCATGTTGCCTTATCCTGCTCTCTCTCTCTAACTCCTGTAGGAGAAGCTGAAGTTCGTGACCGTGCTGGGAGCAGGATTACTGTGTGGGACGGCTCTGGCCATCATTATCCCTGAGGGAATCGAACTGCTGCTGGGGGATCTCACGGCAGGTGTGTGCCCACTTACACCCGCTCACCGATTAGCCTGCACATGCATAAAGGAGGAAGAATAAGAGTGGGCATATACACGGAATGGGTAAACTCGAGAAGGAGCAGACAGACTTGGAGGAGTTGTTCACATACAAAATCAAATCAAATCAAATCAACTTTTATTGTCATTGTTAGTGCACAAGTGCAGTACAACGAAATGTAGGCTTGCGGCTCCCGAGAGTGTACATTTAGATTAAGACATTTAAACATTCAACATACATTTGGCTTGTAATACATAAACATAACCATAATAAAGTGCATTGGCAGATGTGCAGGCTTTAGAGTTTATTTGTGGAGTTCAGTAGGATGACAGTCCTGGGAAAGAAGCTGTTCCTAAATCTGGTCGTACGGGTGCGAATGCATCTGTAGCGTCTCCCAGATGGCAGGAGGGCGAACAGACTGTGGCTGGGGTGGGTAGGGTCTTTGATGATGGACCGTGACCTCCGTAAACAGCGTTTCTGGTATATGTGCTCTATGGTCGGTAGCCGGGTGCCGGTAATGCATTGGGCAGTTTTGACTACCCGCTGCAGGGCTTTCCGGTCATAGTAGCTACAGCTGCCATACCATACTGTGATACAGTTCGTCAGGATGCTCTCTATTGTGCAGCGGTAAAAGTTAGAGAGGATCAGGGGTGACAGGTTACATCCCTTCAGCCTCCTTAGGAAATATAGGCGCTGCTGGGCCTTCTTCACCAGAGAGGAGGTATTGAGGGACCAGGAGAGGTCTTCCGTGATGTGGACTCCAAGGAACTTAAAGCTGTCCACCCTTTCCACCACAGCCCCATTGATGTGGATGGGGGTGTGACTTCCGCCTTTAGACTTCCTGAAGTCCACAATGATTTCTTTGGTTTTCTTGATGTTAAGGGCCAGGTTGTTATCGGCGCACCACTTCACGAGATGCTGGACCTCCTCCCTGTAGGCTGACTCATCGTTGTTGGTGATCTGGCCTACTACCGTGGTATCATCCGCAAACTTGATGATGGTGTTGGAACCATGAACAGCCACACAGTCGTGGGTGAAGAGGGAGTAGAGGAGGGGGCTCAGCACACATCCTTGTGGGGCCCCCGTGTTCAGGGGCGGGGGGGGGGCGGGTGTGGTTACCTAATTTGACAGACTAGGGTCTGTTTGTTAGGAAGTCCAGGGTCCAGTTGCAGAGGGAAGTGTTCAGGCCAAGAGTTTGGTGGCCAGCTTGTTGGGGACGATAGTGTTGAATGCTGAGCTGTAGTCTATGAACAGCATTCTGATGTAGGTCTCTTTACCATCTAAGTGATTCAGTGTCGAGTGTAGAGCAGTTGTGATTGCATCCTCCGTTGATCTGCTTGCACGATAGGCAAACTGGTGTTGGTCAAGAGAGGCGGGAACACTGGCTTTGATGTGAGGCAGGACCAGTCTCTCGAAACACTTCATTATGATGGGTGTGAGTGCGACAGGTCGATAGTCGTTCAGGCACGTCACAGCCGTTTGTTTTGGCACAGGAATAATGGTAGCGGTCTTGAAGCATGTAGGGACTACTGCCTGGGCCAATGACAGATTGAAGATGGCGGTGAAGACATCAGCCAGCTGATCAGCACATTCCTTGAGTACCCGTCCAGGGTACAAGTGGTTCAACAAATTGATAAAGCTGTAAAAATAACTGGTGATGGGATCTTAGGCTTTATAAAGAGAGGCGTTAGTTGTAGGTGATGAAATAGGGAAAACTATTTCCAGTTGTCAGTATCTAAGGGCATCACCAAAAGAACAAAGGGAGAGGTTAGGAGACATTTATTTATGTTACATGGATGGTTGTCGGGACATGGAAAGCCCCACCGGGAACAGTGATGGAGCAGAATCTGGAGCAGCTTTTAAAAGGAAATTTAATAAATATCTGAAGAATAAAAATGTAAGGGCAATGGGTGTAATTGGATAGCTCTTTCAGTGAGCTGGCACTGTATGATGGGCCGAGTGGTCACCACCTGGGCTGTAAAATCTTAGTGGCTTTACCTTCTGGGCAGAGAAACGGGACAGAAATCCTTCTTCACATCGTTTCCCACATCAGCCGCCTGTTATTAACCCTTCTTGACGGAACAGACTCAAGGGGCTGAATTCCCTACTCCTGCTCCCATGTTGCTCACCCGCCCCAGTTTCCTTTTCATTAAAGGTCAATGGAAATGGAAACCAGCCGGTGTGTGTGTCAGGTGTCTGATCGGCTACCGCCCGGTTTGCACCCCTGCCAACGTTGAATTTTACCCACGTTTTCTGAATATTTTGCCTTTTCCCTTCACCTGGGAGCTCTTATCACTGAAGTACACACTGAACAAATTCTAGAAGCAGTTTTTTGTGCTCATCAAGGTGAGGGATGTTAATGCTGGGGAATGGAGCACTTATTCTACCTCATACCGTGTCCACATCGGGCACTCTGAGGTCTGGTACGGCACAGTGAGATATAGAGTAACACTCCCTCTACACTGCCCCCTACAGCATCATCATCAACCTCGCCCTCTGTTAAGTCTGTGTGTTATATTGAGAATTACTACACAGACCACAAGAGTAAAATTTAACAGGTCTTTACTAGTCGAAGGTCAGGGCGGAACTGCCCAATAAATCATTACACAGCACTTATATACCGGTGTGGTCACCACCGGTATTACAGTATACAGCAGCCAAGATAAAGTAGTGCAACTCTTAAAATAGTTCTCTTAAAGGTGGAACGGTTACATACACCACAATCCTCCCTTTTTAGCTGAACAGTATATATTCCCCATTAACATAACATAATAACATATATACACAACTTCATGTAAAAACAGTTCACAGATTCAGTCTCTCTGGAGGCTTCCTGACTCGGTCCGGATAACGCCTCGGTGGTGTAGTAGTTTTCGGTGGTGTAGTAGGTTCTTTTGGCAAGGTCGATTCGGCTTGAATGCCAGTGTCGGGTTCATCTGATTCCAGTATCACCGGATCGGAGGTAGATACTATGGGTATCTCTGCTTCATCATTAGGCATATAGAGTTGTGGAGTAGGTTGTCCCTTTTCGGATGACTCTATGATCTGGTCAACATGGCGCCTTATTATGCTTTCACCAATATCCACGGTATACATCAGCGGTCCTAGTCGTGTGCAAATAGTTCCAGGCTGCCATTTCTCAGTACGGTAGTCCCGGGCCAAAACTTGTTGACCTATCTGGAAGGTTCTAGTTGGCCTTTCATTCATGCCTTGAAATTGCCGGTTCTCTACGTCCCTTCTGATGTTTGGCTTGATCAAATCCAGCCGGCATCTTAGTCTTCTATTGCAAAACATCATGGTGGGAGTTTGGTTTGTAACCGCATGTGTTGCATTCCTGTACGCCAACAAGAAGTTATCTACCTTATGTTGTAGATTTATGTCTTCATTACCCATGGCCTTTATGGCCTTCTTGAAGGTCTGGACAAACCTTTCAGCTAATCCATTGGTGGCGGGATGGTATGGGGCGGACGTGTAGTGCTTAACCCCATTGTTTTTTAAGAACTTCCTGAATTCTTCGGACACAAATTGCGGTCCATTATCAGAACAGATCTGTTCCGGCAGCCCATTCCTGGCAAATATGGTCCTTAATACTGTGATGGTTTTTTCCGTGGTGGTGGAGGACATCTTATTACCTCTGGCCACTTGGAGTGTGCATCCACCGCGATTAAGAACATTGAGTCCATAAATGGACCAGCAAAGTCGATATGTACCCTTTGCCATGGAGATTACATCCATGGGAGTGGCCCTCGAGGAGCTTGTGGTGGGGCGTTTTGGACCTTCTGGCATCCTAGACAGCTCTTGGTCATTTCTTCGATGTCTCCATCGATACCTGGCCACCACACAAACGCTCTGGCTAGGTTCTTCATTTTCACTCCACCCAGATGCCCCTCGTGAAGCTCCTTTAGCACTTTATGCTGGAGTTTGGGTGGAATCACCACTCTGGATCCACACATCAAAGTTCCTCGGCACACTGACAGCTGTTCTCTTCTTTGCGAGAATGCTGGCAACAGTGGTTCGCCATGTGCTGGCCATCCCTTCACCGTTAAATCGTAGACTCGTGAGAGAGTCGGGTCATTTCTCGTTTCCTTTTCGATGGTAGAATTTGTTACTGGTAGACATTCCACTATGGTTGAGTGGAACATCTCCACTGGGTCCACTGTAGGCGCCTCTTCTACCGTTGGCAACGGCAGGCGCGATAAACCGTCAGCATTCCCATGCTGTTTTGATCCTTTGTATTCTATGTCATATTGGTGTGCCCCTAGGAAAAGGGACCACCTCTGTAGCCTTTGCGCTGTCATAATGGAAACGCCCTTTTTAGGGTTGAATATGGATACCAACGGCTGGTGGTCTGTCAGCAGTGTAAACTTCTGGCCCTGCAGGTAATGATTAAACTTCTTTACTCCCCACACCAGGCTGAGAGCCTCCCTATCTATCTGAGCATAGTTGCGCTCAGCGGAGGTCAATGATCTGGATGCAAATGCGACTGGCCTTTCCAAGCCATTTGGCAACTTGTGTGAGACTACTGCTCCAATACCATAAGGAGAAGCATCACAAGCTAAACGAATAGGTAGCGTTGGGTTGAAATGAGCCAACACTTCCTCTGAGGTGATCAATGCCTTGCTTTTGCGAAAGGCCTTCTTACAGTCCTCGCTCCACTTCCATGGTACGTCTTTCTGCAAAAGAGCATTCAGCGGGTGCAGCACCATGGATAGATTTGGCAGAAACTTATGGTAATAGTTAATCAACCCTAGGAACGACCTCAACTGGGATACATTTTCCGGAGCGGGAGCCTTCACAACAGCTTCGATCTTGTCAGGTGACTTGTGCAGCCCCTCCTGGTCAATGACATGACCACAGTACGAGATCCGTTTCTGAAAGAACTCACATTTCTGGCGATTAACTCGAAGTCCATATTCCTTCAATCTGGTGAGCACCAGTTTCAAATTTGCAAGGTGTTCCTCATCGTCATCTCCTGTAATCAGGATATCGTCCAAGTAACATTGAGTGTTTGGAATTCCCTGTAATACCTGCTCCATGGCCCTCTGCCAAATTGCTGGAGCCGAAGCCACTCCAAAAACCAGTCTATTATATCGATACAAGCCTCTGTGCGTGTTGATTGTGAGATACTGGCGCGACTCTTCCTCAACTTCCATCTGTAAGTACGCTTGCGCCAAGTCTATCTTGGTAAAGTGTTTCCCGCCAGACAATGAAGCAAAGATATCCTCAATCCGCGGAAGCGGATATTGCACCGTGTGAAGCACCGGATTAACTGTGATCTTGAAGTCTCCACAGATGCGGACCTTCCCCGGTTCCCCTGGCTTGTTACTCGATGAACGCTTCATGACGGGAACAATGGGCGTGGCCCACTCACTCCAGTCCACCTTAGACAGTACTCCTGAACGTTCAAGCCCTTCCAGCTCAGCTTCCACAGCAGGTCGTATCGCATAAGGTACCGGTCTGGCTTTGAAAAATTTTGGGTTTGCATGTTCTGCAATCTTGATTTTTGCCTTAATTCCTCTCAGTGTTCCCAGTCCCTGTTGGAACACCTCTTTAGCCTCATCCAATATTCTGGACAATCGTTCAGGTTTGACATCTTTTTTTCCGGAATCTACCGTTATTGCTTTTAGGGAGTGCCAGTCCGTATTTATTTTCCTGATCCACTCCCGTCCCAGAAGTGGTGGACCTCCCTCAGGTAGTACATATAAGTCCATTCCTTGGTGTTCTTTGCCCTTGTGTATCACCTTGACTTTTATCTTTCCGATGGGGTATACTTTTTGCCCTGTGTATGTCTGCAATACTATCTCCGTATCCCATAGGGGAATATGTGTGAATAACCTTTTGTAATCTTGCTTATTCATGACCGTCAACGCCGATCCGGTGTCCAATTCCATCTTCACTTGGACTCCTGCTATCTGCAGTGTGACCCAGATAGTTTGTCGGTCAGCTTCCTTACTCACATTGTGAATTCTCAGACTACCCAGTTCCTTGCTGTTGGAGTCTGAATCCGAATTCTGTTCATCCGAACTCTTCTCAGCCACCTTATGTACCTTTCTGCACTTTTCCTGCGGTGACTTTTTGTTGCTGGTCTTCTTTCCTGACCGGCATACTTTAGCTATGTGACCAAGCTTGCCACATTTTCTACATTCCTGGTTTTTAAACCAGCATTGGTTCTGATCGTGTGTTGTCTTTCCACAACGATAACATTTCGCTGTACCCAAAGCCATTTGATCTACGCTGAGTACTGCTGCCTTCAGCTGCATTTCCGCAGTGCCTCTCGCTGCGGCTTCGTGCGATGCTGCAATAGTGACAGCCTTATCAAGTGTAAGATCATTCTCTTCAAGCAGCCGCTTTTGTGTTCCTTCTTTCGACAATCCGCACACGAATTTGTCTCTCAGTGCCTCTGTCAGTCTTTCCCCAAACTGACAGTATTTCGCTAGCTTACGCAGTTCAATTAAATACTCCGCGTTGCTTTCCTCTTTCAGTTGCGTTCTCGCATAAAATTTAAATCGTTCCGCTAACATCAGCGGTGTGGGGTTCAAATGATTTTTCAGGACAGCAACAATTTTAGCGAAAGTCTGATCCGCCGGTTTAGCTGGTGATAGAGGATGCTTCAATAGCCCGTATGTCTTTGCACCCATTGAGTTTAGTAAGGTTAGTGCTTTATCTTCATCTGATATTTTATTTGCCTTACAATATATCTCTATGCGTTCTACATACGTGGCCCAATCTTCAACATCGGGATCGAAATCGTTGACGTTACCACGCTTAGGCATCCTCGCAATCTTCTTGAGAGACCAAAAAAAAAAATTTCTTTTTCTTTTCAAAATGGCGGTTTCCCGCACTTGCCTTTCTCCCCCACTGGCTGTAATGGCGATTGCCGAATTGCTGCGTTCGCCCTCCCCAGCGGTTTTCAAATCGTGCCTCCCAGCCCTCTTGCAGTCCGGTCCTTTCCCCCGGCTGCGGCTGAGTTCTCCGCGTTTTTTTTAAAATTTTCTCCCACGCCTTACGCTGACCCGGTCGCTGCGCCTCGCGGCCTCGGTAGCTGCCCGGCCTTTTTCACCGGTCGCAGTCGAGCTCTCTCTCGACGCTGTTGCGTCTCCCAGCCCGCTTGCAGCCCGGTCTTTCGCACCGGCTGCGTTTGCATTCACCGCGGCTCCCGTGCCTTACGCTGCCCCAGTCTCAGCGCCTCTGGCCCCAACTTCTGTCCGGCTCTCTTCCCCGGCCGTGGTCGAGTTCTCCGCCCTTATATCCTCCGTTTTTCCCTCCCCTACTTCACAGCCAACGTGGCCGACTTGCTGCTCGTCGCTGATCGGCTTACCCACCACCGTGATAGAAGGGATGATCACTGCCTGTTGCTGATGGAAGGCTTAGTGTCAGAATTCTTCCTTTGCTCTTCAGACCCGCGTCTTTTCTCAGCAGGATGATGGGGGCGGATGCCTCCTCTCAACGCCCGTTAAACTGCCTTGGATGTATCTCTGCCGCAGGGTAAGATCGTACTCATCGCCACTGTTAAGTCTGTGTGTTATATTGAGAATTACTACACCGACCACAAGAGTAAAATTTAACAGGTCTTTACTAGTCGAAGGTCAGGGCGGAACTGCCCAATAAATCATTACACAGCACTTATATACCGGTGTGGTCACCACCGGTATTACACTATACAGCAGCCAAGATAAAGTAGTGCAACTCTTAAAATAGTTCTCTTAAAGGTGGAACGGTTACATACACCACACCCTCAGCTACGACTTCTCCAGGATGACGCTTTTCCATCTCTGATACCAGCCGTCCTGTGGCCCCTATCAAAGTCACTTTGCCAGTTGGTGCTGAATTGGCAGCAATTTGCTGCTGTAGGGCTCAGACCCACTGAGGACCTGGCCGCAGATTCCCCCAGACTCCTATCATCTTTTGGCTGCAGACAGCGGAAACTTGCATCCCGTCAGATCCCAGAGGTTAAAGGCCGCTGTCTGATCCACTGTACCTCCACCTCCCCAATCCCTGATGAAACTGTTCTGGCATCTTGTTGCATTGTGAGCGTCAGTAATTAGCCCTGGTTCAGACAGGACCTTGTTAATCCCCAATCAGCCTGATTACACCCCAGGACATATCCGCCATCTACTGCATCACACAGCCGGTTACTTGGCTATATTTAAATATTTCAACTCCTCCTTAGATAGTTGAATATTTCAGGTCCTCCCCTCCAGGTTAGATATTTAAATATCTGTTCCTTTTCCTACTGTTTAAGGTAGAGGCCTGGGAGCAGGGCTTTGATCCCAACCCATCAAGAAGGGAATACACAAAGTGTGGCTGGGGGTGGAGGGGTGTGGGTGGAAGAAACTAACAAATATTCTGCCACATACATTTTGAAATAACATTTTGTCTGAAATTACAGATCAGCAAAGGAATATATCACAGAGTCAAGGTCTCACAGAAGCTGAGGTGTCTGACGGAAAACAGGCTGGCATAAAACAGCTTGCACCCCCCCATTTCATCATTGGTGTCTCCCTTGTCATGGGCTTCCTTCTGATGTTCATTGTTGATCAGGTTGGCAACTGCATTGCGTGGCAAGGAGGTGCGTTCAACTGTCTGACTAAAATAACTTACGTTACATTAAAAAATTACTTTTTTCTCTCCATTATTTGGGATGTGGGCGTCGCTGGCAAGGCCAGTACTTACTGCCCATCCCTAGTTGAGACGGGTCCGATGGCATTAGATTCAGTGGGATTTTCAGGGTGGACATTTAGCTGTCACTCTAAGCGCTCTTCAAACATTCAACATTGTGGGGTAGAGTTTCCGCTTTGGGCGCATTTAGGAAATTGGGCGCAAATTGGGCTTGAAATTGCGCTGGTTGGGTTACAGTTCAAGTTTCTGAATAATGGGAAATGGAAACAGGGTGGGCACATGGGATTAGGATTACTGCTCGTGTGGAGGACAAACACTAAGATGGACTGGTTCAGCCGAACGGCCTGTTTCCACGTTGTCATTTCTATGTAATCCTGCGGGGACTCTGAGACGTAACATAATGTGACATCCTGCTCAGTAGTACTATGGTAACATAGTGGTAATATTACTGGACTAGTTAATCCAGAGAATGGAAGTTCAAATCCCTCCGTGGCAGTTTGAAAATTTTAATTCTGTGGGGGTTTTTTTTTTAATCTGGAAATAATAACCTGGTCTCAGTACACTTACTGATCATGAATTTATTAGATTGTCGTAAAAACAGTTCACTAATGTCCTTTAGGGAAGGAAACCTGCTGTCCTTACCCGGTCTGGTCGATATGTGAGCCCAGTCCCACACCAACATTGTTGACTCTTAACTGCTCTCTGAAGAACCCCCCCCAACCACCACCCTCTCAGGGCAGCTAGGGATGGGCAGTAATTGCTGGCCTATGTCAGCAATGCCTAGAATTAATAAATAAGTGAGTAAATGAAACCTTACAGGTGTCTTCAGTTATGTTTGACCCGGAGCTGGAAAGGTATCGTGTGTCTCTTCCTCTTTCCCCTCCCCCAGCTGGTTTCGATGCCAGGTCTTTGAGATCTGGGACTTGCTGGGTTTACAGTGTGCTCTTTGTACTTGGTTGTTGCTTTGGGAGTGGGGTGGGGGTTTGTGCGGAGGAGTGACAGACAAGCCCTTGCCGGTGAACAAAGACTCCTTTGTTCTGTCAGTGGGCATTGGTCCGGTAAGCAGACTCTGCCTCTACTTCTCAAAGGGTTTCATGGTCTGTGTCCCAAAACAAAAGGAACAGCTTCGACAGCTCCTGCTAGACTTGGCACTTCCTCCAAGCACCCAACATGATTTGAAGTGATTGGAAAAAACATTTTAAATGACGAAACAACAAAGAATGAAATGGGGCTTTCAAGGTATGTGTGCAGGTCAGGGGTATATAGAGGATACCTGGGCCCTGATATAGTACTATGTCTAAATCAGGGGGACCCATTACATCATACAGGAGCAAACATGTAGGTTACACCCAGCTGTTCACATGTTTTATCACACAGGGGCTGTGTAAGGTTTTCTCCCCTCCCGTTTCCCCCTTCCCTCACTCTCACTTGCCTCCCCCCTCCCTTCCCTTTCTCTCCCTCCTACCCTTCCCTCTTCCTCCCCTCTCCCTTGTCCCTCCCCTCTCTCGCTGCTCTTCCTCCCCTTGCCCCTTCCCTCCCTCTGCCTTAACCATCCCCTCCCTTTCCCCATCCCTCTCCTCGCTCTCTTCCCTCTTCCTCTCCTCCCTGTCCTTCCATCCCTCTCCTCCCTCCCTCCTCTGCTGGTGGGAGCCTGCAATCGGTGGAGACTGGGAATTTAAAGGAGCAGTTGTTGTTGGCCATTAAGGAAATCACTGGCCAGAAAGATTTGGCCCACAGCAATTGCAAATGGCTCGAGTATGTCACAGAACAACCCCCTTTCCAGATGCTGCATTGGAGGAAATGTGGGAGCAAAGGGTTGCTCTGTATGGTTCTTCAGGGTACCCTTCCACAGGAAGAGATGCCCAATGAGTTACAGCTGTGTCCAACATACAAAGGACAAGGGAGCAGATCAGGAAAAAGATTTGCCAGCTATGGAAGCATGCCGAGGTAAGGCTAGCGAGTCTTTCCCTACACTGAGTGCTGTAGGTTGGACAGAGCGAGCGTAGCACCTGTCGAACCTTGACTGAGGCTGCATGCCAAGCCCTCACAAAACATTAAGGCCTGGACACCCCCTCCACCATCCTGCTTCAGATCGGGTGGTAGAGCGGCGGAAAATGTGAGTGAAATGGGCAGGGAGACCCACCGCTGGATGTCCGTCCCATCTTCGAGCTTCCTCGACCCCACCCCACCCCCCCCAACCCCAGCAGCGAAGTCCATCGACCGCCCCTTCACAGGCCCGCTGCTTGTCAGGAAGGCAGGGACTGGCTTCACAGCCTTCCACCATTGATCCCACCGACCCCAGGGACCGTGGTGGTGGTAGCCCCCCAGGCTGGCAATGGAAGGCCGACCGATGCTCCTTTTGGAGGGAGAAGGCTGACCAGCAGGCCCCTCAGGCCCAGAGCACGTACCCAGTCCAAGGCCTTAAAAGAACTTATTCCTCTACAGGAGGCCGCCCTGCATGCTTAATGACCCCCGACCCAGGAAACCAGTTTATTACCACCACTGCACCTGCAAGTGTTGCTGTATTAACACTTGGAAAAGCACAGCCAAACCTAACTGCATGTTCATTTACTCACACACTAACCGGGCCACATTGTGGGAACTTGGGGCTCACTCTGTGGGCTCTTCAAACCTTCAGCACATTGACACCATGGGGGTGAATCTCCTCAGGCCTCGCCCATTCCGCCAGCAAAGAGGAGGTAGGGCTCTGTCACTTTAAAGCCTTACAATGCCCTTCGGTACATACTGGAGCAGAGAAGTTTGAGAGCGTGGGCTGTGGCGAGGCTGGAAGTCTCACTAAAGCCCAGGGCGAGTACCATCCTTCTCCGGTTATATGTTCTTCACTCATACTGACTCACTCGCCTGCAGTCCGGCACACCAGAGCACCTGCAGTCTGGCACACCAGAGCATCATGCAAGCTCTAGCGATGTAAGCACTGTTTGTGGGGTCGCTCTGCAGCCAGTGTACTAACACTTGTTCCTATTTTGTTTCTGTAGGTGAGCCCCGAGATCCAGGCCGACCTCCCTTGGATGGCCAGCAGTCCAGCCCCTCACAGCACCCTGCGTCAAGCACTCCACCTGTAGCAAGCACCAGCACAGGTACATCCACCCAGGGGGATTTAGATAAAAGAAAGAAAAAGATGAAAGACTTGCATTTATATAGCGCCTTTCACGACCACCGGACGTCTCAAAGTGCTTTACAGCCAATGAAGTACTTTTTGAAGTGTAGTCACTGTTGTAATGTAGGAAATGCGGCAGCCAATTTACACACAGCAAGATCCCACAATGAGCAATGTGATTAATGACCAGATAATGTTTTTTTAGTGATGTTGGTTGAAGGATAAATGTTGGCCAGGACACCGGGAGGAATTCCCTGCTCTTTGAATAGTGCCATGAGATCTTCTACATCCACCTGAAAGAGCAGATGGGGACACGGTTTATCGTCTCAACCGAAAGATGCACCTTCGATAATGCAGCACTCCCTCGGTACGGCACTGGAGCGTCAGCCTAGATTATGGGCTCAAGTCTCTGGAGTGGGGCTTGAACCCATGACCTTCTGACTCAGACACGAGAGTGCTGCTCACGGAGCCACGGCTATAGTTTGAGGAGGTCGCGCTGTGTGGATCACAAAGCATAAGTGAACTCGCAGGTATGGTGGTGGCAGAGAGGGAGCCAAAGTCTGCTGGCCAGAGAGCCAGCTAACATCCTTCCTCAGCTGCCGTGTTTAGAGGAGGATGTTATAGGGGCACCAACAAATCTGCTGTAAAGCGACTGTGCCAGGTACCCTGCCAGGTACGTCGGCGACTGTGGAGGACTCCACTGCCTGCTGCTGCACGGTTGTGAATGGTGTGGCAACTTCCGGGAGCAACTTCCCTGCATGTGAAGGAGGGAATTTCACACTGCTGTGTTGGGGACCCTAGGCCCTGTCCTGCAGGAGAGAGCCATTTCAGAGGGCCGGAGGTCTGCTCACTGGACATGACGAGGCAGCGCCTAGTAGTAGGGTCAGGCACAGACGCCCCTTGGCTATCCAGCTGCCCACTCCAATGGCAATGTGTGCACCGCCGGAAAGAGGTCAGGACCGGGCAGGAATCATGGCAGCGGGCGTGGCGTAAGCAATTGCAGGGGTGTCCAATGATCCAGCACAAGGCAACTGAGGACCGCCTGAATCCCGAGAGGCTCTCACTGTCACCCAACAGCCAGACATTTCACTTATTCCTCTCACTGGGTGAGGCGGTCATTTTAACTCTGATTTCCCCTCCGTTGTCTCTAATGGATCGGGCCGTGATTCGTTATTGCCCATTTTACACAATTGCCCAGAGTTCAGATTATCCCTTAGAGTGCAACACAAGTTTCGGTACAACAGCACACAGACCAGATACTGGGGCAAAAACATACCATCCACATTCACTGGCCACATTTAGGGAACTAATTTGGTTGCATTTTAACCACAGTTGTGTTCTGATGGTGCAGAATGAGGTATTAAGCAGGTCAAAGAATGGGCCATCTTGACAGTTGAGTTAGTAAAGAGGCCAATGATGCTGAAGGTGTAATGGGCTCTGCACTCTACACATGTGGACAAGATGGTCAATCCATTGAACAGATGTGGATTTAGCTGAAGGTCTTGTCTATGAGTCAGTCATATGACTTCTGTCTGCAAAGCTATTTCAGCAGGAATAGCTTCTGGCTTCTAGGACTTGGCGCTGGGCAGTGAGTAATGACAACCAAAAACTCCCTTTCCTACTGGGGGAGGAGAGAAGCTGTGTAACACTGGCGGCACACTATGTTACAGCTTGCCATGAACAGAGGGACAACCAGTAAACTAAGAAAAGAGTATATATAAATAATGCGATTGTATATTTATACACTCGGGGATATACCTGTTTATACACTATGAATAGAACTGCGTTTATGTGTTCAACCATAAATGTATTATGATGCTTTGGCAACATAAGATGTACCTTATCATGCCAATAAAGCGATTTGAATTTGAATGATCCTCTGCCTCCTCCTCCTCCCACCCCCTTCGCCTCCTCCTTCTCCCTACTCCTCAACTGCTCCTCCCTCCACCTCCCCTACGCCTCCGCCCTCTCCCTCCCACTTCTTCTTCTTAGGCAGTCCCTCGGAACTGAGGATGACTTGCTTCCACATTAAAAATGAGCTCGCATGTGACTGATTAGTCCAATGTGGGACCTACAGTCTCTGTCACAGGTGGGGCAGACGGTGGTTGAAGGGGCGGGTGGGTGGGGTGCTTGGGTTGACGTGCGCTCCTTGCGCTGCCTGCGCTTGGCTTCCGCTTGCTCCCGGCGAAGAGACTCGAAGTGTTCAGCGCCTTCCCGGATGCATCTCCTCCACTTTGTGCTGTCTTGGGCCAGGGATTCCCAGGTGTCGGTGGGGATGTTACACTTTTTCAAGGAAGCTTTGAGGGTGTCCTTGAAGCGTTTCCTCTGCCCGCCTGGGGCTCTCTTGCCGTGCCGGAGCTCCGAGTAGAGCGCTTGTTTTGGGAGTCTCGTATCGGGCATGCGGACAATGTGACCTGTCCATCGGAGCTGATTGTGCATGGTCAGAGCTTCGATGCTGGGGACGTTGGTGCGCCTATCCTGCCAATGGATTTGCAGGATCTTGCGGAGGCAGTGTTGGTGGTACCTCTCCAGTGCTTTGAGGTGCCTGCTGTACGTGCTCCAAGTCTCTGAGGCATACAGCAGGGCAGGGTCAAGCAAGGCTGTGTCATCGCACCAACGCTCTTCTCAATCTTCCTTGCTGCAATGCTCCATCTCACCCTCAGTAAGCTCCCCACTGGAGTGGAGCTAATCTACAGAACAAACGGGAAACTGTTCAACCTCCGTCGCCTCCAGTCCAGATCCAAGGTCGTCCCATCCTCTGTCGTCGAATTACAGTATGCAGACGATGCTTGCGTCTGCGCTCACTCGGAGGTCGAACTCCAAACCATCATAAACACCTTCACCGAAGCATATGAGAGCATAGGCCTTACACTAAACATCCGTAAGACAAAGGTCCTCTACCAACCTGCCCCCGCCCCACAGTGCTGCCCCCCGATTATCAAAATCCACGACAAGGCCTTGGACAATGTGGACCACTTTCCATACCTTGGGAGCCTACTGTCAACAAGGGCAGACGTCGACGACGAAGTCCAACACCGCCTTCAGTGTGCCAGTGCAGCCTTCGGTCGCCTGAGGGAGAGAGTGTTTGAAGACCAGGCCCTCAAACCCGGCACTAAGCTCATGGTTTACAGGGCAGCAGTGCCTCCCTCCTCCTCCCCTACTCCTCCCTCCGCCTCCCCCTAATCCTCCCTCCGCCTCCCCTACACCTCCCTCCTACTCCTCCTCCCCCAGCCTCCCCCTACTCCTCCCTCCCTCCGCCTCCCCCTACTCCTCCCTCCTACTTCTCCCTCCGCCTACTCCTCCCCCCGCCTCCCCCTACTCCTCCCTCCGCCGCCGCCTCCTCCCTCCGCCTCTTCCTCCTCCTTCTCCATTTATTAGGGCTCTCTGGACAGCAAGGTTGTGTATCTACCAACTGTGTCTTTGATCCTGGTGGCTTTCTGGACCTCTTTGTATTTCCAGTTAGCTGCTTTCATGGCTGTCTCGATGGTGTCATAAGCCAGGGCTGAAGAGGATAGCCTAGGTCTCCTCACAGACATACCTTACAGTCTGCCCCCTTCTTGGCAGGTGTTTCTCTCACAATGAAGGCGTCGTGTCTGCTGTCTGGGAAGTGAGCATCGATCACATATTGCAGGTCACTGACTGAGCAGCGATGGTTCATGAAGGCATGTATGTAGGAGCCTGGATGGTCACATGGTTGCTTTCAGTAATGACATGGGCTTTGTGAATCTTGTAATGCAGAGAAATCGCAGTGCCAACTTTCCAGGGGAAAGGCGATGACAGTGATCGCTCTAACAAACTGCTTGATACATCAGTGTGCTGCCGATTGACTAATGTCATCTCACGCAGAACGGAAAACCTACCCTTGTGTGAGCCCGGATGGTGAGTGTTGGCCAGATATTCTACCACAAAAACATCACAGCCAAGGCTGATCCTGTCCTCAATCAACGCCTACACATACAGGGGTAGCCATCGGGAGAAACTCGCCAAGGCTTCTTCGGCAGCACATCCCAAAACCACCTAGAAGGATAAGGGCAGATGGTGCCTGGGAACGCCATCACCTCCAAGTCACGCTGCATCCTGACTTGGACATTTATCGCCGTTCCTTCATCGTCACTGGGTCAAAATCCTGGAAGTCTCTACCTTCATAATTGTGAACACCTCCATTAAGCCTCCCCTTAACCTTCTCTGCTCTAAGGAGAACAATCCAAGATTCTCTAGAAACTATCGGACTGGAAGTCCTATTACAATTCCAGGCCACTGTGATTAAATGCAGGCCCCTGTGGCTACTAGAATCACCCAGGGTACTAATAGCATTTGCTCAATATTTATATTCTTATTTACAGTTCTGAAAATGCTTTGTTATCTAGTGGGATACTCATTTATTTGTTACTAATATAAAGTTTTATGTCTCCACCACAGAACCAAGGACAGGCCCAGGATCTGGATCCAGCCTCACTGCGACACTTGGCCTGGTTATTCATGCTGCAGGTACTGAACCAGACTTCTCTGACTCAGGGAACAATGGGTTTGGACAGCGGCCCTATGGCTAGGGGGATTAAAAGGGAAACCTGTTTGGGGTGGTGAAGTAATATGTCTTGATCGGAGGGTAGGGGTTAGGTGCTGGGATCGGTGTGGTGAGAGGGAGGTGCTGGGATCGGTGAGGGGGGAGGTGCAGGGAATGGTGTGGGGGGATCGGTGCGGTGAGAGGGGAGGTGCTGGGATCGGTGCGGTGAGGAGGGAGGTGCTGGGATCGGTTCGGTGAGGGGGGAGGTGCTGGGATCGGTGCGGGGGGAGGTGCTGGGATCGGTGCGGTGAGGGGGAGGTGCTGGGATCGGTGCGGTGAGCGCGAGGTGCTGGGATCGGTGCGGTGAGCGCGAGGTGCTGGGATCGGTGCGGTGAGGGGAGCTGCTGGGATCGGTGCGGTGAGGGGGAGGTGCTGGGATCGGTGCGGTGAGGGGGAGGTGCTGGGATCGGTGCGGTGAGGGGGAGGTGCTGGGATCGGTGCGGTGAGGGGGAGGTGCTGGGATCGGTGCGGTGAGGGGGAGCTGCTGGGATCGGTGCGGTGAGGGGGAGGTGCTGGGATCGGTGCGGTGAGGGGGGAGGTGCTGGGATCGGTGCGGGGGGAGGTGCTGGGATCGGTGTGGTGAGGGGGAGTTGCTGGGATCGGTGTGGTGAGTGGGAGATGCTGTGTAGTCTAGTGAGTGGGGGGTTGGGGGGCGGTTGGTGCTGGGGTCTGATTCATTAATGTCCTTCAAGGAAGGGAACCTTCCACCCCTACTTAGCCTGGACTACATCGGATCCAGTCCCACACTGTGTGGCTGACTCTTTATCCTCTCTGAAGTCACCTCGCTCTCACCCAGTTCGACAGACAATCAGCAGAAGGCCCACCACCACCTTCTCACGGCAACTTGAGTTGGACAATAAATGCAGCCACAACCCTAGATCACATAGCAGCAGGAGTAGCCTATTCAGACCTTCAAACCTGTTCTGCCATTCAGTTAGATCATGGTTGATCCGTATCTCTAACGAAAATCTATCTCAGTTTGAAATTTTGAGTTGACCCCCAGTCTCAACAGTTTATTGGGGGAGAGAGTTCCAGATTCCCACCTGCTATTTGTGTGAAGAAGTGCTGTGGTAAACCACTTTATCGTTACACTATAGTTATCACTGTTGTATCACGATACGAGGTCGCCTCTTGTCGCGCTGTTATACCTGGGCTGACCACCTCCGACTCCGCCCATGGCTCCACCTACCTGCCCAGGTATAAAGGTAGTCGACTGGCTGGTATTCCTCCTTGTTGGACCCGATCACCCATGAGGGTGGGCTCTGTTATTTAGTCAATAAAAACCTTTAGTTACGTTCCTAACTCGTCGCCTTTTATTGGACGAATTGATAGGTATATCAATTTTATTGACTAAATTTTAAAGATGTCTACTACTGGCCAGCCAGAAGCCCTCCCAGAAGCACAGCCACACCAGCCGGCTTGGCTGCAAGCCCTCAAACCACCGTACCTGGATCTAAACCCACAGGCAGCAAACGCAGCCCTCAACTTCAAACACTGGCTGGACTGCTTCGAATCCTACCTGGAAGAATCCGGCGCCCCGCAGAGATCCAAACTAAGACTTCTGAACGCCCAAGCGAGCCCGAGAGTATACGCACTCATACAGGACACGACTACGTACGAGGCCGCTATCAACCTACTGAAACAGCAGTACCGCAGCCCGGTAAATTACATGTACACCAGGCACCTCCTAAGATCCCGCCCGCAACAGCCAGGAGAGTCTGTAGCTGAATTTTTACGGGCGCTAAGAGCACTCGGCAGGAACTGTGACTTTAAAGCGGTGACGGCTGTTGAAAATACGGAAGATAATATCCGCGATGCCTTTGTGAAAGGCCTACGGTCCGACTACTCACGGCAAAGACTGCTTGAAGCTAAAGACCTCGACCTGGACAAAGCTGAAGCCCTCGCTCTCTCCCTGGAGGTGGCCCATCAGGACCAGGAGGCGTTTTCCAGGTACTGCTCACGACCCTGGGACTCGGGCCCGACCCCTACCGCAATACCCTTCGCAGCGCCGCCCCCGGGACCTACCTCAGCGTCGGCGTCCCGGACCCGACCGGGCCCGCCACCCCCGGTACCGGCTCCGACATCGGGCACCCGCGATCGGGCCGCCGGCTGCTTCTTTTGCGGCCAGGAGAAGCACCCGAGGTCGCGCTGCCCAGCCAGGAACTCTACCTGCACAACCTGCAGGAAGAAAGGCCATTTCTCTAAGGCCTGCAGGAGCGGATCTTCAGAGGCCAGCAGTGCCTCATGCGAACTGTGGGGGCGGCCATCTTCTTTCACGGCAACTGAGGCCAGTATCCCCACACGTGAGTCATGGGGGCGGCCATCTTTGATCAAGGCAACCGACCCCAATAGTGCCTCATGTGAGTTATGGGGGCAGCCATCTTCTCCGCCATTTTGTCCTACCTCGTGGGAGACGCCATTTTACCCACCACGCCCGACTGCCACCGGGCCCCCGGACCCGACGACCGCCTCGCCCGCAGACGACAACGACTCGCTTACCTACACGCTAGCCTCCGTCACTCTGGATCAAGCCCGCCCACACCACCTGTCCAAGTCGATGATGGACATCAAAGTAAACAGCCACGCCACGACCTGCCTGTTCGACAGCGGAAGCACGGAGAGCTTCATCCACCCAGACACGGTGAGCCACTACTCCCTCCCTGTCCTGCCAACGCGCAACCGAATCTCGATGGCATCGAGGTCCCACGCCACGGACATTAGCGGCTACTGTGCTGTGACCTTGTCGGTTAAGGGTACAGAGTATAAAAACTTTAAACTCCTCGTCCTCCCCCAGCTCTGCGCTGCCGTCCTACTAGGGCTGGACTTCCAATCCCACCTCCAAAGTGTAACCCTAGCATACGGTGGACCCCTCCCCCCACTCACAGTCGACAACCAGCGAAGGTTAAACCGCCCACCGCGTAACACCTGCAGCCTATCCACCCTCAAGGTGCCGCCACCTTCCCTGTTCGCTAACCTCACCCCCGACTGCAAACCCGTCGCTACCAAGAGCAGGCGGTACAGCGCTGGGGACAGAGCTTTCATTTGCTCTGAGGTGCAGCGTCTCCTGAAGGAGGGCATCATCGAGGGGAGCAACAGCCCCTGGCGTGCCCAGGTCGTGGTCGTTAAGACCGGCGATAAAAATCGCCTGGTCATCGACTACAGCCAGACCATAAACAGATACACCCAGCTGGACGCATACCCCCTTCCCCGCATATCTGACATGGTCAATCAGATTGCACAATACCGCATATTCTCGACCATCGACCTTAAGTCGGCCTACCACCAACTCCCTATCCACCCCGAGGACCGCCAGTACACCGCCTTCGAGGCGAATGGGCGCCTATACCACTTCCTTAGGGTCCCCTTCGGTGTCACCAACGGGGTCTCGGTCTTCCAAAGGGAGATGGACCGGATGGTTGACCAGAACGGACTGCAGGCCACATTCCCCTACCTAGATAACGTCACCATCTGCGGCCGCGACCGGCAGGACCACGACGTGAATCTGGAGAAATTCCTCCGTACAGCCCAACGGCTGAACCTCACCTACAATAAGGAGAAATGTGTGTTTAACACCTCGCGCCTTGCCATCCTTGGCTGTGTAGTAGAGAACGGACTCATCGGCCCCGACCCCGAAAGAATGCGCCCCCTCATGGAGCTACCCCTCCCCCACTGCCCTAAGGCACTTAAGAGAACCCTGGGGCTCTTCGCCTACTATGCCCAATGGGTGCCCAATTATGCGGACAAAGCCAGACCCCTCATGAAGTCCACATCCTTCCCCCTTACGGAGGAAGCGTGCGCAGCCTTCTCCCTCATTAAGGGAGACATTGCCAAGGCCACTATGCACGCAGTGGATGAGTCCATCCCCTTCCAAGTCGAGAGCGATGCATCCGACTTCGCCCTAGCCGCCACCCTTAACCAGGAGGGGAGACCGGTGGCCTTCTTCTCAAGGACCCTACAGGGCCCTGAGATCCGACACTCGTCGGTCGAGAAGGAGGCCCAGGCGATTGTGGAGGCGGTACGACGCTGGAGGCACTACCTGGCAGGCAAACGATTTACCCTCCTTACCGACCAACGTTCGGTCGCTTTTATGTTTAATAACAAGCTGAGGGGCAAAATCAAGAATGACAAGATCTTGAGGTGGAGAATCGAGCTCTCCACCTACGATTATGATATCTTGTACCGGCCAGGTAAGCTGAACGAACCCCCCGATGCTCTGTCACGAATTACATGCGCCAGCGCGCAAAGTGATAGACTTCAGACCCTCCACAACGACCTCTGCCACCCCGGGGTCACCAGACTTTACCACTTCATTAAGGCCCGCAACCTGCCCTACTCCATCGAGGAGGTCAGGACCATAACCAGGAACTGCCAGACCTGCGCCGAGTGCAAACCGCACTTCTTTAGGCCGGACAGAGCAAGCCTGATCAAGGCCACCCGCCCCTTCGAGCGCCTGAGCATCGACTTTAAGGGGCCCCTCCCGTCCTCTGACCGTAATGTGTACTTCCTCAACATTGTTGATGAGTACTCCCGTTTCCCCTTTGCCTTCCCCTGCCCAGACATGACCAGTACCACGGTCATTAAATGCCTGAACGACCTCTTCGCCTTGTTCGGGTTCCCAAACTATATACATAGTGACCGGGGCTCCTCTTTCATGAGCGAGGAACTCCGTCAGTTCCTACTAGCGAGAGGTATTGCAGCAAGTAGGACCACCAGCTACAACCCCCAAGGGAACGGCCAGGTGGAAAGAGAGAACGCGACGGTATGGAAGGCCGTCCTCTTAGCCTTAAAGTCTAAGGGCCTCCCAACCTCCCGCTGGCAGGAAGTCCTCCCGACAGCGCTGCACTCCATCCGGTCACTACTTTGCACTGCCGTTAACGCCACCCCCCATGAACGAATGTTTGTTTTCCCCAGGAAGTCGACTACGGGAACCACTCTACCAACCTGGCTGACCTCTCCGGGGCCCGTCTTGCTGCGAAAGCACGTGAGGGCCCATAAAACAGACCCCCTGGTCGAAAGGGTGAACCTCCTGCACGCCAACCCCCAGTACGCCTACGTGGCTTACCCAGACGGGCGGGAGGACACTGTCTCCTTACGAGACCTCGCACCCTCGGGCACTCCGGAGACACCACCTTTACCCCCCCCCCCACCACCCCCCCAATTCCAGCCCAGGTAGACGGCATGCCGGAACCCCACGAGCCTTCGCCGACCACGCAGACACCAGCACTAACACCGGATAATGCAGCACCGCCGCTGCGACGATCGGAGAGGCTTACGAGGCCTCCGGACAGACTGACATACCAGAACTGGTAGTACACTTCACCCCGCCGGACTCAAATCTAAACAAGGGGTGAATGTGGTAAACCACTTTATCGTTACACTATAGTTATCACTGTTGTATTGTTATCACCGTTGTATCACGATACGAGGTCGCCTCTTGTCGCGCTGTTATACCTGGGCTGACCACCTCCGACTCCGCCCATGGCTCCACCTACCTGCCCAGGTATAAAGGTAGTCGACTGGCTGGTATTCCTCCTTGTTGGACCCGATCACCCACGAGGGTGGGCTCTGTTATTTAGTCAATAAAAACCTTTAGTTACGTTCCTAACTCGTCGCCTTTTATTGGACGAATTGATAGGTATATCAAGTGCTTCCTGACATCACCCCTGATGTTAGTTTTAAGGTTATGTCCTCTTGTTCTGGTTCCTCCACCAGAGGAAATAGTTTCTCTCTATCTACTCTATCAACTCCTTTAATCATCTTAAACACTTCAATTACATCACCTTTCAATTTCCTATACTCAAGGGAATACAAACCAAGTTTATGTCCTCATAATTTAATCCTTTTCGCTCCAGTATTATTCTGGTGAATCTGCGCTGGACCCCATCCAAGGCCATTATGTAACTCCTGAGGTGCCGTGCCCAGAACTGAACGCAGATGTGGTCTAACCAGAGACCTCTGTACAACTGTAACATAACATCCATACGTGGAAAAAAGATAAAATTCCTTCTGTAGGCCACGTACAGCGGACAGTGTTCCTCCTCCTGACTAACCCATTTCACTCCCTCTTAACAGCGGACAGTGTTCCTCCTCCTGACTAACCCGTTTCACTCCTCTTACAGCGGACAGTGTTCCTCCTCCTGACTAACCCGTTTCACTCCTCTTACAGCGGACAGTGTTCCTCCTCCTGACTAACCCGTTTCACTCCCTCTTACAGCGGACAGTGTTCCTCCTCCTGACTAACCCGTTTCACTCCCTCTTACAGCGGACAGTGTTCCTCCTCCTGACTAACCCGTTTCATTCCCTCTTACATTGGACAGTGTTCCTCCTCCTGACTAACCCGTTTCATTCCCTCTTACAGCGGACAGTGTTCCTCCTCCTGACTAACCCATTTAATTCCCTCTTACAGCGGACAGTGTTCCTCCTCCTGACTAACCCGTTGCATTCCCTCTTACAGCGGACGGTGTGGCTCTTGGCACCGCAGCGGGATCCTCCCAGATCTCTCTCCAAGTCATCGTGTTCTTTGCCGTCATCCTGCATAAGGTGAGAAACAAGCCAAAAAAGTCAGCTATTTCCTCTCTATCATTTGTAGTGTGTACACAGACTAAATAACTGTTGTTTATGCACAAACAGCATGCAATCCTTTCAGTCAACCTGCCCTGGTCTCTTTAAAAATGCAGATTCAGCTCCTTTCCCCTATTAACTCTCTGTTGATTATTTCAGTGGAAATAAGTAAGGCTCCCCGGGGATAGAAAGGAGATGCAAATAAACCAGAGTGGGACGATGCAGACTGCCCCATGAGATTAGCTAGAAACAAACAACAGGACTACTAAACCAACACATTGCTGTGCAGTGTTTGCAACTGTGGGGTCTTCGTAGCTAGTGGGCCATGGCTTCTCTCACCCACTCGAGTTCCTAAACAAGGAGCAGTGGCTGGGGGAGGGGTGGTGGGGGTTAATAACTAGAGACCCGGGGGGTGTGGAAACAGTGGTTAGAGTCTGATAGTGACAGGGGGAGGGAGGGGGTTAGTAACTAAAGACCAGGGAGGGGGGGGGGGTGCGGGGTGGTGGAAACAGCGGCTAGAGTCTGATAGTGACAGGGGAGGGAGGGGGTTAGTAACTAGAGGACTGGGGGGTGGGGGTGGAAACAGTGGTTAGAGTCTGATAGTGACGGGGAGGGAGGGGGTTAGTAACTAGAGACTGGGGGGAGGGGGCGGGGGTGGGGTTGTGTGGGAACAGCGGCTAGAGTCTGATAGTGACGGGGGAGGGTGGGGGTTAGTAACTAGAGACTGGGGGGGGGTGTGGAAACAGCGGTTAGAGTCTGATAGTGACGGGGGAGGGTGGGGGTTAGTAACTAGAGACTGGGGGGGCGGGGTGGTGGAAACAGCGGCTAGAGTCTGATAGTGACGGGGGAGGGAGGGGGTTAGTAACTAGAGACTGGGGGGGGGTGTGGAAACAGCGGTTAGAGTCTGATAGTGACGGGGGAGGGAGGGGGTTAGTAACTAGAGACTGGGGGAGTGTGGAAACAGCGGTTAGAGTCTGATAGTGACGGGGGAGGGTGGGGGTTAGTAACTAGAGACTGGGGGGGGCGGGAACAGCGGCTAGAGTCTGATAGTGACAGGGTGGGAGGGTGGGGGTTAGTAACTAAAGACTGGGGGGCGGGGTGGTGGAAACAGCGGTTAAGAGTCTGATAGTGACGGGGAGGGAGGGGGTTAGTAACTAGAGACCGGGGGGGGTGGGGGGTGTGGAAACAGCGGTTAGAGTCTGATAGTGACGGGGAAGGGTGGGGGTTAGTAACTAGAGACTGGGGGGGGGTGCGGGGTGGTGGAAACAGCGGTTAGAGTCTGATAGTGACGGGGGAGGGTGGGGGTTAGTAACTAGAGACTGGGGGGAGGGGGCGGGGGTGGGGTTGTGTGGGAACAGCGGCTAGAGTCTGATAGTGACGGGGGAGGGAGGGGGTTAGTAACTAGAGACTGGTGGGGGTTGTGGAAACAGCGGTTAGAGTCTGATAGTGACGGGGAGGGTGGGGGTTAGTAACTAGAGACTGGGGGGGCGGGAACAGCGGCTAGAGTCTGATTAGTTACTAACCCCCTCCCTCCCCGTCACTGAGACCGGGGGGGTGGGGGGTGTGGAAACAGCGGTTAGAGTCTGATAGTGACGGGGAAGGGTGGGGGTTAGTAACTAGAGACTGGGGGGGGCGGGAACAGCGGCTAGAGTCTGATAGTGACGGGGAGGGAGGGGGTTAGCAACTAGAGACTGGGGGAGTGTGGAAACAGCGGTTAGAGTCTGATAGTGACGGGGGAGGGTGGGGGTTAGTAACTAGAGACTGGGGGGGGCGGGAACAGCGGTTAGAGTCTGATAGTGACGGGGAGGGAGGGGGTTAGTAACTAGAGACTGGGGGGGGCGGGAACAGCGGCTAGAGTCTGATAGTGACGGGGAGGGAGGGGGTTAGTAACTAGAGACTGGGGGGCGGGGTGGTGGAAACAGCGGTTAAGAGTCTGATAGTGACGGGGAGGGAGGGGGTTAGTAACTAGAGACTGGGGGGAGGGGGCGGGGGTGGGGTTGTGTGGGAACAGCGGCTAGAGTCTGATAGTGACGGGGGAGGGTGGGGGTTAGTAACTAGAGGCTGGGGGGGCGGGGTGGTGGAAACAGCGGCTAGAGTCTGATAGTGACAGGGTGGGAGGGGGTTAGTAACTAGAGACTGGGGGAGTGTGGAAACAGCGGTTAGAGTCTGATAGTGACGGGGAGGGAGGGGGTTAGTAACTAGAGACTGGGGGGGGGCGGGAACAGCGGCTAGAGTCTGATAGTGACGGGGAGGGAGGGGGTTAGTAACTAGAGACCGGGGGGGTGGGGGGTGTGGAAACAGCGGTTAGAGTCTGATAGTGACGGGGAAGGGTGGGGGTTAGTAACTAGAGACTGGGGGGGGGGGTGCGGGGTGGTGGAAACAGCGGTTAGAGTCTGATAGTGACGGGGGAGGGAGGGGGTTAGTAACTAGAGACTGGGGGGGGCGGGGGGGTGGTGGAAACAGTGGTTAGAGTCTGATAGTGACGGGGGAGGGAGGGGGTTAGTAACTAGAGACTGGGGGGGGCGGGGGGGGGTGGTGGAAACAGCGGTTAGAGTCTGATAGTGACGGGGGAGGGAGGGGGTGAGTAACTAGAGACGGGGGTGGGGGGAGGTGTGGGAACAGCAGCTGGAGTCTAGGGGGGAACCATCAGCTGAAAGTATGGGTCAGGTCTTGGGGTAGCATCAGCTGGAAATTGGGGTCAGGTCCAGAGGGGAGCAGTGGCTGGAGATTGGCCTTGGAGAGGTGCAGAAGAGATTTACTGGGATGAGGGACTTCAATTATGTGGAGAGGCTGCAGAAGCTGGGGTTGTTCTCCTTAGAGCAGAGAAGGTTAAGAGATTTAATAGAGGTGTTCAAATTCATGAATGGTTTTGATAGAGTAAATAAGGAGAAACTGTTTCCACTGTCAGGAGGATCAGTAACCAGAGGACAAGTTTAAGACAATTGGCAAAAGAACCAGAGGCAACATGGGGAAACATTTTTTTACGCAGCGAGTTGTTGTGATCTGGAATGCATTGCCTGAAAGGGTGGTGGAAGCAGATTCAATGGTAACTTTCAAAAGGGAATTGGATAAATACTTGAAGGGAAAAAATTGACAGGGCTATGGGGAAAGAGCAGGGCATTGGATAGCTTTACCAAACAACAGGCACAGGCCCGATGGGCCGAATGGCCTCCTTCTCTGCTGTATCATTCTATGATGGATGCGAGTGCTGCCATCTAACCAGAAGCATTCTGCGCATGTGTGCTTCCGGTTCGTCATGGGAACGGGCTCATTAAAAAAAAATTAAAAGCCGGGAAGGGAGCAGACTCGTGAGCAAAAACCGGGAGGGGAGCTGGCTGGAGAGAAAAAACCGGAAAGAGAGCTGGCTGGAGAGAAAAAACCGGGAAGAGAGTGGGCTGGTGAGGAAAAAACCGGGAAGAGAGTGGGCTGGAGAGAAAAAAAACAGGAAGAGAGTGGGCTGGTGAGAAAAAACCGGGAAGGGAGTGGGCTGGTGAGAAAAAACCGGGAAGAGAGTGGGCTGGTGAGAAAAAAATGGGAAGGGAGTGGGCTGGTGAGGAAAAAACCGGGAAGAGAGTGGGCTGGTGAGGAAAAAACCGGGAAGAGAGTGGGCTGGTGAGAAAAAGACCAGGAAGAGAGTGGGCTGGTGAGAAAAAAATGGGAAGGGAGTGGGCTGGTGAGGAAAAAACCGGGAAGAGAGTGGGCTGGTGAGAAAAAAACCAGGAAGAGGGTGGGCTGGTGAGGAAAAAACCGGGAAGAGAGTGGGCTGGTGAGAAAAAAACGGGAAGAGAGTGGGCTGGTGAGGAAAAAAACGGGAAGAGAGTGGGCTGGAGAGAAAAAAAACAGGAAGAGAGTGGGCTGGTGAGAAAAAACCGGGAAGGGAGTGGGCTGGTGAGAAAAAAACGGGAAGGGTGTGGGCTGGTGAGAAAAAAACCGGGAAGAGAGTGGGCTGGTGAGAAAAAAACGGGAAGGGAGTGGGCTGGTGAGGAAAAAACCAGGAAGAGAGTGGGCTGGTGAGAAAAAAACGGGAAGGGAGTGGGCTGGTGAGGAGAAAACCAGGAAGAGAGTGGGCTGGTGAGGAAAAAAACGGGAAGGGAGTGGGCTGGTGAGGAAAAAACCAGGAAGAGAGTGGGCTGGAGATAAAAAGCCGGGAAGAGAGTGGGCTGGAGAGAAAAAGCCAGGAAGAGAGTGGGCTGGTGAGGAAAAAACCAGGAAGAGAGTGGGCTGGTGAGAAAAAAACGGGAAGGGAGTGGGCTGGTGAGGAAAAAACCAGGAAGAGAGTGGGCTGGAGATAAAAAACCGGGAAGAGAGTGGGCTGGTGAGAAAAAAACCGGGAAGAGTGTGGGCTGGAGAGAAAAAGCCAGGAAGAGAGTGGGCTGGTGAGGAAAAAACCGGGAAGAGAGTGGGCTGGAGAGAAAAAGCCGGGAAGAGAGTGAGCTGGTGAGGAAAAAACCGGGAAGAGAGTGGGCTGGTGAGAGAAAAACTGGGAGTGGGCTGATGAGAAAAAGCCGGGAAGAGAGTGGGCTGGTGAGGAAAAAACGGGGAGTGGGCTGGTGAGGAAAAAACCGGGAAGAGAGTGGGCTGGTGAGGAAAAAACCGGAATGAGAGTGGGCTGGTGAGAGAAAGCCAGGAATGGAGCGGGCTGGTGAGGAAAAGCCGGGAATGGAGCGGGCTGGTGAGAAAAAGCCGGGAAGAGAGTGGGCTGGTGAGAAAAAGCCGGGAAGAGAGTGGGCTGGTGAGAAAAAGCCAAGAATGGAGCGGGCTGGTGAGAAAAAGCCGGCTCATTTAAAAAAAAAAAAAAGCAGAAACATCATGCTTCTGGTTGTTGGCAGCAGTCACTCCATTCTAGGATTGAGGTCAATTCATTAGAAGATAAGAAATAGGAGCAGGAGTCGGCCATTCGGCCCCTCGAGCCTGCTCGACCATTCAATAAGATCATGGCTAATCTTCTACCTCAACTACACTTTCCTGCACTATCCCCATATCCCTTGATTCACTTAATTCCAGTGGGAGCAGTGGCTGGATATTGGGGTCAGGTCCAGTGAGGAGCAGTGGCTGGATATTGGGGTCAGGACCAGTGGCTGGATATTGGGGTCAGGACCAGTGAGGAGCAGTGGCTGGATATTGGGGTCAGGTCCAGTGAGGAGCAGTGGCTGGATATTGGGGTCAGGACCAGTGAGGAGCAGTGGCTGGATATTGAGATCAGGTCCAGTGAGGAGCAGTGGCTGGAGATTGGGGTCAGGACCAGTGGTCGGAGAGAGAAAGGCCTTTCAGCAAGGCTTCATGTTGTTGGGGTTGTTGCACCACTATGGCAGGTGAATGGAGGAGTGACACGAGCAGTACTTGAGAGTTCAAATTCACTCCCTGTTTTTTGCTTCTTCATGTCTGGACCCAAAAAATTGTCACATTTTCTATTTGTTTTATACAACCTCAAGTTACGTCAGAAATAATTCAGCAAGCAAGCAAGCCGGTGGTTGGAGTGGGGAGGAGGTCAAGCCTGTGTGGGAGCTGCTATTGCAGCTGGTTATACAGAGGCAATGGCAGAGGGTAATCAATGAGGGTTGATGTGTAATCTGAATTAAATGCTTTATTGAACAATAATGAGATTGGCTGCCTGGTTTCACCGTGTATCTGTGCTCACTGCTGGTTGGATATTTTCAGGCTCCTGCATCGTTTGGTTTGGTCTCGTATCTGATGCATGCTGGTTTAGAGAAGAGGCAGATTCAGAAACACCTGCTCGTGTTCTCCCTGGCAGCACCGCTCCTTGCCATCACCACGTACTTTATAGTCAGCAAGGTAAGAGCATCACCTTCCAGTCATTGCAGACACCCTCCACCTCTCCTCTAATACACACCCTCCATCTCTATACCTCCTCCCCAATCCACACCCTCCATCTCTATACCTCCTCCCCAATCCACACCCTCTACCCCTCCTCTAATACACACTCTCCATCTCTATACCTCCTCCCCAATCCACACCCTCCACCTCTACCCCTCCTCCCCAATCCACACCCTCCTCCAATCCTCACCCTCTACCCCTCCTCCAATCCACACCCTCCACCTCTACCCCTCCTCCAATCCTCACCCTCCACCTCTACCCCTCCTCCAATCCACCTCCTCCAATCTACACCCTCCACCTCTACCCCTCCTCCAAGCCACACCCTCCACCTCTACCCCTCCTCCAAGCCACACCCTCCACTTCTACCCCTCCTCCAATCCACACCCTCCACCTCTACCCCTCCTCTAATCTACACCCTCCACCTCTACCCCTCCTCCAATCCACACCCTCCACCTCTACCCCTCCTCCAATCCACACCCTCCACCCCTCCTCCAATCGACACCCTCCACCTCTACCCCTCCTCCAATCCACACCCTCCACCTCTACCCCTGCTCCAATCCACACCCTCCACCTCTACCCCATCTCCAATCTACACCCTCCACCTCTACCCCTCCTCCAATCCTCACCCTCCACCTCTACCCCTCCTCCAATCCACACCCTCCACCTCTACCCCATCTCCACCCTCCACCTCTACCCCCTCCTCCAATCTACACCCTCCACCTCTACCCCTCCTCCAAGCCACACCCTCCACCTCTACCCCTCCTCCAAGCCACACCCTCCACTTCTACCCCTCCTCCAATCCACACCCTCCACCTCTACCCCTCCTCTAATCTACACCCTCCACCTCTACCCCTCCTCCAAGCCACACCCTCCACCCCTCCTCCAATCCACACCCTCCACCTCTACCCCTCCTCCAATCCACCTCTACCCCATCTCCAATCTACACCCTCCACCTCTACCCCTCCTCCAATCCACACCCTCCACCCCTCCTCCAATCTACACCCTCCACCTCTACCCCTCCTCCAATCTACATCCTCCACCCCTCCTCCAATCGACACCCTCCACCTCTACCCCTCCTCCAATCCACACCCTCCACCTCTACCCCATCTCCAATCTACACCCTCCACCTCTACCCCTCCTCCAATCTACATCCTCCACCCCTCCTCCAATCGACACCCTCCACCTCTACCCCTCCTCCAATCCACACCCTCCACCTTTACCCCTCCTCCAATCCACACCCTCCACCTCTTAGCTTTTCACTATATTTATAACTGACTTGAATATATGGCTTTCTATTCCTTCATCTAAGTCCCGGCTGTGGTTGTGAAAACTTGTGCTCCAGAACTAGCCTCTAGCCAAGCTGTTCCAGTACAGAAAGAAAGACTTGTATTTATATCGCACCTTTCACGACCACCGGACCTCCCAAAGCGCTTTACAGCCAATGAAGTACTTCTTGAAGTTTAGTCACTGTGGCAATGTAGCTACAACAGAAGGCTCCCAAGGTATGGAAAGTGGTCCACACTGTCTAAGGTCTCATCATGGATTTTGGTAGTCGGGGGGCAGTGTTGTGCGGCGGGGGCAGGTTGGTAAAGAACCTTTGTCTTTCGAATGTTTAATGTAAGGCCCAGTCTCTCGTATGCTTCAGTGAAGGAGTCAACGATGGTTTGGAGTTCGGCCTCAGAGTGTGCACAAACACAAGCATCGTCTGCATACTGCAATTCAATAACAGAGGTTGGGACAATCTTGGTTCTGGACTGAAGGCGACGGAGATTGAACAATTTCCCGTTTGTAATGTAGATTAGCTCCACTCCGGCGGGAAGCTTGTCAGAGGTGAGATGAAGTATTGCACCGAGAAAGATTAAGAAGAGCGTTGGTGCAATGACACAGCCTTGCTTGACTTGTATTGGGTCTGTGATGAATCCGTTAGTAAGGATCACAGCTTGCATGTCTTGTGGAGCAGATGGAGGATGGTAACAAATTTTTGAGGACAGCCAAATTTGAGAAGGACAATCCATAATCCCTCTCGGTTGACAAGAGTCGAAGGCCTTTGTGAGGTCAAAAAAGGCTATGTACCGAGGTTGATGCTGCTCCATACATTTTTCTCAGATTTGTCGCACAGTGAAAATCATGTCCATTGTGCCTCTCAGTGGGCGGAATCCGCATTATGACTCTGGGAGGAGCTCTTCAGCCACTGAGACAATTGAGGAGGATTCTTGCAATGACTTTCCCTGTGGCAGACAACAGGGAAACTCATCTGTAATTACTGCAATCAGACTTGTCTCCTTTCTTGAAGATGGTCACGATTACGGCGTCTCTGAATCCCCTGGCATGCTCTCCTTCTTCCAGATAAGGGAAATAAGGTCATGGATTCACGCCAAGAGTGCTTCTCCACGATGCTTTAGTACTTCAGCAAGGATTTTATCTGCTCCGGAGACCTTGTTATTTTTCAGCTGTCGGATGGCCTTTTCAACCTCATGCCGAGTTGGGATTGTGCCAAGATCATGGCAGATAGCATGCTGTGGGATGGAGTCAAGGACACGCACATCGAAGATGGAGTCTTGGTTGAGGAGATCTTCAAAGTGCTCCTTCCAGCGGGCACTGACTGCCTCTCTGTCCCTGATGAGCGCGCCTCACCGTTCTTAGCTCTCAGCGGGATAGGTCTTTGGGTGCTTGGGCTGTAGATGGTCTTGATTGCGCTAAAGAATCCATGCATGTCATGGTTGTCGGCTAGTCGCTGGACCTCCTGCGCTCTTTCCACCCACCATCTGTTCTTTAGGTCACAAGTTTTTTTGTTGGACCTCGGCCTTCAGTTGTCTGTAAATCTGCCGCCTTTCACTCGAGTTGTGATGATGTTTCCAATTCAAGAATGCCTTACGTTTAGGATTTATAAGCTCCTGGATCTCCTGGTCGTTCTCATCAAACCAGTCTTGATGTTTTCTGGTAGAGTAACCAAGAGTCTCTTCGCAGGTGGTGGACTTAAGGGCAGGCTAGGCACTATGGACACTCTGCGGCTCCAGTTCATTGGGAGTCATCAGGTTAGCTGTGAGGTGCTGCAGGGTCTTTGAGTCCTTCAGCGTTGATTTTTCTGCGGCAGTGTGTCTGTTGCTGCCGCCATTTTGAGGCTAGGTTGATGGAGATAACGGAACGATTAGGTGGTGGTCAATCCAGCAGTCGTTAGTTCCTGTCATGGCGTGGGTGATGCGGACATCCTTGCAGTCCCTCGCTCGGACGATGACGTAGTCCAACAGATGCCAATGCCTGGAGCGAGAGTGTTGCCATGAGGCCTTGTACTTATCTCTCTGACGAAACAAGGTGTTGGTTATGACAAGACCATGTTCTAAGCATTTCGTCAGGAGAAAGATTCTGTTGGTGTTGGTTTTCCCTACTCCTTCCCTGCCAATCACACCTCTCCAGAGGTTTGTGTCCTTTCCAACTCTGGCATTAAAATCGCCAAGGAGAATCAGCTTGTCACCCGTTGGAACTCGGGACAGGGATTGTTCAAAGCTGGTGTCGAATTCCTCTTTGGCCTCGTCCGTAGCTTCCAGGGTTGGGGCGTACACACTGACAACCGTAGTGTACTGATTCCGGGTTAGAGTGAGCTGAAGGGTCATGAGGCGTTCGTTTATCCCACAAGGGGAATCTTTAAGTTGCCAATCTAGCTCAACCCCATAGAGACGGCGTTCCTCTTCTGGTTTGCCTTTCCAGAGGAAGGTGTATCTGCCACCTTGTTCCTTGATCTGGCCTTCTCCTGCCTGCTGTGTCTCGCTCGGGGTGGCAATGTCGAGGTGTCCGAGTTCCCTGTTGGGGTTATCCATGAGGGTCCTGATGTTCCAGGTCCCAAACTTCATTTTGAAGGGGTGGAAGATGCATGAGCGTGAATTCTTTTAATGCGGGGTGGCCAGCTACCACACACATGTGACAGAGCAAGGTCTTGGTCCAATGGCGAGGAAACCCAGGACAGGTTCTGCTGCATGGGCGTAACACACACACACCTCCTTCCCTCAGAACTGTTCTCCCTCACACACACCTCCTTCCCTCAGAACTGTTCTCCCTCACACACACACCTCCTTCCCTCAGAACTGTTCTCCCTCACACACACACCTCCTTCCCTCAGAACTGTTCTCCCTCACACACACACCTCCTTCCCTCAGAACTGTTCTCCCTCACACACACACACACCTCCTTCCCTCAGAACTGTTCTCCCTCACACACACACACACCTCCTTCCCTCAGAACTGTTCTCCCTCACACACCTCCTTCCCTCAGAACTGTTCTCCCTCACACACACACACCTCCTTCCCGCAGAACTGTTCTCCCTCACACACACACCTCCTTCCCTCCGAACTGTTCTCCCTCTCACACACACACACACACCTCCTTCCCTCAGAACTGTTCTCCCTCTCACACACACTTCCTTCCCTCAGAACTGTTCTCCCTCACACACACACCACCTTCCCTCAGAACTGTTCTCCCTCTCACACACACACCTCCTTCCCTCAGAACTGTTCTCCCTCACACACACCTCCTTCCCTCCGAACTGTTGTCCCTCACACACACACACACACCTCCTTCCCTCAGAACTGTTCTCCCTCTCTCACACACACACCTCCTTCCCTCAGAACTGTTCTCCCTCACACACACACCACCTTCCCTCAGAACTGTTCTCCCTCACACACACACATACACACCTCCTTCCCTCAGAACTGTTCTCCCTCACACACACACCTCCTTCCCTCAGAACTGTTCTCCCTCACACACACACCTCCTTCCCTCAGAACTGTTCTCCCTCACACACACACACCTCCTTCCCTCAGAACTGTTCTCCCTCACACACACACACACCTCCTTCCCTCAGAACTGTTCTCCCTCTCACACACACACTTCCTTCCCTCAGAACTGTTCTCCCTCACACACACACACCTCCTTCCCTCAGAACTGTTCTCCCTCTCACACACACACCTCCTTTCTCAGAACTGTTCTCCCTCACACACACACCTCCTTCCCTCAGAACTGTTCTCCCTCTCACACACACACAAACCTCCTTCCCTCCGAACTGTTCTCTCACACACCTCTTTCCCTCAGAACTGTTCTCCCTCACACACCTCCTTCCCTCAGAACTGTTCTCCCTCACACACCTCCTTCCCTCAGAACGGTTCTCCCTCACACACCTCCTTCCCTCAGAACTGTTCTCCCTCACACACACACACCTCCTTCCCTCAGAACTGTTCTCCCTCACACACACACACACACCTCCTTCCCTCAGAACTGTTCTCCCTCACACCCCCACATTCTCGGCTCCCCTCCCCCTTTACATTATATTATATTAAAATGCAGTTTAATGCAGAGATGCATACACTAAAGTTATATTAAAGACACCATTTTAAAAAAATGCATGCGCTAAAATTAAATTAAATTAAAATGCGGCCTATCTGCAGAAATCCATACATAGATTATGTTAAGATGCATCTCTTCCTGCTCTCTGGGCACCGCCACCTTCATTCCATCCCTCACTCCCTTCCCCAGGAGCACAGCAGCTTCAGTCTGCGCGCACGTCCCCCTCTCGCCCTGTATCTCTGCCTGTATCCCGGTACTCGAACAATCGGTGCCCTGTCGATCGGTGTCTCGGTCAATCATTATCACTGTACCCGGTCAGTCCATGCCCCTATCCCGGTGGGTCCGAGTGCTGCTCCCTCCACCCCTCTCCCGGTCAGAGCTGCTCACTCTCCCCACCCCCCCCCCCCCGCCCTCTCCCGGCCCGAGGGAGTACTTTCACCACAAGGACTGCAGCGGTTCAAGAAGGTGGCTCACCACCACCTTCTCAAGGGCAATTAGGGATGGGCAATAAATGCTGGCCTTGCCAGCGTCGCCCACATTCCAGAACTCACCCTCCCTCCTCCTCGCTCTCCTCACTCTCCCTCCCTACCTCCCTTCTCCTCGCTCTCCCTACCTCCCTTCTCCTCGTCCTCCCTTTTTTCCCTGTCTCACTCCCTTCCTAGAATCAGATTCTTTTAAACCTGTGCCCTAGAACCATCGGTTTGCCATTAACCGCCTAAACACAGTGCCCGGGTGCGGTAGCTGGATTGGTTTATCGATGCCCTGCTTAGTGGACCAGCCGGTACAAGTGAGCAAGCCCAGGTTCTTTGAATCTGACCATTCTTTTCTCCCCTCTCCTCCACAGAGCAGCATTGGCTTGTTGCACCAGACCAAGGCCACCGGCATCGGGCTGCTCTTCTCTGCCGGGACATTTCTGTACGTCGCGTCCGTCCATGTGCTGCCTGAAGTCAGCGGCCGAGGTCACCATGGGGTCAACAACGGCAGCGGCAAGAAGGGCCTGGGCATTCTGGAGAGCCTGACGCTTATTGCGGGCTGCACAATTCCCGTTTTCCTGTCGCTGGGACTTCACGATGCATAACTGTAATTAGAACCTTGGTTTGTGTCATCAGCCCCACGTTCCACCCGCGTGACCTGTATTTCGAGCAGGGGGCGGGGAAAGAATCCTCTGAGGCTCAGCCCCTTGTGATGACACGTTCGGACATCGGAGGTGGGGGATTGCTGTCCAACTAACATCTACCCAAACTAACGAAGCCGAGGAGCATTTTTTGGGGGTACTATATCAATGGGGAGTGAACTGGCGGGAGAGGCAATGCATCGAGGGGGGTCAGAGGGCATCACGAGGACAGGTCAAACAGTCTATGCCATCTGGTTCCACTAAATGCGTTACCACCACACACACCTGGATATTTGTGAATTATTTATCAGGTGCACACAATGCAAATAGAAAATTCTGGAAATACACAGCAGGTAAGTCAGCATCTGAATGCTTAAATGGAGGCTTTCCGCGACCAATGGGCACTGCGTGTATAGTGGACAGTAATATTATTTTGTTTTCTAAGTTTCCTTTTTTCTTATGGTTAGGTTCTTATTAGTCATTCCCCTTTAAAAAGGGGGCACATTTATTTGGTGTTTAGTTGCTGTCACTGGGTTTTTTATTAGTTCAGGGGATGTGGGCGTCGCTGGCAATGCCAGCATTTATTGTCCAACCCTAATCGCCCTTGAGAATGTGGTTGTGAACTGCTGCAGTCTGTGTGGTAAAGGTACTCCCACCGTGCGGTTAGGGAGGGAGTTCCAAGATTTTGACCCAGCGACGATGAAGGAACGTGATATATTTCCAAGTCAGGACGGTGTGTAACTTGGAGGTGGTGGTGTTCCCATGCACCTGCTGCCCTTGTCCTTCTAGGTAGTAGAAGTGGTGGGTTTGGGAGGTGCTGCCGAAGAAGCCTTGGCGAGTTGCTGCAGTGCATCTTGTAGATGGTACACACTTCATCCACGGTGTAATGGTAACCCAGTGCATCATTGTAGGTTATTTGGAAAAGGCATCTGAAAGGGAAAAAGACAAGGTAATATTCCAGGCAAAACCCTTTATCAGAATTGGGATAAAGGGTCCTGCCCTCTCTGTTCAGGTAATGATGGTCCTGCTGTGTATTTCCAGAATGTTCTGTGTTCTTACTTCATATTTTCAGTGTTTTGTTGTTTTTTATTCTTATCCTCTCTGCAAAACTAAAATACTTACTCCGAGCTCAACAGGAAGAGAAACAAAATCACCATTTGACTCCCAACTCAATCAGTCAACAAGATCGTAGCTGAGGGGAGGTCAACTGCCATCTTAGGACATGAACCAGCATGCTCCCATCACAACATCTAACCTTCTCCCGAGTGGATTTGAGGCTGTAGCCTCCACTATCCCACCCGGAGGTCAATTCCAAATGTTAGTGACTCTGAGTGAGGTTCACATGACTTACTAGTGTAAAGCAGACTAAGGGGGTGAATTACTGGCGTAAAGCTTACTCGGGCTGAATTCCCTCAGGGTTTCTCGCACTGCACTGCTGTAAACTAATGCGTGTAAAAGTTTCCCCCAGAACTTGTGCCATAGTTATGGCAGAAGATTGGACAAACCCTGAGGAAATTCGGCCCCAGTGTTGTCTCTAGGATTTCACTGAAGTATAATGGTGGTTGTGTGAAATTTCCACACTTGTACCCAGTCAAACTGTGAGAAGCCCCAGCCATACAATTAGTGATTCACAAACTTGAGCTGTGTAACACAAGCACGAAGTACTGGTGGAAATATGTCAGTCACTGTTGCTGGGAGCAATTGGAGGTGATGAATTAAGAACATTGCTCAAAACAAATCACATCATTGAAGTGTATTGGTTTGAGTGTAATTTTTTTTCTCTCGTGTACAGGGTACTAAAATACTGAGGAAACATTTTTTTTTAACGCAGCGAGTTGTGGAACACATTACCTGAAAGGGTGATAGAAGCAGATTCAATAGTAACGTTCAAAAGAGAATTAGATAAATACTTGAAGGGAATAAATTTACAGGGCTGTGGGGAAAGAGCAGGAGAGTGGGTCTAGTTGGATAGCTCTACCAAAGAACCGGCACAGGCATGATGGGCCGAATGGCCTCCCTCTGTGCTGTATCGTTCTATGATTCTATATGACAAGGGACAAACTGCCGTAACCATGTGCCACATGTACGTGTCATTTCAGGAGACTGTGGTACAGTGAGGGATCTCCCAATCCCTTGCTCCAACAGTGGTTAAATTCAGTGTATGTTTATGCCTGAGTCTGCTTTCTACTTTAAGGAAAGAATTTTCTGGAGTATCATAGGAATTGCTAGACAACAAAAGACCAAGATCCATCCTGGTAGTCACATGATACAACGATAACGGAGTTGTTGACAATCAATCTCTATCAATTAGTCTACAACAGACCCAGACATGAGGTGAGGAAACCCCCAGTGGTGGAGAGCTTTGGGAACCAGAGGTCCAAAGTTACCTGTTCCTCCCGAGCACGCTGCACTCACCACACATCATATCCCAAATTACTCAAATACTGTATCCCAAAATGTTATTTTCTGAAAGAAAACTGAATCGACATGAACTGCTTCCATCATCTCCTTAGGGAGTCTGTTCCATAGATTGACCACTTGTTAACTGAAATAATGTTTTCACGGATTAGTTTTGAATTTACCTCCTTCCAGTGCAAGCCGTGTCCTCGGGTTCGACTGTCCTGGACAAGGTGAAACAGCTCATCATGGTCGACATTATCCAGTCCCTTATGATTGCTGTTTTTAGGATTCTAATCACCTCAACCTTCTCTTTTTCAGTGAGAATGTGCCCAATTTACATAATCATTCCTCATAATCCAATCCCTTCATCCCCTCAGTCATTTTGGTTGCTCTCTTCTGTATCATTATGCTGTACTGTGGAGCGCTCTCAATATTCCCATGTGGAAAATTCCTAATCCCATCTAACTATCTGAGGGAATGCTGCACTTTGAGATGTCGGCTTTAGAGTGAGATGTGAAACCAAGGTCCTGTCTGCCCTCTCAGGTCAATAAAAGATCCCATGGCACTATTTGAAGAGGAAGGGGGTGGAGACTGTAACAGCTAATGTTTCAGAACTTGCATATTGGACCGTGACAACCATCTAACTCATGGGCTCCCAACTGCAGCCCGTGTGTTAGACTAATCTAACTCGTATGAAACGTCTGTGCTAAAACTGAACATATTTAAAGGTACAGGTCTATATGTAAGAACATTAAAGACATCCAAAGATCAGAAAAGGACATTAGGCCCATTGAGTTTGACCTTCTAGTATCCAATAGCCCAGTGTCCAACTACGCTGTGTCTTTCATTCCACCACCTTACCTGGAAGATTATCCCAAATGTTTCTCACTCTTTGAGTAAGGGAATTCTTCACTACGATCTCTCCTAATTTACTTTGCACTAATTTAAGTTTACATCCTGTTCTACAGGCCTGACTGGCATTCTCAATTCACCTGATCGATACCAGTTAATACTTTATATACTTCAACCCTCCGTCCTTAAACACTGTAGAGCCAGAACTTCTATGTTTCCTCACAGCTCATCCACTTTACACTTGGAATCACTCTTGATTTTCTCTGCACCCTCTCTGATGTTTTTATGATCATTTTGAAGTGTGGTGACTAGAACTGCACACACCACTCTGTTTGATATCACAGAAACCTCACAGTGCAGATAGAGGCCATTACGGCCCATCGAGCCTGCACCGACACATATCCCACCCGATCCCCGTAACCCCTGCACCAACACATATCCCACCCGATCCCCATAACCCCACGTATTTAATCGCCCTAACACTAAGGGTCAATTTATCATAGCCAATCAACCTAACCCGCACATCTTTGGACTGTGGGAGGAAACCGGAGCACCCGGAGAAAACCCACGCAAACACGGGGAGAATGTGCAAACTCCACACAGACAGTGCATTGTAAAGCTTCATCGGAAAACCAATTCCAGTTGAGTGGAAGGACAAGGACTGAATTGGAAACTTTGCTGTCAGAATGTCTGTGGTATTTTCACTGTCCTCTTATTCAGGAAAGAAACAACTTGCATTTATATAGCGTCTTTCACAATCTCAGGATATCGCAAAGCACTTCACAGTATTTTTAAGTACTGTTGCAACGTAAGGAAATGGGGCAGCCAATTTGTGCACAGGAAGGTCCCACAAATTGTTTTAGTCATGTTGATTGAGGGATAAATGTTGGCCAAGACACCTCCCTTGCTTAGTGTCATGGGATCGTTTATCAACCTCACAGGGCAAATGGGGCCTCGGTTTCACCAACTGAAAGTGCAACACTCCCTCAGATGGTGAGATGGGATTAGGAATTGGGGAGAATCCTGGTACAGTATCACTGCTCGACTACCAGATATGGAGCACTGCACGAGAACAACTGAAAGGGAGAGGAAAGGAATACAAATACCTTCAAGCAGGAGTCTCCCGCTCAAGATAATACAAAAATGCAGCGAGCAGCTGGTTTCACCAAAACATTGACTCTACTTCCATCACACTTTCCTCTTGGGAAGAAACAAAAGGGCTGATAAAACACTGAAATTGAGCACTTCAATGGATGCAACTGACAAAAAAAGGCCAAACGGAAAGACCGAAGCTGAGTTCATCAAAGGGTCTTCACTCCTGAATTTTAAATTGGAGGCATGTTCAGCAGAATTGACACACAATTCTGACATGCACACAATTTAAATATTTATATTTACTGCAGTGCTGTTTTCAGTTGAAACAGGGTTAGAGAACAAGAATACATTGACCATAGTGTGCAAATGTAATTCAATTGGCATGTTGTGGTCATTTGTATATAACTTTGAATTGATATTTATAGTTAATTAGCAGAATGTGGCAATATGGAAAGCAGAGAAATAGAAATGATGTGAGTAGTTTATTCTGCAGTACAGGCTGAGGCGGTACACTGTCGCTACTGGTAGCAGAGGGGCACTGGTTTCTCAAGGGCAATTAGGGATGGGCAATAAATGCTGGCCTTGCCAGAGCCGCCCACATCCCGCAATGAATTAAAAAAGGAGTGTAATTACAGTGTGACAAGTTAACATAGGCAGTTTCCATTATATGGAACAACTGTGGACATAGGAATTTATACTGGGAAAAGCTGACACAGGAAGTGCATGCAGAAGTGATATATAAATATATATTATATAGTGCATGTCTGTCACACTCCAGATATCACAGTTAAATGCTAAATAATCCTAACCAGGACCATGAAATTTACAATCAGTTACTACTGCTCTCTAACTTTAACAGTTTATAAGTAGCTGCCATTATCCAGATTTTTCTATTTAGAGAAATGGCCTTAAAGGAACAGGACAGGTTTGCAGCTAAACTCCAGACCTCTCACTAACCAGAAGGAATGTCACAGGAAGTCCACTAGTGTTATCTATACACAGGGTGGAGTCTCTCTCTGTGCTCCTTCCTCTCATGATTTAAAATGAATTGATTTCATGAGAGTGTGCGCAAACACTACAAAACAATGTAATTAATGCCCAAATAGCACCCACTCGCTTGTGAGGGGATCATGACAAAAGTGACACATAACTCTTCCTTCCCTAAGAGTTTCTAGACACTAATGAAATCAGTGCTCCTCTACTAACAGTCAGCAAATCTTGCTTCTTCTCTTCAGCAAGTTCATCTTACAACTCTTCTATACTCCTGGAGTGCAGTCAATTGCACATGTGCATTTCTTCAGCTGCTTGCTGCACTTCCTGGTGTAAACCAATCAACAGCAATTGTTGACTGTGACAGACATTAACTTTTTGTCTCTGTTAAATTTTTAACATGTATTTTGTATTGCTAGAAACAGCATGTAAAAAGTTAACATCCAAAAAGTAATTCTCAACAAATAAGAAGGGTTCGACCCGAAACGTCAACTCAAATTTCTCTCCACGGATGTTGCCTGACCTGCTGAGTTTTTCCAGCATTTTCTGTTGTTATTTTAAGTTGTCAACTGAGATTGGAGAGTTTGGCTGCCAGAACTCTACAAGGTGTGAGTTTCTACAACTAACATTACAAGGCTGGGGGGAGGGTGGAAGCTAAAATGTGAACGGCTTAATTGGCCAGAGCTGTTGCTTTAAATCACAAAAATCTTGCCATTGTCAAAGGTCAGTTAACTATTCCAATATTAATGAATGGCTGTTTGATCTAATGTAATTGAGAGATGCAGTCATCTACTACCTTTTGTTTCTGTAACCACTTCAAGAGATGAGATTATATTTCTATGGGAATCCTATTTTACCCGAGTGCCCAGTCTACATTAATATTTTAGTCTCGTGACCAGCTGCTGCAAAGCTGTACAGGTTTTTATGCCCACCTAGCAAGCGTTAATGGAGATTGAGGCTACACCATATTAACTTCTGTTTAAAGTCTATGGTTAGAGACACGGCAAGTGATGTCTTTATTTTATGTATAGAGGAGAGTAATATTGTGTTATACTGTTTATTCATCTGTCTTATGTAAATAAAACCATTTGTTAGTTCAGAGCCTGGCCCTTGCTCTGGTAAGAGTGCATATTCAGTTTGCTTTAAAGAGAGGGGAATCATGTTATACTTTCCAGTAGCCGGTGTACAGGAGTAGCCAGTGTACAGAGTAAGTGTTCTCTGTTTCAATCCCTGTGTCTCACTATCATTTATTTAGATATAAGGCAGATAAGTTGCACGCCATAGAATGGTTACAGCACAGAAGGATGCAATTCGGACCGTCGAGCCCGTGCCGGCTCTCTGCAAGAGCACTCCCCGCCCTCTCCCTGTAGCCCTGCAAATGTTTTTCCTTCAGGTACTTATCCAATTCCCTTTTGAAAGCCACAATTGAGTCTGCCCCCACCACCCTGTCAGGCAGTGCGTTCCAGATCCTAACCACTCACTGCGTAAAAAAGTTTTTCGTGTCGCCATTGGTTCTTTTGCCAATCACCTTAAATCTGTGTCCTTTGGTTCGCGACCCTTCCGCCAATGGGAACAGTTTCTCTCTACTCTGTCCAGACCCCTCATGATTTTGAACATCTCTATCAAATCTCCTCTCAACCTTCTCTGCTCGAAGGAGAACAACCCCAGCTTCTCTAGTCTATCCACATAACTGAAGTCTCTTATCCATGGAATAATTCTTGTAAATCTTTTCTGCACCCTCTCTAAAGCCTTCACATCCTTCCTAAAGTGCAGTGCCCAGAATTGGACACAATACTCCAGGTTGAGGCTGAACTAGTGTTTTATAAAGGTTCATCATAACTTCCTTGCTTTTGTACTCTATGCTTCTATTTATGAAGCCCAGTATCCCATATGCTTTTTTAACTGCTTTCTCAACCTGCCCTGCCTCCTTCAACGATTTGTGCACATACAGGAAACTCTCTTTTAACCGGCACCTAAATAACCGAAAATCTCTGTTAACCGGCAAAATTCAGGAGTAGGTTCAGGTAAGTTTTACTTCATATTAGTGGCAGTTCCTGGATCTGTGGCTGTGTAACTGGGGTTCGTGCACTTGTTGCTAAGCAACAGGGACGCTTGGTCTGTGGCCGGAGTTCCTGCACATGTTGCTAAGCAACAGGGAAGCCTGGATTTGTTGCTGTGTACGGAGCTCTCGTACCTTTTAACTATACCTCTCTGTAATCCGGACTTTGATAAACCGGCGCCACGCCGGTCCCGTTGGTGCTGGATAATAGAGAGTTTCCTGTATACCCCCAGGTCTTTCTGTTCATGCACCCCCTTTAGGATTTATATTGCCTCTCATTCTTCCTGCCAAAATGTATCACTTCGCTGCGGTAAATTTCATCTGCCACGTTTCTGCCCATTTCACCTATGTCTTCTTGAAGTCTATCACTATCCTACTCACTGTTCACTATATTTCCAAGTTTTGTGTCATCTGCACATTTTGAAATTGTGCCCTATACTCCCAAGTCCAAGTCATTAATATATATATCACGAAAAGCAGTGGTCCTAGTACTGACCCCGGGGGAACAGCATTGTATACCTTCCTCCAGTCCAAAAAACAACGGTTCACCACTATTCTCTGTTTCCTGTCATTTAGCCAATTTCGTATCCATGCTGCCACTGTCCCTTTTATTCCATGGGCTTCAACTTTGCTGGCAAGCCTATTACGTGGTACTTTATCAAACCCCTTTTGGAAATCCATATACACATCAACTGCATTGCCCTCATCAAAAAACTTGATCAAGTTAGTTCAAACACAATTTGTCTTTAACAAATCCGTGCTGGCTTTCCTTAATTAATCCACACTTGCCCAAGTGACTGTTAACTTTGTCCCTGATCATTGTTTCTAAAAGCTTCCCCACTACCGAGGTTAAACTGACTGGCCTATAGTTGCCGGGTTTATCCTTACACCCTTTTTTGAACAAGGATGTAACATTTGCAATTCTCCAGTCCTCTGGCACGTCCCCCATATCTAAGGAGGATTGTAAGATTATGGCCAGTACCTCCGTGATTTCCTCCTTAACCTCCCTCAGCATCCTAGGATGCATCCCATCTGGTCTTGGTGACAACTTTAAGTACAGACAGCCTTTCTAGTACCTCTTTATCACATCCAGTATCTCCACTACCTCCTCTTTCACTAACTTTGACAGCATCTTCTTCCTTGAAGACAGATGCAAAGTACTCATTTAGTACCTTGGAGCCAGGCCCTCTTCCTCCATGCGTAGGCCTCCTTTTTAGTCCCTAATTAGCCCCACCCCTCTTCTTACTACCCGATTATTTATATATGCCTAAAGACGACTTGAATTCCCTCCTGTTAGCTGCCAATCTATTCTCATACTCTCTCTTTGCCCCTATTATTTTCTTTTTCACTTCCCCTCTGAAATTTCTATATTCAGCCTGATTCTCACTTGTATTCTCAACCTGACATCTGTCATACGCACTTTTTTTCTGCTTCATCTTACTCTCTATCTCTTTCATCTGGCTTTTGTTGCCCTACCTTTCCCCCTCGTGGGAATGTACCGGAACCATCTCTTCTTTAAAATGCAGCCCATTGTCCAATTACAGTTTTGCCTGCCATTCTTTGATTCCAATTTACCCGGGCCAGATCCATTCTCAACCTACTGAAATTTGCCTTCCTCCAATTAAGTATTTTTACTCTAGATTGGTCCCTGTCCTTTTCCATAGCTTAGCTAAACCTTATGATACTATGACCACTGTTCCCTAAATGTTCCCCTACTGACACTTGCTCTATTTGACCCACCTCATTCCCCAGAACCAGATCCAGCAATGCTTCTTTCCTCATTGGATCATAGAGAATGCAAGTACACTTAAGTGGGTATGACTGATTATGTTGAACCTGAGAAAATATCCAGTGTGAAAACCCCAAAATGTGACAAAGACTCAGGAAAAGGTGATTCTCAAATGTGCCATTGCATTACAGCTGCAAGTTGAAGTAAACACAGGGACCCGATCCCACATATTTGGACTCCTGCTCTCCATATTAACAGCAGTCCTATGGAGGCTGGCTCCCCAACATGGAGTGTAGAAAGGGGAGAGCAATGCATTGAATTCATTGTCCCAAAACAGGATCAGAAATAATGTCAACTACCCTGAATTTCTACTTAGTACAAGGAAAACTTAGGACACATCACCTGCCTCTAAATTTAAGAGGTTAAAACACAAAAGAAAGTTGAACTAAAAGTGTAAAGGTATCTCCCTTTATTTAGAACATTTAGGTCAGATGGAATACAGTTTCTATTTAAATGAACTGTTAATGCCAAGAATGAAACAATGGTTTACCTACAGGCACTTTCAACTCCACCTCAAGTTACTGAAATCGATATTGTGACACCATTTACTGTCATTGGTAACATGAATTTCCTTCTATCTATTCTCACTGAAGTGATGATTAGTGGCAGTCTAGTGAGAGGGAGTCAGCCAGAGCTGCCTGCGAATATACTAATTAGAGATGAGGTGACCCTCCCGGGGGTGGGAGTTCTACAAACATAAACCAGAGGCCAAGTCAACTCACTTACCCCTTCAGAACCAGTGCAAGAGCAGCAATTATTGACCTCCCCCGGTTAATCAGGAATTACGCCTGTCACAGGGAGACCATTAATAATAAAAGAAAACAAAAGGAGGGCTTCCTAGCAATGATGTGCCAATATCAGACTAAAAAGATTACCAAAACCATTTTTGGCAAGTGAGCCCCATAAGTGGGTGATGAGGATTACAGCACTGTTTGAAAGCACTATGTAATGGTAACTACAGTAGTAGCAATCTGACTTTGTCAGGACAGAGATCTAGCAACTCGTGTGGTGCCGCACTGGAAATCGTAGAATATTATTGCAAAGAACCAGAATGTTCAGATCATCGAGTCTGTGCCAGTGCTCCCCTCTACACAAGCCACCAGTTTAATCCCACTCAGTAACAGAGGGTAGAGGAAATGAGGTGGATGTGGGGATTTAAAAAAAACCACATAAAATACTTACAGAAAAGGTGGTATTTGAGGGGAATATTAGCATATAGGAACGGTTGGAGGGCAGTAAGAGAGATTAGATTCGGTGGGTGTGGAGAAAAGCACTAGAGTAGACCTAATGAGCCTTTTCCAGTGCTGTAACCGTCAGGTTGCTGCTCACTCCTCACACCTTTTATTATTATTTTTTTCAAGCAGTATCTAAATTTGTTTTAAAAAAGGAATTTATGAACCTTGGTTCAACAACAGAATGAGGCAGACAATTCCACATTTTAACTATGCGCTGTGCAAAGAAATGTTCTATAATCTCCCTATGCTTATTAAACCACAACCACCTGCATATATTCTTAATATTGTGCTTTCCAGAGACACTAAGAAATGTTCCTCCTCTTTTAACTCTGAGGGTAGTTTCACGGGTACCAGCCGCCCTCTGGCACCTCACCCAAACTGGCCATTATAATGAGTCTAGACAGTGAATGCTAACAGGCTATTTAATCATGAAAGGCGCAATGGCCAAGCCCAATCCTATCCTCACTGGACGTGCATGCAGGCACAATTTCCAGCAGGGGGTCACTCGATGACCAAGCAGCAGGATCCCATGTAAATTCTTCCCGTCCCTAGCCCAGGGGTACTGAGGGCTTCTGTAGCATCCTAGCACCAGAGATCTGCAAATTCAATCCAGACCAGCGATCAAACCGGTCACTGTCCAAGTCTGTAAATAAGAAAAGACACTTGTTTAAGAATATTTTATTAAAATGATTAGTCAAACAATAAGTGGAGCATAAAAAAAGAGACAAAGAAACAATATTACAAGATGTACACAGGCACTAGTCTTTGATAATAAAAATAAAATGTCTATTATATGATTTAAGGAAAGCCTCACTCTGTATAAAAATAGTACACAACTTATTTTAAATATATATAAATATGGAAAATGAGAGACCTAGTAATAGAAACGGGGGCTGCACTATTAATGGTGGTGAAATAGGCCTGGTATTTCCACAAGCACACCTGACCAAATAACTCGCAAAAAAAGCCACCAATTTAGTTTAGATGGAATTCCAGATTGTGATCCCTAAGACACCAGTAATCCCATGTAATAAAACAAATTTTGATTTATTCAGTCACCATAAACCAATGGCTCTGGTTATAAATTTCGATCCCCAAAACACTAGCAAAAAGTCCCACATAGTAACAGAACTTAAAAATCACTAAGTCAAGTGGCCTTCCTCACGAGTAACAAGGTGGCTAGTCAGTTTCACAAGTGGAAGAGGAAACCTGCTCTCTGCAGCGCACTTGATTTATAAACACTCAGGATTTAAAATTCAGACCAAAATTATGAGTGCAAGTTCTAATTTTTGTCTTAATAAAAGGTCACAAATATATTTCACATAAACGGCATCTGACCAAAGGTGGCAAGGTGCCATCTTGAAAATCTATAAAACAGACTATTAAGTATTAAATTAGCCATCTTGCATCCCATAATATCCCAATGGTGTCACTTGCTCCCTTCTTAGAAAAGCGCTAACACATCTCAAAGCACGTCACATACAATGATTTACACTGAAGTGCAATGAATATTACAGAGGCAGCAGCCATTTTGCACACAAGAACCCACAAACATGCAATGAATGACCAGTCAAGATTGCTGTGAAGCAAAAAGAAAAGGATAAAACATTAAATTCCTGTGGGCAGCTGCAGGTTGGCACATTTTAAAGCATATTTGTTTTTGACACAAGTCAATGTCTCTGGTATACGGTTCCTAGCAGGAAATCTCACATTGAAATCTAGCCATCGATGATGATGATGACCAGATTCATTGAGAAAAATTATTTTTTTGTTGGGGGAACTGCCTTTGTTCTTAATGTCATTACAGTGCTCCTAATCATTCTACTGATGGAGTGTTTTAGTTTTATTAAATAATTGTATGACATGTCTGAGAATTTAAAAATCCCTAACCATTGTGGAATTTCTTTGGTCATGCTCACCCAATATTTCCTCCAGCAGTCTCTTGCAGCTCCCCTTTTCCATTGCAATCAGTTGGACTTGTACTCTGAACATGCTACATCATAAGCATCAGTAAAACTTGCAAGAAGATATTAAAGATTTTTAAAAAGCCAGAGACCAAGATACCCTGACACTCAGCAGACCTGAAGGCCGACTCTATCCAAAACAATATACAACCCACTGTAACATTAGTGTATTGGAGAACTATGCGCTAGAGACATCGAAGGCTATGGATCCTGACAACATCCCGGAGACTTGTGCACCAGAGCTAGCCACCACCATAGCCAAGCTATTCCAGTGTAGCTACAACAGTGGCATCCACCCAACAATGTAGAAAATTCCCCAGGCATGTCCTAGCCACAAAAAGCAGAACAAAAATCTAATCCAGCCAATTACCTCCACATCAGCCTCCTCCTAATCATTAAAGTGATAGGAGTCGTCATCAATAATGCCATCAAGCAGCATCTACTCACCAATAACCGGCTCTCCATCAGTTGAGGACATACCCCAAACACTCAGCTTCAGATCTCATCACAGCCTTGATCCAGACATGGACACAAGAACTAAATACTAGTGAAGAGGTGATGGAAATTCCCTCAACATCAAGGCATCATTCGACTGCATATGGCAGGAAGGAGCCCAAGCAAAACTGGGGTGCAGGGGGTGGAATCAAAGGGAAAACCCTGCAGTGGCTGGAGTCATAACAAACAAAAAATGTCTGGTTGTCAATCATCAGAGCCCCAGGACATCACTGCCATAGTTCCTCGGGGCAGTGTCCTCAGCTCAGCCATCTTCAGCTGTTTCATCAAAGTCGTTCCCTAAATCATAAGGTCATGAGTGGGGATGTTCACTTACTATTTAAGTGCTCAGCTCCATTTGGCCCATCGAGTCCGTGCCGGCTCTCTGTAGAGCAATCCAGTCAGTCCCATTCCCCTGCTCTATCCCTGCAAGTTTATTTCCCTCAAGTGCCTATCCAGTCTCCCCTTGAAAACATTGAGCGTCTCCGCTTCCACCATTTCCGTCGGCAACGAGTTCCAGGTCCTCACCACGCGTTGCGTAAAAAAGTTTTTCCTCACATTCCCCCCTGTATCTCTTGCCCAAAACCTTAAATCGGTGTCCCCTAGACCTTGTACCATCAACTAGTGGGAATAGCCTTTCCCTGTCTAGGCTATCCAAAACCATCATAATCTTGTACACCTCTATCAAATCACCCACAACCTCCTTTGCTCTAATGAAAACAAATCCAGCTTCTCCAACTTGTCCTTGTAACGAAGATCCCCACAGCCCCGGAACCATTCTGGGAAATCTCCTCTGCACCCTCTCAAGTGCCTTCACATCCTTCCTAAAGTGTGGTGACCAGAACTGGGCGCAATACTTCAGTTGTGGCCTAACCAGCACTTTATAAAGGTTCAGCATAACTTCTCTACTTTTGTACTCAGTACCTCTATTTATGAAGCCCATATGCTTTGCTAACCACTCTATGTCTCATCACCTTCAGGGATCTACAGCCAATGAAGTACTTTTGTAACTGGTGTAAGGTAGGAAGACTATTATTTGTGTTGCTGTACAGTTCCACAAGGCCCGGTTTCATCCATTACCTACCCAAGTGACCACTCCACGTGAGTCTGGACAGTGAGTTTTGGTAGCTATGACCATGAAGGCACGCAGCCAAGCCCAATGCTGTCATCACCTGACATTCACTTCCTGGCGTTGGGAAGGAAGGGGGGGGGGGGGCAGTGGCGTCACTGGATGGTAATCAAGACCGGGAACTTCATATTTTTACACTCCCTAGTTCAGGAACACCAATACAAAATGTGGCACCATTATCAGTGGCCTAGTTGAGATGAGCTAACTCAGCACAAGCTAAGAATTAAACATCAGATTCTTCTGTTCTACAGACTCAATTTCACTCTGGGCATTACACACATCAACAGGGCCATCTGGGGAGATGCCATCTCCAAATCCTCTGGCTCCGCTGTGTCCCCGTGCCCATTTGTTCCCTCATCTCATTTCCTCAGTGTATCTTTGAAGATAACAGTATATGAGGGGGTTTTGACAGACTAGTTAGGGAGAAACTGTTTCCACTGGTAGGAGGGTCAGTAACCAGAGGACAAAGATTTAAAATAATTGACAAAAATGCCGGGAGGAGTTTTTTTTACTCTGAGTTATGATGATCTAGAATGCACTGCCTGAAAGGGTGGCAGAGATTCAACAGTAACTTTCAAAAGGGAATTGGATAAGTACTTAAAAAGGAAAAATTTGTAGGGCTATAGGGAAAGAGCAGGGGAGTGGGACTAATTGGATAGTTCTTTCAGCGAGCCGACAGAGGCACGATGGGCCAAATGGCCTCCTCCTATGATTCGATGAAATGATTTAGAGCGCAGCAGTTCCTAAGTAGCACGCTCAGGGGCATTGCCTCCCAGAACTGCAGCACGCGGAGATCGTCAGTCAGCTCTAATGCACCATTCCAAAAGTGGCAGTGATGTCACTCCTGTCGCCGTGGGATAATTACATGATGGGAGATAAAAGCAAACTGTACATGCTGGATAGGATATAAACAGTAATTACTGGAAATATGCAGCCTGTTCCTCAGCATGCAAAAATAGAAAACAGGCAGGTTAATGTTTGTAATCCAGCTTTCATGAAGGTTCTACATCCAAAACATTAGTCTGTCTTTTCTATTTTCAGATACTGGCAAATCTGTCTATTTCCAGCAGTTTTGGTTTGTATAACTACATCGTAACTTCAGTGATGTCATTATTAATTATACAATAAATATAATTTGTACATAGGAAATTTCCTCCCTTCCCAAAAATCCCAACGCAAAAATAATGTAGAGAGGTGAAACAACAGAAGAAAGTTCACCCAAAAGCAGGGATGAAAAATCCACGAAAGGAGATGAGGGTACAGGTTGACAGGACATTAATTGTCATACCTCAGCTTGATGAGGCTGTAAAAAAAGAAAATTCTAGGTTTTATCTCAAGAGATAATGATGTGACTATATCAAATCTTAAGAGCTCAGTTACAGTACTGTGAGCAGTATTGGACTCCACACTATAGGAAGGATATTGAAGCTGCAGAGAGGGTACAATGCAGATTCACTAGGACGCTGAAAATTATACAAATACGAAAAAGGACTTGGAAAAATTGGGTCTTTTCTCGTTAGAACAATGCAGTTTATGGGGTGATATGACAAAAGTAATAAAATTATGAAAGGATGGCACGGGGTAGATAGAACAGACAGCTTCTAGTAGTTAAGAAGCCTAGAACAAGGGGCCACAGATACAAGTTTAAAGGCAAGAGATTTAAAACAGAGAGCAAAAGAAACATCTTTATACACAGAGTTGTGAATTTCACTTCCAGAGTTAGTGGTTGAGGCAGAAACTATGGCAACATTCAAGATTAGATTGGTGAGGTAGGTGAAGCGATAAAGGAATATGGGAACAGGATGGGTAAACATGATTAGATTATTTGCTCATGTGGAGGATAAATGCCAACACAGATTGGTTGGGCTGAATGGTCTGTTTCATGTAACTTCTATGTAGATCCAAAACTGGTGCACCCACAGCTCCCCTAAAAATAACAGTAACTAAAGGTGCTTTTGCAGCTGATGTTTCAGGTTGTTGGAGAGCAACATTTGTGGATCTATGAGTCAGGAAGCAGTTTTAAAAATATAAATGTGGGGAGCTGGAGCACAGACGTCAATCACCCACAATCCAGACGGGGGGGGAAAGGGAGGGGGGAGAGGAGGGGGGGGGGGGAGGAGGGGGGAGGGAGGAGGGAGGAGGGAGGAGGGGGGAGGGAGGAGGGGGGAGGGAGGAGGGGGGAGGGAGGAGGGGGGAGGGAGGAGGGGGGAGGGAGGAGGGGGGAGGGGGGAGGGGGGAGGGAGGAGGGGGAAAGGAGGGGAGGAGGGGGAAAGGAGGGGAGGAGGGGGAAAGGAGGGGAGAGGAGGGAGAAAGGAGGGGTGGAGGGGGAAAGGAGGGGAGGAGGGGGAAGGAGCAGAGGGGAGGAGGGGGAAGGAGCAGAGGGGAGGAGGGGGAAGGATGAATAAGGAAGTGGAAAGAGGGAGGAGAGAGAGGAGGAGGTGAAGGAGAAGGAAGGGGAGGGAAAGAGTAGGAAGGTGAATAGGGGAAGAGAGGAGAGTAGGAGGAGGAAGACTTGCATTTATATTGCACCTTTCACAACCTCAGGGCAAGGCGGGCGGGAAGGGGAGGGTGAGGCGGGCAGGAAGGGATGGCAATGTGAGGCGAGGGGAAAAGTGGGTTGAAATAGGAAGAGGAAAGGAGTAGAGGGGAGAAGATGGGAGACAAGAGGGAAGGGACAACAAGGAGGAGCAAACAGGATGTGCTAGCGGGTAGTATAACAGAACTAGACAGACTAGATGCAGGAAGGCTTTTCTCGATGGCGGGGGACAGGTTAGTATGCAGGTGCAGCAAGTGATTAAGAAGGCCAATGGAATGTTGGCTTTCATTGCTAGGGGGATAGAATATAAAAATAGGGAGGTATTGCTTCAGTTGTACAAGGTATTGGTGAGACCGCACCTGGAATACTGCATACAGTTTTGGTGTCCATACTTAAGAAAGGACATACTTGCTCTCGAGTCAGTACAAAGAAGGTTCACTCGGTTAATCCCGGGGATGAGGGGATGGACATATGAGGAGAGGTCGAGTAGATTGGGACTCTACTCATTGGAGTTCAGAAGAATGAGAGGCGATCTTATTGAAACATATAAGATTGTGAAGGGGTTGGATCAGGTGGATGCGGGGAAGATGTTCCCGATGATGGGTGAAACTAGAACTAGGGGGCATAGTCTTAGAATAAGGGGCTGCTCTTTCAAAACTGAGATGAGGAGGAACTACTTCACTCAGAGGGTGGTAGGTCCATGGAATATGCTGCCCCAAAAAGCTGTAGAAGCTACATCATTACATAAATTTAAAACAGAAATAGACAGTTTCCTAGAAGTAAAGGGAATTAAGGGTTATGGGGAGCGGGCAGGAATTTGGACGAGTCTAGGTTCGGATCGGTCATGGCCCTGTGGGTAGCGGAGCGGGCCCAGAGGCCATGTAGCCTGATCCTGCTCCTATTTCGTGTGTCTAATTCTGTTAGATTCAGGAGATGGTTTTGAGATAGTGGATTGGCAGTTAGGATCAGATCAGCCATGATCTTATTGAATGGCGGAGCAGGCTCGAGGGGCCGATTGGCCTACTCCTGCTCCTATTTCTTATGTTCTTATGAGTCCAGAACCAGGGGTCACAGTCTAAGGACAAGGGGTAAGCCATTTAGGACTGAGATGAGGAGGAATTTCTTCACCCAGAGAGTGGTGAACCTGTGGAATTCTCTACCACAGAAGGCAGTAGAGGCCAATACATTAAATATATTCAAGAAGGAGTTGGATATATTTCTTAAGGCTAAAGGGATCAAGGGGTATGGGGAGAAAGCAGGGACCGGGTACTGAGTTTGGATGATCAGCCATGATCTTATTGAATGGCGGAGCAGGCTTGAGGGGCCGAATGGCCTACTCCTGCTCCTTTCTAGGTTTCGATACAACAGCAGTATTGCACTGGATAGGAGGGGGAATAGGAGCACATGGTGAGGGGGTAGCAGGAAGCATGAGACGAAATGTGGGACTGGGGACGCAGATGTTTGCCAAGGTGGAAGCATCATCCAAGCTCATTATTTTCCATTGCAGCTCTCGCAAAATCTGTCCCCTGCAACCCATCTGTACTTCCCCTGGTCAACAACCATACCTGCCACTGTCCAGCACCAACACCCTTTTACAATGAGAGCAAGCGAGAGCAACAGTGAAAGAGAAACACAAAGAGAAAGATACAACCAGAAACAGAGACAAGAAGGTGACAGACAGCAAGACACAGAGCACAGACATCGTGCAAGCTTACTGTCATCAATGCCATGGGAGACCCACTGATACAATAAAAATCGTTTGAGCACTATGCATTGTATAGGGGAATTTGGCAAGAGTTTTCCTTGCACATAAAAAAGATGACCGTTATGGATGGCTCAACAAAGTTCCCAATTTTCACAGATTTCATTTCCTTAACAGCAAACAGCGAGGACTTGTTTTGTGCACTTACTCAGGTATGAAAACATGCACAAGTAAAACACTTTACAAGCATATTCTTCCAAGTGACAAAAGGACCATTGTTTTCTACAGCTTCACAACACTGGTAGAACAAATGTGGTCATGAAAAAGCTTTGGGAATTATTTTTACATAATAAACTCTATAATCGTACAACACATAATCAGATCCCATGAAACCATCTTACAATGGATTTCCAGAATATTCAACTTCTTTGAGAAAATTCATTACCCCCATAGCCTACTATGAACCGAAGTACAAGCGTCCATGTTCATGTCTTTTCTAATAAAACCATAAGGAGACACTGGGATGGCCCAGTATCAAACAAAAACAAAACACAAGTGGCCCATTTTTAGAGGGCCACAACTAATAAGGAACTCAATCATAAAACAAAGGGCATTCTGGGTATTTGTGGGATTTCATCTTTTCTCAAACATTAATAAGCTATCTTTTTCACCAAGCTGGCCAAAGCTCAGCTTCCATAGCCATTTGATCGAAGGAGCGACTGTTGATCTGCGCCCTCACTCGCTCCCTCATTTGGAAGGCTGCCCTGGCCACTCGACGGGACTCCTCAATGGTCGCTTCCTTCGCTTTCAAAATGTCTTCACTCCTCTTGTCTTTCTTCTTAATAGTTTCTTTCATTGCCTCTCGGTGCCATTCTTCTTCCTCCACAACCTTCTTTTTCATCTGCTGGTGGATCTTCTCTTTCTCCAATCTGGTCTTCTGGGTCTGAAGGGCTTTATTTTGCACACTCTTCAACAGAGTTTTCTGGGCTTGTTCGATTTTGAGGTCAGAGATTTCGGCCAAAGCTTCCCTACGTTCCTTCTGCTCTTGTTCTAGTTTTTCAGCCCTTACCTTGGCTTGGAGGATCTGATTTTCCTCCCTGATTGCTTTTTCTTTCAACCCTCTCTTTCTTTCTTCCACCAGAAGCTTGTGGTTTTCCTTGAATTTTAAAAGCTTCCGCTCCAGTGACATCCTCACCATTAACTCCTCAGTCTTGGTCAGATTGTCAATCTCCTTCTTCAGGATCACGTGCTTCAGCTTTTCATGCTCATTCTCCATCTTGATCCTGTTCTGGTCACTCATTTCTTTCAGCAGCCGTTTCTGGGCAGCATTTGATATCTTTGCCTGTGAGACCTGTACTTCTTGCTCCTTGGTAACTTGCTTGATGGTTTCTGTTTGTTTCCGGTGACGTTTACGGATTTCTGCTTCATATTTTGCTTGTTCCAATTTTTCCTTTTTCTTTAATTCCTGTTTCTCAGCCAACATTCTCCACTTATTTTCTTTCAAAATCATGTCTTTCTCCTGCAATTCAGCCACCTGTTTTACTTCCTGTTGTATTTTGGACTGTCTCATTTCCTGTTCTTTTTTCCACCTGCAAATACATGGAATCCAGTTTATGAAAAGAAAGAAAGACTTGCATTTATATAGCATCTTTCAGGACCTCCCTAAGGGCTTTATAATGAATGAAGTACTTTTGAATTGTAGTCACTGTTGTAATGTAGGAAATGTGGCAGGCAATTTGGACACAGCAAGCTCCCACAAACAGCAATGAACTAAATGACCATATCATCTGATTTAGATGGTGGTTGAGGGTTAAGTGTTGGCCAGAATGACAAGAGAACTCCCCTGCTCTTCTCTGAATAGTGCTATGGGATCTTTTACATCCCACCTTAAGAGGGCAGACGTCAGTTTAACATCTCATCCAAAAGATGCCGCCTCCGACAGTGCAGCACTCCCTCAGTATTGCACTGAAATGTCAGCCCTAAATTATGCAATCAAGTCTCTGGAGTGGAGCTTGACAGCACAACCATCTGACTCAAAGGCGAGAGTGCTACCATTGAACCAAGGTGGACCACTTTTATGGAGTGAAAGAAAGAGGTAGCATCATCGAGGAAAAATGCCTTGCAAAACAATCCTAATATTTTATTTCATAAACGGGGTGCAGTAATATCAGGTTACTTTACGGTATTATTACTCGGCTACAAACAAATTAATCTTAAACAAGAACACTCAATTTCTTATGGTAAATTAATGTACGTTGAGAGTGGGTATGTGTGGGATGTCAATTTTAGTTGCTACTCATACTTGTAGAGCTAATATTTATAGGTGTTGCCATATTGAGATTGAGGCTCCTGTTGCCTCCGTTGGTGAATTTACTGCTTTGTGCAGAACTAAGAGGGGTCTAGGTTTAATTTGTTATCTGTGCTGGGTTAACTGATCTCAGCTGTAGTGCTACAAACAGCTTTGAGGTGCCTGGTTGCTATCCAGCTGAGAAGCGAAGGGTGGCTAGCTCTAGAATTGGGCTAAAGAACAGGAATGAGGTGGACCCAAACATTTGATAGCAGGTCATGGGTTAAAGTGAAGCTGGCTCAGAAGCCGGATAAGAATCAGGGTTGGGACAAGGAGGAGTGGGCCACAGACCTAGCGGAAGCAGGAGGCCAAAGAGCAAGGGAGAGGTGCCAGAGCACCACAAGTGATGGGAGGCCTGTAACTACAGTGTGACAGATAAATGTCTGCATTGGAAATTCCCATTATAAAATGTTTGCATAGTTCAATTATAAATTTGATAACAGGAAATTGGGCAGAAGTGTGTGCATATGCATAACTTCTAGTAAGATACAGATTATGCATTAATTGTCTTTCCCAATTGTTGCTATTATAATGTAGTGACTTTGACCTTTTTGGTTTGTTGATGTAAGATAACTCTAGACTGAGCAGAATATCAATTCTTTATGTGCAGTGCAATAAGCACATCTGGAACCTCATTGAAGAGCTTGATGCTTGTTTTCCCCTGACACATGACCCAACCTGTGCTTCTTTTTCCCTTCCTTTACACCATCTCTTCTGCAGGCAAGTCAATCATGGCTTTGTGGACATTGCTATTTTTTCCTCTCATCTTATCTAAGTGGCCATTAGACTAGATGGTGAATGCTAGCAGGCTGTTTGAGTGCAGTGTGGCAGAGCCGAACTCAATCCTTTCCTTCAACATGCCCTTGGTTAGACCACACTTGAGTACTGTGCACAGAGGGTACAACTATCAGGAAAGACTGAACGGGCTAGGGTTCTTTTCTCTAGAAAAAAGACAGAGGAGACCTGATAGAGGTCTTTAAAATTATGAAGGGATTCAACAGGATAGACCTAGAGGATTCCACTTGTGGGGGAAGTCTAAAACTAGGGGCCATAAATACAAGATAGTCACTAATAAATCCAATAAAGAATTCAGGAGAAACTTATTTATTCAGAGTGGGAAGAATGTGGAACTCATAGGATATGAGGCACAGAAACAGGCCATTCAGCCCAACCAGTCCATGCTGCGTTTATGCTCCACACGAGCCTCCTCCGTCTTTCCTCAACTAAATCCATCAGCATAATCCTCTATTCCCTTTTCCCTCATATGCTTGTCTAGCCTCCCCTGTAAATACATCTATACTATTCACTTCAACCACTTCCTGTGGTAGCGAGTTCCACATTCTCACCACTCTTTGGGTAAAGAAGTTTCTTCTAAATTCCTTATTGGATTTCTTGGTGACTATCTTATATTGATGGCCTCTAGTTATGCTCTTCCCCACAAGTGGAAAGTTCTCTGTATCCACTCTATCAAAACCTTTCATAATTTTTATGACCTCTATTAGGTCACCCCTCAGCCTTCTTTTTTCAAGAGAAAAGCAACCCAGCCTGTTCATCCTTTCCTGATATGTATATCCTCACATTTTTGGTATCATCCTTGTAAATCTTCTCTGCACCCTCTCCAGTGCTTCTATATCCTTTTGATAATATGGCAACCAGAACTGTACGCAGTACTCCAGTGTGGTCTAACCAAGGTTCGATACAGGTTTAGCATAACTTCCCTACTTTTCAATTCTATCCCTCTAGAAATAAACCCTAGTGCTTGGTTTGCTTTTTTTTTTTATAGCCTTGCTAACCTGTGTCGTAACTTTGTGATTTGTGTATTTGTATTCCGAGATCCCTTTGTTCCTCTACCTCACCTTCCAAGTGATTAGTGGCCTCCCTATTCTTCCTGCCAAAATGGAATATAGTAAACTCTCGTTTAAATGGCACCTAATTATCCAGAATTCTCTAATAACCGGCAAAATTGATACTCAGAAAACAACACCTCAATAACCGGAAATGTTGCCGAGTCCGAGTCTCCCGCGGTGGCAGGGTTAGTCAGTGGGGGTAGTTCTCCAAACTGCCACTACTCGGCCTCTTGGCGCTGTCGGATGTCTCTTCCGATCCGAACACCTCAATAACTGGAAATGTTGCCGAATCCAAGTCTCCTGCGGTGGCCGAGTTAGTCAGTGGGGGGTAGTTCTCCAAACCGCCACTACTCGGTATCTTGACGCTGTCGGAAGTTTCTCTGAACATCGTTTGTTAAAAATAGCCTCGGTAGATATATCTCTCTGTTATCCAGAATTTTTAATCAACCGGCACCATCCCGATCCCGTCGGTGCCGGATACGAAAGAGTTCACTGTACAGGAAACTTTGTGATATCCGGCACTGACGGGACCGGCGTGTTGCCGATCTATCAAAACTGCCAGACATACAAAGTTAATGTTGAAACATACGGAGGTTTTCATCTCTGTCGGACAACAAACACTGTTGCTTAGCAACAGCTTCTAAAGAGTCGGCTGCAGCTGCAAGCATCTGTAGCTGAAGCTGTTGCTATAGCTACAGACCTTGCAGTGGCTGACTGGGGGGAAAAAAAAGAACGAGATCTAAAAAAACGGCTCCTGATTTTTGCCGTTAGATCGAGTATTCCGGACATACAACCTCCGGATAAACCAAAGTTTCCTGTACCTCACATTTATCTGTGCTGAACTTCATTTGCCAATTATATGTCCATTCTGCAAGTTTATTAATGTCCTCCTGTAATTTGTTGCAGTCCTCCTCAGTATTGACTATCCCCCCACAACTTGGTGTCATCCGCAAATTTAGAAATTGTGTTTTTGATTCCAAAGTCTAAATCACTAATGTAAATTGTGAACAGCAGTGGTCCCAGCACTGATCCTTGTGGAACACCGCTACCCACCACTTTCTGCCACTGTGAATAGCTACCCTTTACTCCTACTCTCTGCTTTCTGTCCTGAAGCCAGTTAGCAATCCATTCTCACATCCACATGGAGCAGTTGAGGTGAATAGCATAGATGCATTTAAGAGGAAGTTAGATATGTACGTGAGGGAGAAAGGAACAGAAGGATATGTTGATAGGATGAGATGAAGAAGGGTGGGAGGAGGCTCGTGTGGAGCATAAACACCAGTTGGGCCAAATGGCCAGATTCGGTGCTGTACATTCTTTGTCATTCTATGTAATTCGATGTAAATTACACCCACCACCAGTAACAATTCATAACCACCAGCAATTCACCCTAGAGTGAAATAGCTCAAAATACTCCCACTAGACAAACAGCAAGTTAGGAAGCACAAAAATCTACAAGTACAGGAAACTTCGCGATATCCGGCACCGACGGGACCGGCGTGATGCCGATCTATGAAAACTTCCAGACAGACCAGCGCTAATGTTGAAGGATATGGAGGTTTTCATCTCCGTATCTGACAACAAACACTGTTGCTTAGCAACAGCTTGTAAACAGTCGGCCCGTACCTTGGAAGCGTCTCTGTAGCTTAGCAACAGCTTCAGAGAGGCTTTCCAGAGACTGACTGTTTAAAAAAAAATGCTAGAAGAAAAAAAACCTAAAAACGGCTGCTGGTTTCTGCCGTTAGATCGAGGTTTCCGGCCATACAACCTCCGGATAAACCAAAGTTTCCTGTAGTGTGCTTGGTGTTTTCCACAATTCAAGTGAATTTAAACACATATTTTTCAAAACCACTATGATGCTTTACTGAAATTCTAACAATGGATGTTAAATACTTTTAACAGAATGTTCATTCATTCATTTTCTCCCAATCCTTCTGGTCTCCCTGGCCCACAATTTCTCCGAGGCACCCCTCAAATGGGTATTTGTCTGGTGATCGAACAGGAAAATAGAATCATAGAATAGTACAGCACAGGAAGAGGCCGTTTGGCCCATTGAGTAACAACCAGTAACAAACCGTAACCACCAGCAATTCACCCTAGAGTGAAATAGCTCAAGATGCTCTCACCAGACAAACAGCAAGTTAGAAAGGACAAAAATCTACAATTACACTGCTTAGTGTTTGCCACAATTCAAGTGAATTTAAACACATATTTTCCAAAACCACTATGAGCCGGCTCTTTCGAAGAGCAATCCAATGAGTTCTACTCCCGCGCTCTTTCCCCGTAGGCCTGCAATTTTTTCTCCTTCAATTCCTTTTTGAAGGTTTCTATTGAATCTGTACCCACCACCCTATCAGGTAGTGCATTCCAAATCCTAACCACTCGTTGCATAAAAGAAGTTTTTCCTCATGTCGCTCTGGTTTTTTTGCCAATCACCTTAAATCTGTGCCCTCTGGTTATTGACCCTTCAGTCATTGGAAACAGTTTCTCTTTATTTACTCTAGCTAAACCCTTCATGATTTGAAACACCCCGATCAAATCTCCTCTTAACCTTTTCTGCTCGAAGGAAAACAGCCCCAGCTTCTCCAGTCTATCCACGTAACAATAAGCCCTCATCAACCATTCTAGTAAATCTCTTCTGTACCCTCTTGAAAGCCTTCACGTCCTTCCTAAAGTGTGATGCCCAGAATTGGACACAATACTCCAGCTGGGACAGAACAAGTGTTTTATAAAGGTTTAGTATAACTTCCTGGCTTTTGTACTCTATGCCTCTATTTATAAAGCCCAGGATCCCATATGTTTTATTAGATGCTTTGTTAACCTGTCCTGCCACCTTCAAAGATTTGTGCACAAACACCCCCAGGTGTCTCTGTTCTTGCACCCCCTAAAATAAGGCAAGAGCATCAGGTAGTCCCTCTTTTGTCTCATTTCCATTGTTATTCTTGGTGTGGTCCACTCCAACCACTCTCAAGGAATCCCTGGAATACACCACAGGGGGCGGAGCCCCAGTGTCACAGGCCTCCAATACTTGTCCCTCTGCTTTGTGCCCGAGAGCTAGGCATTCCCCGAACACATAGCTGAAGTAAATCAGCCCATCTTATAGTCTCTTGTTGCTGTGGCACTACATGCTGCAACTGTAATGCACCACTGCTTTAATGCTCATTTTAATCAACCTAAAGCAACATTAAAAAAAAAATTTGGACAGCTGAAGAATCCCTTCATAAACCCATGGTTTAATAGGTTTATGATCCCGAACATTTCTGGCAGCTATAGGAAAGTTTACACAAATTCCAATCTCTTGCCCTAACATTTGACTAAAATATCTATAACTTTTTTTTTTAAATACCTGCCCTCCATAAAATCCTACATCAACATAACTCCAAAGGAAACCCGATCATTCTGCCAAAATATTGGTCCCTTCTTTTCAATTACCAGACATATTTTTATTATACTTGGAAACCTTAAGAAATTCAATTATCTTTTCATATCAATAATTAAGTATAACTTTAAATACCGAGATCAGATATTCCTTCACAAGATTAGAGTTCTTTAAAGCTCATACTGCAACAACTTTAAAGGGACAATTAAAACTTTAATTAAACATTTTCCTCAAAATCCAGTTTAGCCAGAAAAATCTGTAGAGGATTCTCAATATTTAAGTATTCAATTTAGTGTCACATCTTGTAGATGCTATTTCTGCAGGACTGCTTTATTCTATTTTTCCCCTGCTTCTAGCCACATGGTCCTCCATCTTGTGGTGTGGTTGAGAATCACCAAAGCTGAATCAGTAAGAGCTGGTACGTTGAAACTCAATAATTCAAAACCCTCAGGGCTGCCATCAAATGCTTTGTTAGATCACCTGTGATGGTTAAAGCTCAGATTTATCTTTTAATCGGATTATGCACATTGGTGTACGTGCTTGGCAGTAAGTGCCGTGTATACAAGCCCCAGAGGCCACACACAAACAAAGAATAAGCAGGAAAAGAATATTCTTTTACTTATAATAGTGAATATTTTCAGACAAGTGTAACACAGGTCATGTGCAGTGCCAGCCAATAGCACATATTACTTCACAAACAGCAGTCACTGCAGCAATGATCAGTGCCATAAAGTGAGAGTACACACGTTCACAAAGAGAAGTCTAGATGAGGGAAGCCATTTAACCCATCCAGTTCATCCTCTGAGAAACCTACACTGCCCCTCCCCAATAACACCATCCACTGCCTCTTGAATCTGCTTCCACTATCCTAACCAGAAGACCATTCAAAGTAATCATTAGTGTAAAGTGCTTTCTGGCCTTGCCTTTTCCTAAGTTTGTAGCCAACTTCCTTTCTCCCACAGTCATGCTTTAACTTGAAATAAAAACAATATTCCAGTTAGTCTGTATCATTTGAAATAAAACAGAAAATGCTGGAACACAAGTCCTGATGTCATGTCCTATGCAGCACCAGCTGATTGCGGAGAAGGTTGGTGTTGTTGGTGGTGCTGCTGGTGTGCCTGGTGCTGCTGGTGTTGGGGCTGCTCGTGGTGGGATTCTGAGGACCAAGGTGAGAGCGGTTCAAGGGCACCGATGCTGATGGAATAGATGGCACGTGTGGTTGAGATGACAGAAGCGATCTGTCAATGGTGAGAGGTTGTTCCAATGAGATGGCAATGAATAGAGAGTTTGCTCCAAACACATAAAAGCTGCATAAAGCTCAATCTGTCTTCAAAATGCAGTAAGCAACAGCTTCTAACCTTGGAAAGTGAACACCTATGAAATGGGAGCTTTTAGAGACCATTTGTAGCTGCCAAGTAAAGAATCATCACATGCTAACACAACACCCGACCTCCTTACCTGACGTGATCCTCGAGCAGCGGGGAAGCCATTGGCGAATTCTAAAAATCTAAAGGTGAGCTTAAAATACTAGTTAACTGCCTTTTAACAATCTCTCTAATGATGTAAATTGCCTCCCCCGCCACTTGGTGTCGGGTCTGTTCAGCAATGACTGAGTGTGGCATCAAGGAGCCCCAGTAGAGAGAGAAAGGTCGAGTTACTGCTTCAGGTCAATGACCTTTCGTCAGACTCAGCACCCCACTCATTTTTGTCCTTTCAAGGCTGACGAGTCTGAGTTTTCCCAATTCTTTTCTCCTAAATCAATCCTCTGACCTTTCTCTGAATGATTCACTACTCCACTCAGTTCCTGATCTGGGCAATGCCAAGCAAGGAGACCCAAATGTAAACTGGCATCTCCTGGAGTAAAGAAAATCAGGGGGAAAAAATCAGATCTTCAGATTTTCCAACTGGTACTGAATTTGAGGATAGCTTTCTGGTGCAGTCTGGAAGCCAAGACTGTCTGAATTTATTTCACACAAAACCTTGGCGATATTAAAAAGAGAAAACTTTCATAATTCCATTCAACTGGTCAGCACTTTGAAACCAAAACTGGTAGGCATTGAACTGATACAGGACAGCTGCATTGTCACTAAGATACAAGTAAAGTGTAATAATGACTCTGAAATTGTCAGGTGCCAAACCCTTGGAATTTTGTTTTCAATAGAATTTCAGCAGCATGTGAAATTGTGTCATACTGTGTCTACGAACTGTCCTTCAAAACTTGGGTTGTGCCTGGAGCAAGTATTTTAAGCTATTTAACACCAAGGTCAAGTACTATTGGTTACAGGTCTTTCACTGGGGATGGTAAATGGGGAAAGGGGGAGTCATGTGAGGTGATGAATTAAAAATAGGGCAAATTATTTGATATGGTGCAATTTCTCATGATTTTCTACATTTACTGTGTGTGGAACTTGTTGCCCAAGAACCAGAATTTTGCATAAGAAATCCTAGATGTAGGGAAATGAGAGTTTGAGTAGTTCAGTGATAATAAATGTCCTAATTAAGAGAATCACAGAAGAATTTCACTGGCATACACTAAAGCAGCTTATGTATTTTTCCTACACTGCATTGGTACCAGTTGGCTAAACAAGCCTCATGATAAAAGCACAATCCCTTCTGACTCCCATCACTAAATTCTAAAAAGAAAATAATGTTTAATGCGGTCACCTGCCAATACTCTTGATTAAGCCTTTTTGCCTTTCAGTCTCCTTCTTCATTTGTGCTAATCTTTCTGTCCTCTTCAGTTTATCCCAGAACTGCTGGGCTTTGAGACGTTGTTCTAGCCTCTCCTGTTCTTCCTGATGCTTGACGAGCATTAATGCCGCAATCTTCCGATCACGTTCAGGAATGATCACATTGGTTTCTCTTCGGATCTCACTGACCAGCTTGTCCAGTTTCCTTGCTGTGGCAGGAGACTGCCTTAGATCACCAAGACTGGTGTTCTTCCGAAAATACCCATTCACACTGGTGGCCTTTGAATCGTTCCTCTTCTGCTGTGCAGATGCCTGCAAGTCCACTGGTCTTTTACTTTCTTCTCTTGAAATAGCCCAACTAGGTGGTACGTTCCTGCCGTCTGATAGAGGAGCTTTTGAAGAACTTTGGCCTTCGTGGAGAGCATCCAGAACATGACTGTTGGGGAAACCAGATTCATTTGTAGACCTTGGAGCAGCAAATTTCACAAAAGTTGGTATGGGTGTTCTTCTGGCTTTTTCTTCCTCTATGATGCGCTGTCTCTCTTCTCTGCACTCTAAATTTAAACAGTAAATTAAATTAGCATCAGCTAGGAGCAAATGTACAAAAATCATCCAGCAGGTACCTACTGCAACATTAAATAGTTGAGCATGTCAAAAACATGTAACCCAGGTTTCATGATCAAAACAATTCTCGTCCCATCTATGGGAAAAAAATCTTTCATTTAATTGATCCTGGGAAGAGAAAGAACTTGCATTTATAGAACACCTTTCACAACCTTAGGATGTTCCAAATCGCTTTACAGCCAATGAAGTACTTCTGAAGTGTAGTCACTATTGTTGTTATATAGGAAAATGCAGCAGCCAATTTATGCATAGCAAGGTCCCACAAACAGCAATGAGATAAATGACCAGATCATTTGTTTTAATGATATTGGTTGAGAGATAAATATTGGCCAGGGCACCAGGGAGAACTCCCCTGCTTCTCTTTGAATAGTGGCACGCGATTGTTTACATTCACCCAAGAGGGCAGACGGGACATCGACTTAACCCCGCAGCTGAAAGACAGCACCTCAGACAGTGCAGCACCCCCTCAGAACTGCACTGGAGTGTCAGCCTAGATTATGTGCTCAAGTCTCTGGAGTAGGACTTGAACTCACGACCTTCTGACTCAGAGGCGAGAGTGCTACCAATTGAGCCAAGGCTGACACTTTAAAGTACAAAACGAAGCAGGAAAAAGTAGTTTTTCCCTAGTCAGGTCTGACGTTTCTACCAAACAGGGAAGATTTTGGTATTAAATTTCATATGATAGATTTCATAAATAGGATTTTTTTTTTTTTTTTTTTATAAATGGTCTTGGAGAGGATTTGAGGAAAAACTTTTCACCCGGAGGGTGGTTGGAATCTGGAACTCACTGCCTGAAAGGGTGGTAGAGGCAGGAACCCTCACAACATTCAAGAAGCATTTAGATGACCACCTGAAACGCCATAGCATACAAGGCTCCGGACCAAGTGCTGGAAAATGGGATTAGATTAGACAGGGCTTGATGGCCGGCGTGGACACGATGGGCCGAAGGGCCTCTTCCTGTGCTGTATAACTCTATGACTCTACTTGTAGCTGAGAAAGTTCCCTTATCTCTGTTAGGGAAGTTGCCAAATGAGAGAGAGCTAGCCATTGTAGTTAGCTCTGTCTGCACTCAAATGGATGAAATGAAAGTATGCTTTGTGGCTGGACAATTTTTCGTTATAATAATATATGCAAGTTCATTGATTGGAGGAAGCATAGAATGATACAGCACAGAAGGAGGCCATTCGGCCCATGGTGCCGGCTCTTTGGTAGAGCTATCCAATTAGTCCCACTCCTCATAGCTCTGTAATTTTCCAATTCCCTTTTGAAAGTTACTATTGAATGCGTTTCCACCACCCTTTCAGGCAGTGCATTCCAGATCACAACAACTCGCTGCGTAAAAAAATGTTTCCTCATGTCCCCTCTGCCTCATAGAAACATAGAAGATAGGAGAAGTAGGCCATTCGGCCCCTCGAGCCTGCTCCGCCATTCAATGCGATCATGGCTGATCATCCAAATTCAGTACCTGGTCCCTGCTTTCTCCCTCTTTTGCCAATCACATTAAATCTGTGTCCTCTGTTTACTGACCCTTCTGTCATTGGAAACAGTTTCTCTCTTTTTACTCTATCAAAACCATTCATGAATTTGAACACCTCTATCAAATCTCTTGGGGTGAATTCCAGAGCTTGACAGCTGAAGGCATGGCTGCCAAAGGTGGAACGATTAAAATTGAGGATGCGCAAGAGGCCAGAATTAGAGGAGCACAGAGATCTCGGAGGGTTATAGAGCTGGAGGACGCAAGGAGGGGCGAGGCCATGGAGGGATTTGAAAACAAGGATGAGCATTTTAAATTTGAGGCGTTGCTAGACCGGGAGCCAATGTAGGTCAGCAAGCACAGGGGCGATGGGTGAACGGGACTTGGTGTGAGTTAAGATACTCAAGCACGATATGGTAGCACAGTGGTTATGGGCCTGGACTAATGATCTGGAGACATGAGTTCAAATCCCACAGCTGAGGAATTTAAATTCAGATAATTAAATAAATCTGGAATAAAAAAGCTAATATCAGTAATGGTGATCATGAAACTATTGGATTGTCATAAAAAACAATCTGGTTTATTAATGTCCTTTAGGGAAGGAAAGCTGCTGGTGTGGCCTATGTGACTCCAGCCCCACAGCAATGTGGTTGACGCCTGACCAACGATGGCGGAGCCCAGCATGTGAGTGCAAAACACAAGGCTGAAGCATTTGCAAACATCTTCAGCCAGAAGTGCCAAGTGGAAAATCCATCTCGGCTTCCTCCTGAGGTCCCCACTCCCCACCACAGATGCCAGTCTTCAGCCAATTCACAGAAACCCCACAGTGCAGATAGAGGCCATTTCGGCCCATCGAGCCTGCACCGACAGATATCCCACCCAATCCCCGTAACCCCTACACCAACACATATCCCACCCTATCCCCGTAATCCCCGTAATCCCCCTAACATTAAGGGTCAATTTATCATAGCCAATCAACCTAACCCGCACATCTTTGGACTCCACGTGATATGAAGAAATGCTGAGCGCACTGGATGCAGCAAAGGTTATGGGCCTGACAAAATCCCGACTGTAGTGCTGAAGGCTTGTGCTCCAGAACTAGCTGCACTTCTAGCCAAGCTGATCCAGTACAGCTACAACATTGGCATCTACCTGACAGTTGAAAATTGCCCAGGTATGTTCTGTCCACAAAGTAGGACAAATCCAATCCGGCCAATTACTGCCCTATCAGTCTAATCTCAATCATCAGCAAAGGTGATGGAAGATGTCGTCAACTGTGCTATCAAGTGGCACTTACCAATAACCTGCTCACCGATGCTCAGTTTGGGTTCTGCCAGGACCACTCAGCTTCAGGCCTCATTATAGCCCATGGACAAAAGAGCTGAATTCCAGAGGTGAGGAGAGAGTGACTGCCCTTGACATCAAGGCAGCATTTGACCGAGTGTGCATCAAGGAGTCCTAGTAAAATTTAAGCCAATTGGAATCAGGGGGAAAACTCTCCACTGGCTGGAGTCATACCCAGCACAAAGGAAGATGGTTGTGGTTGCTGGCGGCCAATCATCTCAGCCTCAGGACATCGTTGCAGGAGTTCCTCAGGGCAGTGTCGTAGGCCAAACTATCTTCAGCTGTTTCATCAATGACCTTCCCTCCACCATGTCAGAAGTGGGGATGTTCTGTGCCATTCGCAACTCCTCAGATAATGAAACAGTCCTTGCCCGCTGCAGCAAGACCAAGACAACATCCAGGCTTCAGCTGATAAGTGGCAAGTAACATTCGTGCCACACAAGTGCCAGGCAATGACCATCTCCAACAAGAGAGTGTCTAACCACCTCCTTTTGACATTCAACAGCATTACCATCACCATATCCCCCACCATCAACTCCCGGGGGGGGGGGGGTCACCATTCACCAGAAACTTATTGGACCAGCCACATAAATACTGTGGCTACAAGAGCGGGTCAGAGGCTGAGTATTCTGCAGTGAGTGACTCAGCTGACTCCCCAAAGCCTTTCCACAACCTACAACGCACAAGTCAAGAGTGTGATGGAATACTCTTCACTTGCCTGGATAAATGCAGCTCCATGAACACTCAAGAAGCCCGACACCATCCAGGACAAAGCAGCCCACTTGATTGGCACCCCATCCACCACCTTAAACATTCACTCCCTCCACCACCGGCACAACATGGCTGCAGTGGGTACTATCTACAAGATGTACTGCAGCAGTTCAAGGCAGTGGCTCACCACCACCTTCTCAAGAGTAATTAGGAATGGGCAATAAATGCTGGCCTTGCCAGTGACATGCACATCACATGAATGAATAAATTTAAAAAAAGGGTTTTTCAAAAGTTACAACAGAGATGGTACTACCATGACAAAATTCCTGTGTACACATCAATACGCAGCAGTCAGGCAGTTCAATACATTTAAGAAAGCATTTTCACAATATCAGCCACAGCTAACGAAATCTAAAGTTTCCTTCCCACTTCGTTCCAGCTAACCTATGCAAATCTATCATTTGAAATCTTCACAGCCTGGCTGTAAAGGTCCCCTGACTACAACTTGAATGTAGCCATCCCTGGCATTACACTCGTTTCCAACCTGATATTAATGACCAATGTTCCTTATTGCCTTGGTCTTTATCAACTTGATTTTTATCATTCTGCATTATAGTGATGCATCATTAGCTAGAAGTACTCGTGCTCCTTACCAGCCAGGCTGTGGTGATCACTTGCTTTCTGATACTTCTCTTCCTGGCTGCATACAGTGACTTGCAACCTCCAAACTTTCCTTGCCTGGCTGTAGCTATCAAGAAAGTGAAAAAGAAAGGTATGACAAGGAAAGCCGTGTGAAAAGAAACAACGAATACACAGAAAACAGAACAACAAAAAAGAAAATGAAAAACAAAGCAACAGTAGGCAATCAGGACAGAAGAATATGAGTCCTAATATTTGAATCTTACTCTAGTAGCACCATGATTGGTAAAGCAAAAAGATGAAATATGAAAAGATGAATATATAGGCTAATGAAAGATGGCGGAATCAATCTTTCCGTCTCTATATACACACATTTTTAAAACTGCTATTCAGGCCACACTGTTTTACAAGACAAACTATAAACAAGCTGTAAATATTGACTGACTCAGGACACATCAACATGGTGACAGCTGTGAAGTCTACTGTATTTTCATTTTGAACCACTTCAATAGCACTTTGCGATCTAGATTGCATCACAAAAATAAATACATCATAACTTTAGTATATCCAAAATTTAATCTTAGAAGTGATTGCTATATACAAGTTTTACTGTATATTCTGCTCCACAAGTAGAATATTGTGTCTTAATAAAGGCATATGATGCACATAAATTATATTACATCCTATTAAAAGGATACCACACAAATAATTTACATTATACCCTGTTGGGGATACAACACAAAAAAAATAATGGACACCCGACAGTGACCATCATAGCAATTACAGCACAGCAGGATGCCACTCAGCCCACTGATTCTTGTGCAGTGCTAGCTTTTTAACTGAAGCTATCTACTCTAATTCAATTTCTCTGTTTACTCCCCATATGCTATCTTTTCAAATACTTACCTAATTCCTTTTAAAATCATGTTATAGGCTTTCTCAGCCACTTATAAGAAAACATTCTATGTTATAGCAACACTTTGTGAAAAATTTATTTTGACTTCCCCCTTTATTAAGTTGCTACTTATTCACCAACCAGTGGAAACAATATTTTGTAGGAATGGTCAAATTCCTATCTAGAGATCGAGTTCGACGCAGGCAATCAATCAAAAAGGTTTTTAATGTCAAACTAACGAGTTTAAACAGATTGATGCAAGAGAACTATGAATACAGGTCTTAACAGGTCGGAGGCTCCACGAGGACTGCCAGGGCGGTCCCGTGGATGGCGTCGTGACGTTTTTCCCGCGTTTGGGTGATCACGTGATTAACGGCATGACGTCATCGCGTTTGCCTGCGCTCTTAAAGGGACCGCGCACTGTACATGCAAACAGTATATACAATGGTACAGATTTAGTCTGTAGCTAACACATCGTTAAAGAGAATTATGTACAGTTGTTCAGAGTCCCTCAGTGGCTCTGCCACAATTTCACTATTACCCACTCAAAATCTTTCACAATCTTGAAACCTCCATTAGACTGCCCTTAGTCCCCTCTGTTCCTGTGGGGGAAAAAATAAACCTCTTCATAATTACAAGCTCACATTCCTAGTATAATTCTAGCTTGAGCACAGAACTTGGAGAACGCAATTGGAGTGGATTGCAAGCAGAGTGGAGTACAGTAATTTGGTGAGAGGAAGGAGGCGGTTGAGACATCTAACTGAAAAGGAGTGGAGCCACAGAACCCAAGGACTCTAAGTTAATAGGCACGACAGCGGACCTGCCGCAGATAAAGGTAGGTCCGAGAGCCCAGAGTCTGGAGGGAGCGCGAGTGTCAAGGAGCGAGGTAAAAAAAACTAAAGTGACGTCAGCACAAGGGAAGCTGATTGGTGAGTAGCTGGTGACTTTTTTTTATTTTTTATAAAAGTCTTGAATTTATTTCTGTTAAGTTAGTTAATAGTCTATTAAGAAGAGGCGTGGCAGGGCACCTCAGTCCTGTGGAATGCACATCTTGTGCCATGTGGGAACTCCAGGACGCTACCAGTGGCATAGTGGTTAGCACTGTTGCCTCACAGCGCCAGGGACCCGGGTTCAAATCCGGCCTCGGGTAACTGTCTGTGTGGAGTTTGCACATTCTCCCCGTGTTTGCATGGGTTTCCTCCGGGTGCTCCGGTTTCCTCCCACAGTCCAAAGATGTGCTGGTTAGGTTGATTGGCCATAATAAAAATTGGCCCTTAGTGTTAGGGGGGATTAAATACGTGGGGTTACGGGGATAGGGCTTGGGTGGGATGGCTGTCGGTGTAGGGACCGGGTGTTAGGGTTTGGATGATCAGCCATGATCTCGTTGAATGGCGGAGCAGGCTCGAAGGGCCGAATGGCCTACTCCTGCTCCTATCTTCTATGTTTCTATAGACAACCACATGTGCAGAAAGTGTCGTCAGCTGGAGGAGCTCTAGCTCCAGGTTTCGGAACTTGAGCAGCAGCTGGCGTCACTGCAGTGCATCCATGAGGCTGAGAGCTACATGGACACGTTTCAGGAGGTGGTCATCCCGCAGCATAAGAGTGTGCAGGCAGAGAGGGAATGGGTGACTGTCAGCCAGACAAGGAGGACCAGGCAGGTAGTGCAGGAGTCCTGAGTGCATTTCACTAACAAATATTCAGTACTGGTGAGGGCGATGGTTCCTCTGGAGAGTACAGCCAGAGCCAAGTCTACGGCACCACGGGTGCCTCAGCTGTACAGGGGGTGGGGGTGGGAAGGAAGAGGAAGATCGGAAAAGCAATTGTGATAGGAGATTCCATAGTTAGGGGAACAGACAGGATTTCAGGATGGTATGATAGCAAAATACTGCAGATGCTGGAAATCCAAAATAACAGAAAATGCTGGAAAAACTCAGCAGGCCAGGCAACGTTCCTGGAGAGAGAATAGAGTCAACATTTCGGGTCAAACCCTTTGTCAAGACTGGAAAAGCACAGGAAATGAAATAGATTAAGGGGCCAGGCTGAGAGAGAACAAAAGAGAAGTGAAGAGACATTAAGAGTTATTCAAAACGAGACGAGATGGTGATAGGACTAGTGGAGACAAAAGACGGCTCTAGATTAGGTGTGAAACGTGCTGGCAGAATGAGTGACAGCTGCCATGTGGGAGAGAGAAAAAGGGGAGGGGGGCCAAAACAAAGGTGTGGATAAAAAATAAGTAAAAATGTAATGGGGGCCGAGGTTATGATCTGAAATTGTTGAACTCGATATTGAGTCCGGAAGGCTGTAAAGTGCCTAATCGGAAGATGAGGTGCTGTTCCTTGAGTTTACGCTGAGCTTCCATGGAACAATGCAAGAGGCCGAGTACAGTGAGGTCTGAGTGGGAATGGGGCGGTGAATTAAAATGACAGGCGACCGGAAGCTCGGGGTCATTCTTACGGACTGAACGGAGGTGTTACGCAAAGCGGTCACCCAATCTGCGTTTGGTCTCCCCAATGTAGAGGAGACCACATCGTGAGCAGCGAATACAATATACTAGATTGCAAGAAATACAAGTAAATCACTGTTTGGGACCCTGGACAGTGGGAAGGGGGGAGGTATAAGGGCAGGTGTTGCATCTCCTGCGCTTGCACAGGAAGGTGCCGGGCGAAAGGGAAGGGGTGCTGGGGGTGATAGGGGAGTGGACTAGGGTGTCTTGGAGGGAGCGGTCTCTTCGGAATGCTGAAAGGGGAGGGGAGGGGAAGATGTGTTTGGTGGTGGGATCACTTTGGAGGTGGCGGAAATGGCGGAGGATGATCTGTTGAATGTGGAGGCTGGTGGGGTGAAAGGTGAGGACAAGGGGAACCCTATCGTGGTTCCGGGAGGGAGGGGCAGGGGTGAGGGCAGAAGTGCGGGAGATAGAATGGACACGGTCGAGGGCCGTGTCAACCACGGTAGAGGGGACTCCGCGGTTGAGGAAAAAGGAAGACATGTCGGAAGCACTGGTGTGGAAGGTGGCATTGTCGGAGCAGATACGGCGGAGACAGAGAAACTGGGAGAATGGAGGAGGCGGGGTGGGAGGAAGTGTAGTCCAGGTAGCTGTGGGAGTCAGTGGGCTTGTAGTGAATGTTGGTCAATAACCTATCCCCAGAGATGGAGACGGAGAAGTCGAGGAAGGGAAGAGTCAGAGATGGACCATGTGAAGGTGAGGGAAGGGTGGAAATTGGAGGCAAAGTGAATGAAATTGTCTAGTTCAGGGCGAGAGCAGGAAACGGCACCGATACAGTCATCAATGTACTGGAAAAAGAGGTGAGGGAGGGGACCCGAGTAGGACTGGAACAAAGAGTGTTCCACATATCCCACAAAAGGGCAGGCATAGTTTGGACCCATGCGGGTACCCATAGCAACACCTTTGATTTGGAGGAAATGAGTGGCGTCAAAGGAGAAGTTGTTCAATGTGAGAACAAGTTCAGCCAGGCGGAGGAGGGTAGTGGTGGATGGGGACTGGTCGGGCCTCTGTTCAAGGAAGAAGCGGAGCGCCCTCAGGCCATCTTGGTGGGGGATGGAGGTGTAGAGGGATTGTACGTCCATGGTGAAAAGGAGGCGGTTGGGGCCAGGAAACTGGAAGCTGTTAAAGTGGCGGAGGGCGTCCGAAGAGTCGCGGATGTAGGTGGGAAGAGACTGGACAAGGCAAGAACAGGCTGAAACGATAGGTCTACCAGGGCAGTCCTGTTTGTGGATCTTGGGAAGGAGGTAGAAGCGGACTGTGCGGGGTTGGGGAACTATGAGGTTGGTGGCCGCGGAGGGAAGATCTCCAGAGGAGATGAGGTCAGTGACAGTCTTGAAAACGGTGGTTTGATGTTCGGTAGTGGGGTCATGGTCCAGGTGGAGGTAGGAGGTGGTGTCGGAGAGTTGGCGTTCAGCTTCCGCTAGGTAGAGGTCAGTGCGCCAAACAACAACAGCACCACCCTTGTCAGCAGGTTTAATGACAATGTCAAGGTTGGATCTAAGAGAATGGAGTGCTGCAAGTTCAGAGGGAGGTAGGTTGGAGTGAGTGAGGGGAGCAGAGAAATGGAGATGGCCGATGTCACGGCAGCAGTTAGCAATGAAAAGATCTAGAGAGGGTAAGAGGCCAGGGGGAGGGGTCTAGGTAGAACGGGAATTCTGAAAGCGGGAGAAAGGGTCAGCCGTGCGGGGGGAAGACTCCTGGCCAGAGAAGTGGGCACGGAGACGAAGGCGGCGGAAAAAGAGCCCAGCATCGTGCCGAGCTCGAAATTCATTGAGGTGGGGGCGTAAGGGGATGAAGCTCAGGCCTTTGCTGAGGACTGATCTCGGGGTCAGAGGGGATAGTGAAGACGCGGCAGGGGGTGAGATTGGGAGAAGGGGGGTCAGAGGTAAGTGAAGGAGAAGGTGGTTCCGGGGGGGCGTTGGTGTTCAAGAGTTGATGAAGCTTGCGATCCTTGACATCGGAAAGGAAGAAAAAAGTTTTTTTGTTGAAGCGTCGGATGAGTCGAAGGATGAAATGGAACTGTGGACCCGGACAGCTTTGAGATAGAGTGCGTCGGTGCTGCTGAAGAGAGGTCGAGAGTGTTCATGTGGCGCCGCATGGCATTGAGCATGGATCTCAGGATGCGGCGAGAGCAGTAGTTCGAGGAACGATGAATATCTTGGAGATATTTGTAATCCTGGGTGGATCCGAAACACGAAGGGTGGAAGTTTAGTTGGAATCCACGTGGAATAAGTCGGAACCAGAGACAGTTGCTGAGGAAAATGATGTGGCTGTGAAACCGAGTCTTGGCAGATACCTGATCATACACGAGAAGGGAAACTGAAAGTAATGAAGATGAACAAGGTTGAAGAGCCAAACGGAGATCCCGTCGAAGAGAAGAGCAGAACTTCTTCAAGGTAGGCATTCCTAGAAGAGGTGTGGCAGTGAACCAAACACTATCACAGAATCAACAGTGCAGATAGAGGCCATTTCGGCCCATCGAGCCTGCACCGACACATATCCCACCCTATTCCTGTAACCCCATGTATTTAATCCCCTAACACTAAGGGTCAATTTATCAGAGCCAAATCAACCTAACCTGCACATCTTTGGACTGTGGGAGGAAACCGGAGCACCCGGAGGAAACCCACGCAGACACGGGGAGAATGTGCAAACTCCACACAGACAGTCGCCCGAGGCCAGATTTGAACCCGGGTCCCTGGCGCTGTGAGGCAACAGTGCTAACCACTATGCCACCGTGCCCCTAGTACGATAGCAAAATACTGCGGATGTTGGAAATCCGAAATAACAACAGAAAATGCTGGAAAAACTCAGCAGGCCAGGCAACATCCGTGGAGAAAAGAGAATCAACATTTCGGGTCAAACCCTTTGTCAAGACTGGAAAAGCACAGGAAATGAAATAGATTAAGGGGCCAGGCTGGGAGAGAACAAAAGAGAAGTGGAGAGACATTAAGAGGTATTCAAAACGAGATGAGATGGTGATAGGACATGGCAGCTGTCTCCCATTCTGCCAGCGCATTTCACACCTAATCTAGAGCCGTCTTTTGTCTCCACTAGTCCAATCGCCATCTCGTCTCGTTTTGAATACCTCTTAATGTCTCTTCTCTTTTGTTCTCTCCCAGCCTGGCCTCTTAATCTATTTCATTTCCTGTGCTTTTCCAGTCTTGACAAAGGGTTTGACCCGAAACGGTGACTCTATTTTCTCTCCACGGATGTTGCCTGGCCTGCTGAGTTTTTCCAGCATTTTCTGTCGTTATTTCAGGATGGTATGTTGCCTCCCTGGTGCCAGGGTCAAGGAGCGGCTGCAGAACATTAAGGGGGGGGGGGGGGGGGGGGGGGAGAGGGTGAACAGCCAGAAGTCGTGGTCCATATTGGTATAACGACATAGATAGAAAGAAGGCTGAGGTCCTGCAAGCAGATTTTAGGGAGCTAGCAAACAGATTAAAAAGCAGGACTTAAAAGGTAGTAATCTCCAGATTACTCCCGATGCCACGAGCTAATGAGTATAGAAATAGGAGGATAGAGCCGATGAACACGTGGCTAGAGAGATGGTGCAGGAGGGAGGGCTTCAGATTTCTGGGACATTGGAACAGTTTCAGGGGGAGGTGGGACCTGTACAGGTCGCACCTCAACAGAGCCGGTACCAATGTCCTCGTGGGGGGGATTTGCTAGTGCTGTTGGGGAAGGTTTAAACTAATTTGGCTGGGGGATGGGCACCATGATGTAGCATTAGAAAGGAGAAACAAGGTACACAAAGGATTGGGAGAAACAGATAGCACTAGAGTGGGGTCAGACTAAGAGAGAATACAAGAAGGTCTAAGATAGGTTTACAGTGCATGTGTGTGAATGCACGAAGTGTGGTAAATAAGGTTGGTGAGCTGCAGGCGCAAATAGCCATTTGGGAATATGATATCATGACGATAATGGAGACCTGGCTTGAAAAAGAACAGGATTGGGTACTAAATATTTCTGGATACAAGGTGCTCAAGAAAGAAAGGAGGTGGTGTTGCAGTATTGATTAAGGAGAATATTACAGTGCTGGAGAAAGAGGATGCCCTGGAGAGGTCAAGGACAGAATCTATTTGGTTAGAATTAAGAAACAGTAGAGGTGCCATAAGACTACTAGGTGTATTCTATAGGCCAGCAACTAGTGGGAAGGATAGAGGAGCAAATTTGCAGGGAAATTACAGAGAAGTGCAAGGACGATAGAGTAGTGATAATGGGGAACTTCAATTATTATCCTAATATAGACTGGGCTAATAATAGCGTAAAGGGCAGAGGTGGGGAAGAATTTCTGAAGTGCGTTCAGGAGAACTATCTTGATCAGTACGTTTCCAGCCCAACGAAAAAGGAGGCATTGCTGGATCTGGTTCTGGGGAATGAGGTGGGTCAAGTGGAGCAAGTGTCAGATGGGGAACATTTAGGGAACTGTGATCATAGTGTCATAAGGTTTAGATTAGCTATGGAAAACGACAGGGAGCAATCTAGAGTAAAAATACTTAACTAGAGGAAGGCCAATTTCAGTGGGTTGAGAATGGAGCTGGCCCGGGTAAATTGGAATCAAAATGCAATCAAACAATGGGCTGCCTTTAAAGAGTTAGTTTGGGTGCAGTCGAGGTACATTCCCACAAGGAAAGCCGTGTGAAAAGAAACAACAAATACACAGAAAACAGCAGCACAACAACCACCTGACATTTGTCATATGCCCCCTTTTTCTGCTTCATTTTACTCTCTATCTCTTTCGTCATCCAGAGAGCTCTGACGTTGGTTGCCCTACCTTTCCCCCTTGGTCAGGTTGAGAATACAAGTCAGAACCAGGATGAACACAAAGTTCAGAGGGGAAGTGAAAAAGAAAATAAGAGAGGGTATGAGAATACATTGGCAGCTAACATAAAAGGGAATTCAAAAGTCTTCTTTAGGCATATAAATAATAAATGGATAATAAGAGGAGGGGGCGGGCTGATTAGGGACCAAAATGGAGACCTACACATGAAGGCAGAGGTCATAGCTGAGGTACTAAATGAGTAGTTTGCCTCTCTTTACCAAGGAATAAGATGCTGCCAAAGTCATGGTGAAAGAGGAGGTAGTTGAGATACTGGATGGGATTAAATTCCCGAAATCAGGGGTCCCGACCCCTTCCCGCACCCAAACCCGCCTCCATGCCAGTTTCAAAGGAGGCGGGTACCCGCCCCGCACTGGGACCCGCCTACCCGAGGCGGGAAGGGATTAGTGCCAATTTTTAGCCTAATCCCTATTTTTGATGTTGAAGTGTGGGATTCCCGACAGCTCCAAACCACGCCAAGTTAGAGGGGGGCCGTCGGGTTGAAGGACTTGGAGGGGTCGAGATGTCAGTGTTCAGGTGAGCGATGCGTGCATGAGTGCAAAGGTAAGTGTGTTTGGTGTGTCTAAAGTGATTAAATAAGTTTTACATACCTTTTCTTACCTTTTCAGCCTTCCTTCCTTTAGGTTCCGGGAGTCCCTCATCTCACCGGCACAGAAAGCAGAATGGCTGCGAACTGTCAAAGGTGACAGCCTTCAGCTTTCTGTGCAGGAGAGATTTCTAACTGAGTCTGTGGAGAAGGACTCAGGTTAGAAGTAAGACTGTCAGTATTTGACAGCTTCAAACAGCTGTGAAACACTGATATTTCATCTGTCAAAAGCTCTTGACAGATGAAATCTCAGTCTGTGACGTCACCTGTTGCCGGGTGGCCCTTAATTGGCCTGCTGAGCCCGCTGGGCGGGCTCAACAAGGTCAATCAAGGGAAAATCACGTGGATTGGCCACATCACAATGGAGGCGGGACTACAACCCCAAAAGTTGTAGTCCCGCCTCCAACCCGACTCCCGAGTTAAATTCCTGCCCATAGAGTACAAAAGCAAGGAAGTTATGATGAACCTTTATAAAACACTGGTTTGGCCTCAACTGGAGCATTGTGTCCAATTCTGGGCACCACACTTTAGGAAGGATGTGAAGACCTTAGAGAGGGTGCAGAAAAGATTTACAAGAATGGTTCCAGGGATGAGGGACTTCAGTTACGTGGATAGACTGGAGAAGCTGAGGTTGTTCTCCTTAGAGCAGAGAAGGTTGAGAGGAGATTTAATAGAGATGCTCAAAATCATAAGGGATCGAGACAGAGTAGATAGAGAGAAACAGTTCCTATTGGCGGAAGGGTCGAGAACAAGAGGACACAGAATTAAGGTAATTGGCAGAAGAACCAAAGGCGACAGGAGGAAAAACTTTTTTAAGCAGCAAGTGGTTAGGATCTGGAATGCATTGCCTGAAAAGGTGGTGAAGGCAGATTTAATCATGGCTTTCAAAAGGGAATTGGATATGTACCTGAAGGAAAAATATTTGCAGAGCTACTGGGAAAGGGCGGGGGCTTGACGGGCCGAATGGCCTCCTTCTGTGCTGTAACCATTCTATGATCTTAGTGAATCTTCCCTGTACCATGGCGTTAATACCTTTCTGATAGTGGGCAACACAATTACTCGAAATTTCACCAAACTAATGTCTTGTACAAATTTAACATCAGTTCCTTGCTTTTATATTCAATGAGCCTATGTATAAAACATAGAATCCCATTTGCCTTTATGTTTTTTTCTAACTGTACTCCCACCTGTAAAGATCTACATCTATGCACCCTAGATCTCACTGTTCCTCAGTATTACTGCTTTCATTGTTTTTTCTTCCCCCAAAATGTACTTCACATTTCTCTCCATTGAACTGCATCGTCCATCTTTCTGCTCACCAGTCCATGCCCCCTAATTTACTGTCAGCAACATCATTCCTCTTGGGCCTCTGTCCAAACTATCTATATAAATGAAAAACAAAAAAGAGATCCCAGCACAGATCCCTAGGGCACACCACTACCCACATCCCACTAAACTAAAAAGCATCTATTTACATCTACTCCTTGCTTCCAGATGAGACATTATACCGAGTCTACCCTTTCAGGTGAATGTAAAAGGTCCCATAACACCATTCATTCAAAGAAGAGCAGAGGATATCTCTATCCTGGTCAACATTTAGCCCTCAACCAACGCCACCAAAACAGGTCATTTGTCTCATTACTGTTGGTGGGATCTTGCAGTTCACAAAATAGCTGTCGCATTTGCTTACAAAACAGTGATTAGACTTCAAAATTAGTTAATTGGTTGTTTATTGTTTTGGGATGTCCGGAAGACATGAAAGACGCTACATATTCCCTTGATCTATACTCTTAATTTCCTCAAAAAATTGAATTAGACAATTACAATTTCATGCCGATAGGCCTTGAGTTATTAAGTGCTCGGTAATATCATCCCAGATGTTTACCCACAACCAAAGGAAGACTAACTGGCATTTAATCTCCTGATTTATCTCTGTCCCTGTTCTTGAACAGGGGTGTAACATTTGCCACCATCCAACACTTTAGCACAATTCCCAATTCCAAAATATTTTGGAAAATTATGAGTGCCGCCACAATCTCCTCCCCAACCTCCTTCAGAGTTTTGGGATGCAAATCATCTGGGCGTTGTGACTTTTCTGCTTTCTCATTAGCTTTTTTAATGTACAATCTCCTCAGATATTCAGACACCTTTCGCTGAAAAAACAGATGAAATACTCATTTAGCATCTTCGTTATTCCCTCACTCTCAAGTACAAGATGCCCCCCTTTGCCTGCAGGTGGTCTCACTCCTTCTTTAACTTTCCTTTTACTTATGTGAATTACACAGAATCTGCAGCACAGAAACAGGCCATTCAGCCTGACTGGTCTATTCCAGTGTTTATACTCCAGACGTGCCTTCTCCCAATACTTCTTCCCACCCTGCCCCTGTCTTTCCTTCCCCTCGTGTATGCATCAAGCCTCCCCTTAAATGTATCAATGCACTCTGCTTCAACCACTGTTTGGCAGCAAGTTCTACATCCCCACCAGGTCCTGTGTAAAATTCCTCCTTGATTCTTTATTTGATCGATTAGTGGCTATCTTATATTTATGTCCCCCTGTTCTGGACGCACCCACAAGTGGAAATAGTTCCTCCACGTCCACCTTATCGAACCCATCATAATTGTTAAAGACCTCTATCAGGACTTCTTACTCTTTTTTTTTTAAACAGAGAAACAAGACCTAACCTGCTCAATCTTTCCTAATAGTTTCATCCCCTCAATTCTGGTAACTTCCTTGTAAATACTTTTTTACGCTTTCTCCAGTGGTTCACTATCCTTTGTATAGTATGGAGACTAGAACTGCACAGTACTGCAAGTATGGTCTAACCAAGGTTCTATATAAATTTAACATTGCTTCCCTGCTTTTGTTTTCTATTCCTATTATTTTGTATTATATTGACCCATAGCTCATTCAGATGCTAACTGAAATATTACACAAATTCAACATTTTCTATTTTCATTAGATTTCCAGCATTCATAGTTTTTCGTTTTATTCCCGTTCCCAATTAGCGCTTGCTTTTCCCCTCTCATTTAATATCTAACTGCGAAGTTCAAGGAGCTGGTTTTATTTTGTTTTTTATGTTGTTGCTAACAGACAGTGAAGGGCAGTGCAGTGTATCTTGTTATTGCCTGATGATACCCAAAAGATTACTGATTTTGATGTAAACACTACATGCTTGTCAGATGACAGCCAACAGCTAAGCTCTGGGAGATAATTCAGTCATTATATTGCAGAGGATACTCACCGGAGGTCAGTGGCATACAGAAAATAAACCAAGCGCAAGTTCAAATGGTTTTATCTGCCACACCATGAGTGTTTATTATCTGTAAACCAATAACTTCTGACATCTATTCCATTTATAAAAGATTTTAGGCTAGTCAAAAACATTAATTTTGTTTCCCCCCCCCCCCACCAATCATTTCCACAAAACTTAATGCCACAGATTTAGAGAATCATAGACATAGAGTCATAACGACACAGAAGGAGGCCATTCGGTCCATCGAGTCCGTGCCAGCTCTCTTTGGAGCAATCCAGTCAGTCCCATTCCCCCGCTCTATCCCCGTAGCCCTGCAAGTTTATTTCCCTTAAGTGCCTATCCAGTCTCCCCTTGAAAACATTGAGTGTCTCCGCTTCCACCACTTCCGTCGGCAGCGAGTTCCAGGTCCTCACCACTTGCTGCGTAAAAAAGTTTTTCCTCACGTCCCCCCTATATCTCGTGCCCAAAACCTTAAATCTGTGTCCCCTAGTCCTTGTACCATCAACTAGTGGGAACAGCCTTTCTGCACATTAACTCCCAGGTCCCTCTGTCCCTGCACACTCTTGAAAACTGTGCCATTAAGTGTATATTGCCTCTCCCTGTTCCTTCTATCAAAATGCATCATCTCACACTTCTCTGTATTAAATTCCATCTGCCACTTGTCTGCCCATTCTGCTAGCCTTTCTATGTCCTGTTGTAGTCGATTGATATCATCATCACTGTTTGCCACACCCCCAAGTTTGGTGTCATTGGCAAATTTAGAAATTCTACTCTGTATTCCAATATCCAGGTCATATATCAAAAAAAGCAGTGGCCCCAGCACTGACCCTTGGAGAACATCAGTGTCTACCATCCTCCTGTCTGGAAAAACAGCCATTTACCACAACTCGCTGTTTTCTGTCCTTAAGCCAATTCCTTATCTAAGCTGCCACTGACCCACCTTATCCATGAGCCTCAATTTTGTTAACCAGCCTTCTATGTGGTACTTTGTCAAATGCCTTCCAAAAATCCATGTAGAGAACATCCATTGCATTCCCTTCATCAATCTTCTCTGTTACTTCATCAAAAAATTCAATTAGAATTGTCAAACACGATCTGCCTTTTACAAACCCAAGTTGGTCCTCCTTAATTAATTTAAACCTCTCCAGATGTTGCCAATTGGCACACACTGTAACATCATGCAAAGTAAAATAGTAGTTAAAAAATGTATTTAACCTCTTTGGGTACATTTTCAACTTGCTGTCCAGGTATAAACCTGGTATTGCGGGTTGTCTGCCCATTACAGAAACCAACTCATTTTCATTTCTATTGACTTCAACACAAAAGACAATCAGGCGATTTCTATAAAAGGCAGCCAATCCACAATGACAAATTTACAACCAGGCAGACAAGTTAAAAATCTACCTCTTTCTATCAATCCATCCCACAATAAGGATAGTAAAATAAAGATGACACTGGTTAAGAAGTTCTGGCTTTAAAAAAAAGAATCAAACACATTTGTTTCAATAGTTTAAAAAGCTTCTAGTGATGTAAATCACCAGATAATATACTTCATGTGCTGTCTATAACTGCTATTAAAAGTAGTGAGACTGTCCCGAGCGAACACGTCGGCAGGAGATGTCATCTCGAATCTCTCCGGCTGAGTCATTGAGCTGGAGTGCAAGATGGAAACATTGACACATAAGGGAAGAGGAGGTATTTCTGGACATTTTTATCCAGAATGCAGTCACACCCCAGAGGAAAGCATAGGTTCAGGAAGGGGAGGGTGTGACCGCTAGGGAGCTGGGTAGCAGGGATTTAAGAGAGGTTGAGAAGGAGGTCCCACAGACACTGGTCCTGTCCAAAAGGTACGATGTACTCGCTACCCGCAAGGACAAGGAGAAAGACTGCAGAGAGGACAGCCACAATGCAGACCAAGGCATAGAAACATAGAAGATAGGAGCAGGAGTAGGCCATTCGGCCCCTCGAGCCTGTTCTGCCATTTAATGAGATCATGGCTGATCATCCAAATTCAGTCCCCTGTCCCTGCTTTCTCCCCATATCCCTTGCTGCCTTTAGCCTTAAGAAATATATCAAACTCCTGCTTGAATATATTTAATGAATTGGCCTCAACTGCCTGGTGTGGTAGAGAATTCCACAGGCTCACCACTCTCTGGGTGAAGAAATTCCTCATCTCAGTCCTAAATGGCTTACTCCTTATCCTTAGACTGTGACCCCTGGTTCTGGACTCCCCCACCATCGGGAACATCCTTCCTGCATCTAGTCTGTCTAGTTCTGTTAGAATTTTATAAGTTTCAATGAGATCCCCTCTCATTCTTCTAAACTCTAGCGAATATAAGCCTAATCGACCCAATCTCTTCTCATATCTCATTCCTGCCATCCCAGGTATCAGTCTGGTGAATCTTCGCTGCACTCCCTCCATGGCAAGAACATCCTTCCTCAGATAAGGCGACCAAAAACTGCACACAATACTCAAGGTGTGGTCTCACCAAGGCCCTGTACAACTGCAGCAAGACATCCTTGCTCCTGTACTCGAATCCTCTCGCTATGAAGGCCAACATACCATTTGCCTTCTTAACCGCCTGCTGCACCTGCATGCTTACCTTCAGTGACTGGTGCACAAGGACACCCAGGTCTCATTGCACTTCCCCTTTTCCCAATCTATTGCCGTTCAGATAATAATCTGTCTTCCTGTTTTTGCCACCGAAGTGGATAACCTCACATTTATTCACATTATACTGCATTTGCCATGCATCTGCCCAAGCACCCAACCTGTCCAAATCATACTGGAGTTTCTCTGCATCCTCCTCACAGCACACACGCCCACTCAGCTTTGTCTCGTCTGCAAACTTGAAGATATTACATCTAGTTCCCTCGTCTAGATCATATATATATACCCCACTAGTCATTGCAAGACCCGTTTATTCCAACTCTCTGCTTCCTGTCTGCCAACCAGTTCTCTATCCAAGTCAGTACCTTACCCCCAATCCCACGTGCTTTAACTTTGCACGCTAATCTCTTATGCGGGACCTTATCGAAAGCCTTCTGAAAGTCCAAATACACCACATCCACTGGTTCTCCTTTATCTATTCTACCAGTTACATCCTCAAAAAATTCCAGTAGATTACTTAAGCATGATTTACCTTTTGTAAATCCATGTTGACTTTGTCCGATCCTGTCACTGCTTTCCAAGTGCTCTGTTATTACATCTTTTATAATGGAGTCTAGCATTTTCCCCACTACCGATGTCAGGCTTACCAGTCTATAATTCCCCGTTTTCTCTCTACCACCTTTTTTAAATAGTGGGGTTACATTAGCTATCCTCCAATCCATGGGAACTGTTCGAGTCTATAGAATTTTGGAAGATGACCAGCAATGCATCTATTATTTCTAGGGCCACTTCCTTAAGTACCCTAGGATGTAGATTATCAGGCCCTGGGGATTTATCAGCCTTCAATCCCGTCAATTTCCCTAACACCATTTCCCTACAAATACTGATTTCATTAAATTCCTCCCTCTCATTAGACCCTATGTTCCCCGACATCTCTGGGAGGTTATTTGTGTCCTCCTTTGTGAAGACAGAACCAAAGTATGTATTTAGTTGGTCTGCCATTTCTTTGCTCCCCATTATAAATTTCCTTGATTCTGACTGCAAGGGACCTACGCACTGTGGCTCAGAAGGCTGTCCGTGGGGATGGGGGGGGGGGGGGGGGGAGGAGGAGGAGAGCAGAATAGAAATGTGGTAGTGATAGGGGACTCTAATTAGGTGGAGAGATAGCGTCCTCTGCAGCCAAGCACGAGAATCCCAAAAGGTGCGTTGCCAGGGGTAGGGGTATCTCATGGCAGCTGGAGTGGAACTTGGAAAGGGAGGGGGTAAATTCAGTTGTCGTGGTCCATGTTGGAACAAACGACATAGGTAGGAATAGGGAGGAGGTCCTGCTGAAAGAGTATCAGGAGTTAGGCTCTAAATTAAAAAGCAGGACCTCGAGGGTAATAATCTCTGGATTATTGCCCAAGCCACGTGCAAATTGGCAGAAGCAGACAGATCAGGAGAATTAACACATGGCTAAAGGGCTGATGTGGGAAAGAGGAGTTCCTTTTCATGGGACACTGGCACCAGTTCTGGGACAGGAGAGAGCTGTACCGATGGGACGGGCTCCACCTGAACCGGGATGGGACCCATGTCCTAGCAGAAAGGGTAAATAGGGAGGTGGCAAAGGCTTTAAACTAGTAAGATTGGGGGGGGGGGGGGGGGGGAAAGAGATCTACAAGAAACATAGCCAACCTAATTATAAACAAAACAGTAAAAGAAAGCATAGGAAAGAATAAAGTAAGGGAGGACATTGATGGCAAGGGAATAAATAGAGTTATAGAACAGGAGTCTAAAGAGATGGTTAAACAAAGTGAGAGGAAATCCTATTAGAAATGAGTTTAAATGTCTGTACTGCAATGCACAGTGCCTGTAATAAAACAGGGGAGCTGGAGGCAATCATGCGTTGCGAGGAACCAGACATAGTAGGAAGTACTGAGACGGCTACAGAAAAACCAGAACTGGGAATTAAACATTGCAGGGTATAACATATTTAGAAAAAGATAGAGGGGGAAAAATGGGAGGTGGAGTAGCTGTACTTATTAGGGATAACATAATGGCAGTAGAAAAAAGTGACGCAGCTATCAGCAAGACAAAAATAGAACACATTTGGATAGAGATAATAAAAAATAATAAAGGATCAATCACACTAATAGGTGTAGTCTACAGACCACCTAATAGTGGAAGGGAGGTGGAGGAAGAAATATGCAGACAAATTAGGGAAATGAGTAAAAAACATAGAATAATCATCATGGGGGATTTCAACTACCCCGATATTAGTTGGACAGAAGAGGTAGGCAAAGGGGATAAGGGAATGGAGTTCCTACAATGTGTACAGGACTCCTTTCTAACCCAATATGTAAAAAGCCCAACAAGGGGGGAGTTGCTATTGGATCTAGTAACAGGGAATGAACCAGAGCAGATAAGAGTAAAGGTTGAGGAACATCTAGGCAATAGTGATCATAATATAATACGCTTTAAGATGATAATTGAGAAGAGCATATGATGAAAACCAGGGTGATAGATTGGAGAAAAGTTGATTTTGAGGGGCTGAGAATAGAACTTGGGAAAATAAAATGAGCAACAATATTGGCAAACAATGATATAGAACAGCAATGGGAAACATTTAAAACGGTGTTCAACAGAGCACAGGAACAATATATATTCCTCTAAAAGGAAACAAACTAAACACTAATGAGACTCCATGGATCAATAAAGCCATAAGGGAACAATTGAGGGTAAGGAAAGAGGCATACATTAAATACAGCAGGGAAAGTACATGATAAGGAAGAATACAAAGATATTAGGAGAGAAGTCAAAAAATCAATTAGGAAGGCAAAGAGGAACTATGAAATTAAATTATCAAGGAACATAAAACAAAATTGTAAAATATTTTACAGGCACATCAATTAAAAAAGGAAAGTCAGGATGGGAATAGAACCACTAAGGGATGGACAGAATAATACCACAGGTAACGACAGAGAGATGGCAGAAATATTAAATAATTATTTTGCTTCAGTACTTACCAGGGAGATAGAACAGGTGGACATGACATTGGATGATGAGATTAGTAATTAGATAAAAAGAGGGGATATATTAAATAAACGAATCAAACCCAGAGGATAAAACCCCTGGTCCGGATGGATTGCATCTACGCATTTTAAAAGAATCTAGGGAAGAGATAGCAGAAGCATTACTACACATATTTAATAATTCATTAGAAAAAGGTGTAGTGCCAGAGGATGGCAGATAGCTAACGTAATACCGATATTTAAGAAGGGGGACAGAACATGTCTAGGGAATTATAGACCAGTCAGCTTAACATCGGTGGTAGGAAAAATAATGGAATCCCTACTAAAGGAGAAAACAGAACATCTAGAAACCAAAGACATAGTAATGAAGTCAGCATGGATTTCAAAAAGGAAAGTCTTGCTTGACCAACCTCAGTGAATTTTTTGAAGAGGTAACAAAGAGTAGACAATGGTAATGCAGTAGATGTAATTTATCTAGATTTTCAAAAGGCCTTCGATAAGGTACCCCATAATAGACTGATGAACAAGGTCAGAGAATGCGGAGACAGAGGACAAGTAGCAGAATGGATAGCTAGCTGGCTTCAAGACTGAAAGCAGAGAGTAGGGGTAAAAAGTAGCTATTCACAGTGGCAGAAGGTGGGTAGTGGTGTTCCACATGGATCAGTGCTGGGCCACTGTTGTTCACAATTTATATTAACAATTTAGACTTTGGAATCAAAAACAATTTCTAAATTTGCGGATGACACCAAATTTTTTTTTGGGGGGGGGGGGGGATAGTCAATACTGACGAGGACTGCAACAAATTACAGGAGGACATTAATAAACTTGCAGAATGGGCATATAATTGGCAAATGAAGTTCAGCACAGATAAATGTGAGGTATTACATTTTGGTAGGAAGAATAGGGAGGCCACTTATCACTTGGAGGGTGGGAGTCTAGGTGGGGTAGAGGAACAAAGGGATCTCAGCGTACAAATACACAACTCACTAAAAGTTGCGACACAGGTTAGCAAGGCCATTAAAAAAGCAAACCAAACACTGGGGTTTATTTCTAGAGGGATAGAATTGAAAAGTAGGAAAGTTATGCTAAATCTGTATCAAACCTTGGTGGACCACACTGGAGTACTGTATGCAGTTCTGGTCGCCATATTATATAGTAGTATATAAAGGCACTGGAGTGGGTGCAGAGAAGATTTACAAGGATGATACTAGAAATGCAAGGATATACATATCAGGAAAGGATGAACAGGCTGGGTCTCCTTTCTCTTGAAAAAAGGCTGAGGGGTGACCCAATAGAGGTCTTTAAAATTATGAAAGATTTTGATAGAGTGGATAGAGAGAGAATGCTTCCACTTGTGGGGAAGAGCATACCTGGAGGCCATCAATATAAGATAGTCACCAAGAAATCCAATAGGGAATTCAGAAGAAACTTCTTCATCAAACTTCTTCATCAAAGACCCTACCCACCCCAGCCACAGTTTGTTCGCCCCCGTCATCTGGGAGACGCTACAGATGCATTCGCACCCGAACGACCAGATTTAGGAACAGCTTCTTTCCCAGGGCTGTCATCCTACTGAACTCTACAAATAAACTCTAAAGCCTGCACATCTGCCAATGCACTTTATTATGTTTATGTATTACAAGCCAAATGAATGTTGAATGTTAAATGTCTTAATCAAAATGTACACTCTCGGGAGCCGCAAGCCTACATTTCGTTGTACTGCACTTGTGCACTAACAATGACAATAAAGTTGATTATGATTATGATTATTCCAAAGAGTGGCGAGAATGTAGAACTCGCTACCACAGGAAGTGGTTGAAGCGAATAGTATAGATACATTTAAGGGGAGGCTAGCCAAGCATATGAAGGAGAAGGGTAGAGGATTACGCTGATAGATTTAGATGAGGAAAAACGGGAGGAGGCTCGAGTGGCGCATAAACGCTGGCATGGACTAGTTGGGCCAAATGGCCTGTTTCTGTGCCGTATATCCTATGCAATACCCTGTTAATCCTTAGACTACCACCATTTTATAGATGTGAGCAACAGTGAAAATAACAGCCTTTGATTAGCTAAGCACTCAAAGCCCAATAAATACTCCCGATAACTTTCTGGCTGGGCCAATGAGCTCTTAAAAGTATTTTACAGTTAATGAATTACTTTTGAAGTGTAATCATTGTGGTTATGTAGGCAAATGCAGCATCCAATATGCACACAGCAAGATTTCACAAATAGTAAATGAATGACAAGGTAATAGTTTTAGTGTTGTTGGTCGAGGGAGGAATGTTGGCCAGGACACTGGGAGAATACCCTGCTCTTCTTCAAATAGTGCCAGGTGTCTTTAACCTCCACCTGTGCAAGCAGACAGGGCCTTACATTAACATCTCATCCAAAATACAGTACCTCTGACAATGCAGCATTTCCTCTGCACTGAAATGTCAGCCGAGATTATCAAAATCAAATCAAATCAACTTTTATTGTCATTGTTAGTGCACAAGTGCAGTACAACGAAATGTAGGCTTGCGGCTCCCGAGAGTGTACAATTTGGATTAGGACACTTAAACATTCAACATACATTTATACATTTGGCTTGCAGTATATTAGCATAAATATGACCATAATAAAGTGCATTGGCAGATGTGCAGGCTTTAGTGTTTATTTGTGGAGTTCAGTAGGATGACAGCCCTGGGAAAGAAGCTGTTCCTAAATCTGGTCGTACGGGTGCGAATGCATCTGTAGCGTCTTCCAAGTCTTCCAAGACTCAAGTCTGCAATGATGCATGAACCCACAACCTTCTGACTCAAGAGTGCTACCAACTTAGCTTAGAATAGAAATAACAGAAAATTAAAAACAGGATAGGGAAGAACAACAGAATAGGGACAAACAAGGAAAGAGATGTGGGAAGTAGAAACATAGAAGATAGGAGCAGGAGTAGGCCATTCGGCCCCTCGAGCCTGCTCCGCCATTCAGTGCGATCATGGCTGATCATCCAAGTTCAGTACCCGGTCCCTGCTTTCTCCCCATACCCCTTGATCCCTTTAGCCTTAAGAAATATATCCAACTCCTTCGTGAATATATTTAATGTATTGGCCTCTACTGCCTCCTGTGTTTTCATTTACTTTGTATATATTATAGCAATAAAGTATTACTAAAATTGTATCTAATATTAAATCATTCTTGAACCTCAATTTGAGGTGAAGAGTGCAGAATTACCTGGAAATGCTAGACAAGTAAATTATACAAAAATAAATCAAAATATATTTTACGCTGTAACTACTTTCTCCTGTCAGTGACGGTACTGCAATGTAATTACAGCTGACAGGTTTACATACAACTTGCATTTATATAGCACCTTTAACATGGCAAAACATCCCAAGGCGCTTCACAGGAGCGTTCTCAAACAAAATTTGATACCGAGTCACATAAGGATCTTTAGGATAGGTGGAGGTAGGTTTTAAGGAGCACCTTAAAGGAGGAAAGAGAGGTAGAGTTGCAGAGAAGCTTAGGGTGGGAATTTCAGAGCTTAGGGTCTAGACAGCTGAAGGCACAGTGCCAACAGTGGAGCAATTAAAATCGAGGATGTGCAAGAGGCCAGAATTGGAGGAACGCAGAGGTCTCGGAGGGTTGTAGGGCTGGAGGAGACTAAAGATGAGGGATGAGGCCATGGAGAGATTTGAAAACAAGGATAAGAATTTTAAAAGCATGTAGGTCAGTAAGCACAGGGGTTATAGGTGAACGGGACTTGGTGCGAGTTAGGGTACGGGCAGCAGAGTTTTGGATGAGTTCAAGTTTATAGAAGGTGGAAGATGGGAGGCCGGCCAGGAGAGCATTGGAATAGTCAAGTCCAGAGGTAACAAAGGCATGGATGAGGGTTTCAGCAGCAGATGAGCTGAGGAAGGGGTGGAGGCGGGTGATGTTATGGAGGTGGAAGTAGGCGGTCTTGGTGATGGAGCAGATGTGTGGTCGGAAGCTCATCTCAGGGTCAAATAGGATGCCAAGGTTACGAACAGTCTGGTTCAGCGTCAGACAAAGACCAGGGAGAGGGATGGAGTCGGTGGTGAGGGAACAAAGTTTGTGGCGGGGACTGAAACATAGGCTTTGATCATCTCAATATTTAGTTGGAGGAAATTTCTGCTCATCCAGAACTGGATGTCAGACAAGCAGCGTGACAAATCAGAGACAGGGGAGGTGTTGAAAGAAGTGGTGGCAGGTAGAGCTGGGTGCCCTCAGCGTACATGTGGAACCTGACGTGTTTTCGGATGATGTCGCCGAGGGGCAGCGTAGAGATGAGAAACAGGAGGGAGCTAAGGATCGGTCCTTGGGGGGACGCCATTGGCAATGATGGAGGAATGGGAAGAGAAGCCATTGCAGGTGATTCTCTGACTACGACTGGATCTACAAGAATGGAACCAGGCGTTCCCCGCCTGGAAGCCTGCCTGATTAACAGACTTGGCTTCCTGTCGGACGGGGAATGCTCTGGAGGAGGCCGCAGAAGCAGGTAGGGAGACTGCAGCTGCGCAAGTGGAAGTATGGGGTGGCGTGGGGTCCAGATCTTGGGGATTGGCTAACGGACAGAAAACAGAGAGTAGGAATAAACGGGTCATTTTTGGGTCGGCAGGCTGTAACTAGTGGGGTACCACAAGGATCAGTGTTTGGGCCTCAGTTATTCACAATCTACATCAATGATTTGGATGAGAGGACCAAATGTAATATATCCAAGTTTGCTAACGATACAAAGCTGGGTGGGAATGTAAGTTGAGGAGGATGCAAGGAGGCTTCGAGGGGATATTGACAGGCTAAGAGAGTGGACAAGAACATGGCAAATGGAATATAATGTGGAGAAATGTGAAGTTATCCACAGAAAACGCTGGAAAAACTCGGCAGGCCAGGGCAGCAGCCGTGGAGAGAGAAACAGAGTTAACATTTGAGGTCGATGACCTTTCGTCAGAACTGGAAAAAGCAGGAAATGGAAAGTAGGTTTAGGGGCTGGGAAAAGGGGGAGGGGATGAAAGAACAAAAGGGAAGGTCAGTGATAGGATAGAAAGCAGGAGAGATTAAGAGATATTCAAGGTGAGAGGAGGTGGTAATAAGACAGGTTAAGGAACAAAGGATGGCTCTAGATGGGGTGTGGATTGCGTTGGCAGAATGAAGGACAGCTGCCATGTGGGAGGGAAGAAAAAAGGGGGCCAAACAAAAATTGTGGATAAAAAAAGAAAATATATATATGTGATAGGGGCCAAGGAACAGCACCTCATCTTTCTGATCTAGACAAGGGAACTAGATGTAATATCTCCAAATTTGCAGATGACACAAAGCTGGGTGGGCGTGTGTGCTGTGAGGAGGATGCTGAGAAACTACAGGATGATTTGGACAGGTTGGGTGATTGGGCAGTAGCATGGCAGATGCAATATAACGTGGATAAATGTGAGGTTATCCACTTTGGTGTCAAAAACAGGAAGGCAGATTATCTGAATGGTAATAGATTGGGAGAAGGGGAAGTGCAACGAGACCTGGGCGTCCTTGTGCACCAGTCGCTGAAGGTAAGCATGCAGGTGCAGCAGGTGGTTAAGAAGGCAAATGGTATGTTGGCCTTCGTAGCGAGAGGGTTTGAGTACAGGAACAAGGATGTCTTGCTGCAGTTGTACAGGGCCTTGGTGAGACCACATCTTGAGTATTGTGTGCAGTTTTGGTCACCTTATCTGAGGAAGGATGTTCTTGCCATGGAAGGAGTTCAGCGAAGATTCACCAGGCTGATACCTGGGATGGCAGGAATGACGTATGAGGAGAGATTGGGTCGATTGGGCTTGTACTCGCTGGAGTTTAGAAGAATGAGAGGGGATCTCATTGAAACTTATAACATTCTGGCAGGACTGGACAGACTACATGCAGGGAAGATGTTCCCGATGGTCAGGGAATCCAAAACCAGGGGTCACAGTCTAAGGAGAAGGGGTAGGCCTTTTAGGACAGAAATGAGGAGGAATTTCTTCACCCAGAGAGTGGTGAACCTGTGGAATTCTCTACCACAGAGGGCAGTGGAGGCCAATTCATTAAATATATTCAAGAAAGAGTTGGATATATTTCTTAAGGCTAAAGGGATCAAGGGCATGGGGAGAAAGCAGGGACAGGGTACTGATTTTGGATGATCAGCCATGATCGCATTGAATGGTGGAGCGGGCTCGAGGGGCCAAATGGCCTACTCCTGCTCCTATCTTCTATGTTTCTATGATTAGGCACTCTACAACCCTCTGGACTCAACATAGAGTTCAACAATTTCAGATCATAACCTCGGCCCCTATCACATATATATATTTTCTTTTTTTATCCACAATTTTTGTTTGGCCCCTTTTTTCTTCCCTCCCACATGGCAGCTGTCCTTCATTCTGCCAGCGCAATCCACACCCCATCTAGAGCCAGCCTTTGTTCCTTAACCTGTCCTATTACCACCTCCTCTCACCTTGAATATCTCTTAATGTCTCTTAATCTCTCCTGCTTTCTATCCCATCACTGACCTTCCCTTTTGTTCTTTCATCCCCTCCCCCTTTTCCCAGCCCCTAAACCTGCTTTCCATTTCCTGCTATTTTCCAGTTCTGACAAAAGGTCATCGACCTGAAACGTTGTTTCTTTCTCCATGGATGTTGCCTGGCCTGCTGAGTTTTTCCAGCGTTTTCTGTTATTTCGGATTTCCAGCATCCGCAGTATTTTGCTATCATGTGAAGTTATCCACTTTGGTAGGAAAAATAGAAAAGCAGAGTACTTTTTAAATGGAGAGAGATTGGGAAATGTTGGTGTTCAGAGGGACCTGGGTGTCCTTGTACACAAATCACTGAAAGTTAACATGCAGGTACAGCAAGCAATTAGGAAAGCAAATGGTATGTTGGCCTTTATTACAAGAGTATTTGAGTATAGGAGTAAAGACGTCTCTCTGCAATTATATAGGGCCCTGGTGAGACCACACCTGGAGAATTGTGGACAGTTTTGGTCTCCTTACCCAAGGAAGGATATACTTGTCATAGAGGGAGTGCAACGAAGGTTCACCAGACTGGCTCCTGGAATGGGGGGATTCTCCTAGGAGGACAGATCGAGTAAACTAGGCCTATATTCTAAATGGGATAGATTCAGAACAGATCTAGCAGCACAAAACTGGGCATCCATGAGGCGCTGTGGGCCATCAGCAGCAGAATTGCACTCCACCACAATCAGTAACCTCATGGTCCGGCATATCCCTCACTCTACCATTACCATCAAGCCAGGGGACCAACCCTGGTTCAACAAGGAGCCAGGAGCAGCACCAGGCGTACCTAAAAATGAGGTGCCAACCGGGGGAAGCTGCAACACAGGACTACATGCATACTAAAAAGCAGAAGCAGCATGCTATAGACAGGGCTAAGCGATCCCACAATCAACGGATCAGATCAAAGCTCTGCAGTCCTGCCACATCCAGTCATGAATGGTGGTGGACCATTAAACAACTAACGGGAGGAGGAGGCTCCATGAATATCCCCATCCTCAATGATGGTGGCGTCCAGCACGTGAGTGCAAAAGACAAGGCTGAAGCGTTTGCAACCATCTTGTGTCAGAACTGCCGAGTGGATGATCCATATCGGCCTCCTCCCGAGGTCCCCACCATCACAGAAGCCAGTCTTCAGCCAATTCTGGCTAAAGTAAATGTTGGTCCCTTAGAGGATGAGACCGGGAAATTAATGGTGGGAAATATGGCGATGGCAAAAACACAATGAATATTTTGTATCAGTCTTTACAGTAGAAGACACTAAGAATATCCCAACACTGGACAAACAGGGGGCTACAGGGGGGAAGGAGCTAAACATGATCAAAATTACTAAGGAAGTGGTACTCGGTAAAATAATGGGACTCAAGGCAGATAAATCACCTGGACCTGATGGCTTACATCCTAGGGTCTTGAGGGAAGTGGCGGTAGGGATTGTGGATGCATTGGTAATAATTTTCCAAAACTCCCTGGAATCAGCAAAGGTCCCGGCAGACTGGAAAACTGCTAATGTAACGCCCTTATTTAAAAAGGGCAGTAGACAGAAGGCTGGAAACTATAGACCGGTTAGCCTAACATCTGTGGTAGGTAAAATATTGGAGTCCATTATTAAGGAGACAGTAACAGGACATTTGGATAATCATAATTTAATAGGACAAAGTCAGCATGGTTTTATGAAGGGGAAGTCATGTTTGACAAATTTGCTGGAGTTCTTTGAGGAAGTAACATATAGGGTGGATAAAGGGGAACCAGTGGACGTAGTGTATTTAGACTTCCAAAAGGCATTTGACAAGGTGCCACACAAAAGATTAGTGCTTAAGATAAAAAATCACGGGATTGGGGGTAATATTCTGGCATGGATAGAGGATTGGCTATCTAACAGAAAGCAGAGAGTTGGGATAAATGGTTCATTCTCGGACTGGCAATCAGTAACTAGTGGTGTTCCACAGGGGTCAGTGCTGGGTCCCCAACTCTTTACAATCTATATTAACGATTTGGAGGAGGGGACCGAGTGTAACATATCAAAGTTTGCAGATGATACTAAAATGGGAGGGAAAGTAGTGAGTGAGGAGGACATAAAAAACCTGCAAGGGGACATAGACAGGCTAAGTAAGTGGGCAGAGATTTGGCAGATGGAATACAATACTGGAAAGTGTGAGGTTATGCACTTTGGCAGGAAAAATCGTAGAGCAAGTTATTATCTTAATGGCAAGAAACTGGAAAGTACTGAAGTACAAAGGGATCTGGGGGTCCTGGTGCACGAAACTCAAAAGGTTAGTATGCAGGTGCAGCAAGTGATTAAGGCGGCCAATGGAATGTTGGCTTTCATTGCTAGGGGGATAGAATATAAAAATAGGGAGGTATTGCTTCAGTTGTACAAGGTATTGGTGAGACCGCACCTGGAAGACGGCATACAGTTTTGGTGTCCATACTTGAGAGCAAGTATTTCTTTTCTTGAGTCAGTACAAAGAAGGTTCACTCGGTTAATCCCGGGGATGAGGGGATGGACATATGAGGAGAGGTTGAGTAGATTGGGACTCTACTCATTGGAGTTCAGAAGAATGAGAGGCGATCTTATTGAAACATATAAGATTGTGAAGGGGTTGGATCGGGTGGATGCGGGGAGGATGTTCCCGATGATGGGTGAAACTAGAACTAGGGGGCATAGTCTTAGAATAAGGGGCTGCTCTTTCAAAACTGAGATGAGGAGGAACTACTTCACTCAGAGGGTGGTAGGTCCATGGAATATGCTGCCCCAAAAAGCTGTAGAAGCTACATCATTACATAAATTTAAAACAGAAATAGACAGTTTCCTAGAAGTAAAGGGAATAAAGGGTTATGGGGAGCGGGCAGGAATTTGGACATGAGTCTAGGTTCGGATCGGTCATGGCCCTGTGGTTAGCGGAGCGGGCCCAGGGGCCATGTAGCCTGATCCTGCTCCTATTTCGTGTGTCTAATTCTGTTAGATTCAGGAGATGGTTCAGTGATAGTAGATTGGCGGTTAGGATCAGATCAGCCATGATCTTATTGAATGGCGGAGCAGGCTCGAGGGGCCGATTGGCCTACTCCTGCTCCTATTTCTTATGTTCTTATGTTCTAATTCGATTCACTCAACGTGATATCAAGAAATGGCTGAACGCACTGGATACAGCAAAGGCTATGGGCCCTGACTACATCCCAGCTATCGTGAAGACATGTGCTCCAAAACTAGCCGCGCCTCTAGCCAAGCTGTTCCAGTACAGCTACAACACTGGCATCTATCCAACAATGTGGAAAACCGCCCAGGTATGTCCTGTCCACAAAAAGCAGGACAAATCCAATCCGGCCAATTACCGCCCCATCAGTCTACTCTCAATCATCAGCAAAGTGATGGAAGGTGTCATCGACAGTGCTATCAAGGGGCACTTACTCACCAATAGCCTGCTCACTGATGCTCAATTTGGGTTCCGCCAAGACCACTCGGCTCCTGACCTCATTACAGCTTTGGTTCAAACATGGACAAAGGAGCTGAATTCCAGAGGTGAGGTGAGAGTGACTGTCCTTGACATCAAGGCAGCATTTGACAGAGTGTGGCATCAAGGAGCACGAATAAAACTGAAGTCAATGGGAATCGGAGGGAAAACTCTCCACTGGCTGGAATCATACCTAGCACAAAGGAAGATGGTTGTGGTAATTGAAGGTCAATAATCACAGCCCCAGGACATCGCTGCAGGAGTTCCTCAGGGCAGTGTCCTAGGCCCAACCATCTTCAGCTGCTTCATCAATGACTTTCCCTCCAACATAAGGTCAGAAATGGGGATGTTCGCTGATGACTGCAGTGTTCAGTGCCATTCACAACTCCTCAGGTAATGAAGCAGTCCATACCTGATGCGCCATCAATTACTCAAAAGACTGAAGTTGAGCGAGTAACAATCAGGCTTTTATTAACTAAAGAATGAAGGTCTTGTCTCGAGTGGTCGACCCGTCCAGAATACTAAGGGACTGGGAGGTAGTCACTTATATACCTGGAATAGTGGGAGGAGTCAGCCGAGGCATGTCCAGACCTGTACCTAGTGGAATACACATACAGACACAGACAGGTATGACAGTGGTTTACCACAATACCCGCATGCAACAAGACCTGGACGACGTTCAGGCTTGGGCTGATGAGTGGTAGGTAACATTCCCGCCACAGAAGTGCCAGGCAAGGACTATCTCCAACAAGCGAGAGTCTAAACACCGCCCCTTGACATTCAATGAGATTACCATCGCCGAATCACCCACCATCAACATCCTGGGGGTCACCACTGACCAGAAATGTAACTGGACCAGCCACATAAATACGGTGGCAACAACAGCAGGTCAGAGGCTGGGTATTCTGCGGCGAGTGTTTCACCTCCTCACTCCCCAAAGCCTTTCTACCATCTACAGGGCACAAGTAAGGAGTGTGATGAAATACTCTCCACTTGCCTGGACACCACCCAGGACAAAGCAGCCCACATGATTGGCATCCCCTCTACCACCTTAAACATTCACTCCCTCCACCACCGGCGTGCCATGGCTGCAGTGTGTACCATCTACAAGATGCACTGCAGCAACTCCCAAACCCGCGACCTCTTCCACCTAGAAGGACAAGGGCAGCAGACACATTGGAACACCGCCACCTGCAAGTTCCCCTCCAAGTCACACACCATCCTGACTTAGAAGTATATCGCCGATGCTTCGTCGTCGCTGGGTCAAAATCCTGGAACTCCTCCCTACCCAACAGCACTGTGGGAGTACCTTCACCCCACGGCTCACCACCACCTTCTCAAGGGCAATAAATGCTGGCCTTGCCAGTGACGCCCACATCGCACAAAAACGAATTAAAAAATATTCTCGAGTTTAGAAAAATGAGAAGTGATCTCATTGAAACATACAAAAGAGGATGTTTCCCCTGACTGGGGAGTCTAGAACCTGGGGTCACTGTCTCAGATTAAGGGGTCGGCCATTTAGGACCGAGATGAGGAGACATTTTTTTACTCAGAGGGTGGTGAATCTTTGGAATTCTCTACCCAGAAGGGCTGTGGAGGCTCAGTCGTTGAGTATATTAAGACAGAGATCGATAGATTTTTGAATATTAAAGGAATCAAGGGATATGGGGATAGTGCAGGAAAGTGGAGATGAGGTAGATCAGCTATGATCTTAATGAATGGTGGAGCAGGCTTGAAGGGCCGAAGGGCCAAATGGCCTACTCCTGCTCCTATTTCTTACATTCTTATTTCTGGTGGGAGTCGGATCCCAGGTGTTGGGGGGGGGGGGGGGGGGGGGGGGGGGGGGCGGATCCCCGGGTTCCAATTGTGGGGTGGGGTAAGAAGGCAAGTTTGGTGGGCTGGGAGGAAGCACACCTGCTCCTCCTGGCCCACAAGCAGTGCCGTAAAGGCACTTACCCTTTCCAGGAAGCAGTCCTCACCTCCCTTCAGCTGCCGGGTTTCTCGAGGCCTGGGAAGCCAGGCTTAAGCCTGGAAGAAAGGTTAAATGAGGCACGCAGCCTCATTATAATATTTAACTGGGCAACCTGCCTCCTGGTTGCGGGTTGATTTCCCGCCCGCCCCCATTAAAACCAAAAGTAGACAGGTTGGAGGCAGGTTGCCGATTTTTAATATTTTGACATCCCACCTGACCCAAACCCACACGTTTTTTATGGTTAAAATTACCCCATAGATAAGGCACAGAATGAGGCCATTCGGCCCATTGAAACAGTGCCGACTCTTTGAAAGAACTATCCAAATAGTCCCACTCCCTGCTCTTTCCCTACAGCCCTGCAAATGTTTCCCCTTCAAGTATTTATCCAATTCCCTTTTGAAAGTTACCATTAAATCTGCTTCCACCACCCTTTCAGGCAGTGTGTTCCAGATCATCATAACTAGCTGCATAAAAATGTTTTTCCTCATGTCCCCTCTGGTTCTTTTGCCAATATATTTGCAGCATATTAAAAGCACAGATAAATTAATACACATCCTGTTAAAGAGAAGTATTTTCCATGTGACGAGAAAGACAAATAGAACATCCTGTAGCATATTAAAGCAGAGATAAACTCCGATAATCTACACACATCAATGGGTAGGTACTCTACTTCCCTTCTCTCCCCTCCCACTTCTCAGCCTGCTCCATATTAAAGCAGAAATAAACTACTGTAATTTACCCTATTAGTGGGTAGGTACTATTCCGCCTCTCCCTCCCCTCCCTCTGCCCCTCCGCTCTCATCTCCCCATCCTTCCCTCCCCTTTCACCCCCACCACCCACCTTCTGCTACCCCTTCCTCCCCTTCACCCCCCTAAAAAAACCCTCCCCCTCTCCCCCAAAAAGCTCACCCCACCCCCCAAAAAGCTCTCGCCTCCCTCTCGACCCTCCCCCCCCCTCAGCTCTCGCCTCCCACCCCCCCTCTCGCTCTCGCCTCCCACCCCCCCCCTCTCTCTCGCCTCCCACCCCCCCTCTCTCTCGCCTCCCACCCCCCCCCCCCTCTCTCGCCTCCCACCCCCCCCCCCTCTCTCGCCTCCCACCCCCCCCCTCTCTCGCCTCCCACCCCCCCCTCTCTCGCCTCCCACCCCCCCTCTCTCTCGCCTCCCACCCCCCCTCTCTCTCGCCTCCCACCCCCCCTCTCTCTCGCCTCCCCACCCCCCCCCTCTCTCTCGCCTCCCACCCCCCCCCCTCTCTCTCGCCTCCCCACCCCCCAGCCCCCCCCTCTCTCTCGCCTCCCACCCCCCAGCCCCCCTCTCTCTCGCCTCCCACCCCCCAGCCCCCCCTCTCTCTCGCCTCTCACCCCCCAGCCCCCCCACTCTCAATTCAATTCAAATCGCGTTATTGGCATGATGACAAGGTACATCTTATGTTGCCAAAGCATCGAAAAACATTCATGTTGAACACATAAATACAGATCTATCCATACAGTGTAAAAACAGATATATCCCTGAGTGTATAAATATACATTCATATAATTTTGTATATACTCTTTTCTTATATTTAGTGGTTGTCCCTCTGTTTATGGCAAGCTGTAACATAGTGCGCCGCTAAGGTTACACAATTTCTCTCTACCCCTAGTAGGTATGGGAGTTTTTGGTCGTCATTCAAATTTCTGAATTCCGGGCATATTTTTGTAAATTTTGGGTAGAAATTCTCCCTTATGCCTTGATATTTTCTACAAGCTGTGAGGAAGTGCATCTCTGTCTCCACCACTCCCTGACTGCAGTGAGAGCATATCCTGTCCTCTCTTGGTAGCCGGGTCTGCCTGTGTCTACCTTTTTCGATCGCCAGGCTATGTTCACTAAGTCTGTACATTGTCAAGGTTTTTCTCAGTTTGCTATCCTTTATCATGGTCAGGTAATCAGCCCATGTTGTATTGTCTGTTTAGGGCCAAGTAGCAATTGAGTTTGTTTTGGGTTTTTGTTGTTTCTGCCCAATATGACAGATACGGGCAGCACGGTGGCATAGTGGTTAGCACTGTTGCCTCACAGCGCCAGGGACCCGGGTTTAAATACGTGGGGTTACGGGGATAGGGCTTGTGTGGGATGGCTGTCGGTGTCGGGACCGGGTGCTAGGGTTTGGATGATCAGCCATGATCTCGTTGAATGGCGGAGCAGGCTCGAAGGGCCGAATGGCCTACTCCTGCTCCTATCTTCTATGTTTCTATATTTTTCCTTTTGCTTAGTGACGATTGTGTTGGGTCGAATTCTTTGTGTTACGCTGTCACTGTCCTGGGGATGGTTATTGTTAGTAGTGTTAGTAGTTACTTCACTGAGTCCCAGGACTAGTTGACTGAGGGTATTCTTCTTTCTGGTCCTCTCTTGGCATTTCAGGGCTTCGTAATGATAGCAGTGGGGGTTGCTCATTTTTAGGTGTTTCCAAATTTGGTGGCTCTTTTTTGGATAGTGATTATTAATGGATATTGGCCTAGTTCTGCCCTGCATGCATTGTTTACGGTTTTCCTTTGAGTCCGGAGGATACTTTTACAGAATTCTGCATGTAGGATCTCAATTGGGTGTTTGTCCCATTTTGCAAATTCTTGTTGTGTTAGCGGTCCCCACACCTCACTGCCATAGAGTGCAATTGGTTCAATTACAGATTTGAAAATTTTGAGCCAAATGCAAATTGGGATTTCTATTTGGATTGATTTTTTAATTTTGGTTGTTCCTAGTGTGAAATTTATTTGGGGTCCCTGATGTCTGGATCTTTGCTGGAACACAAGGACTTTGGTTTTTTGGGGATTTATTGTCAGGGCCCAGGTCTGGCAGAACGACTCCAGCAGATCCAGGTTCTGCTGTAGACCCTCCTTAGTTGGTGACAGCAGAACCAGGTCATCTGCATACAGGAGGAATTTAACCTTGGATTCATATAGGGTGAGGCCGGGTGCTGTAGATTGTTCAAGTAGTTTTGCCAAGTCATTTCCCCCACCCACCCACCCACCAACCCC
>NC_140995.1:232878524-233013535 GCF_052327205.1 Somniosus microcephalus
GATAGAAAGGGGAGATTATTCCCACGGTAATGGTTTACAGTGACCCAGAAAGGCACATTTCAAATAAAAACAGCAAATACTCCAGTCAGGCAGCATCTGTGAACCGAGTGCCAATCCAAACCCAATGCCCACGACCCCCTTCACTCTCCCTATCTCACCCTGTGTGACCTGAATCTCCTGACAAGGGTAGCCCCTAATCCTGCGAAATACAACAACAACTTGTATTTATATAGTGCCTTTAACCTAGTAAAACGTCCCAAGGCGCTTCACAGGAGCATATCAAACAAAATTTGACATCGAGCCACATGAGATATTAGGGAAGGTGACCAAAAGCTTGGTGAAAGAGGTAGATTTTAAGGAGCGTCTTAAAGGAAGAAAGAGAGGTAGAGGGGCGGAGAGGTTTAGGGAGGGAATTCCAGAGCTTGGCAGCTGAAGGCACGGCCACTAATGGTTGAGTGATTAAAATCAGGGATTCCCAAGAGGCCAGAATTTGAGCAGCGCAGAGATCTCGGAGGGTTGTGGGGCTGGAGGAGATTTCAGAGATAGGGAGGGGCAACGCCATGGAGGGATTTGAAAACAAGGATGAGAATTTTAAAATAGAAGCGGTGCTTAACCAGGAGCCACCCCCCTCCCTGGCCACTGTCTGAGGCTCAACCAGTCTGTTTGCAATCTCCTATTTGACCCTGAAATGAGCTTTCGACTCAATATCCTCTCCGTTACAAAAACCACTTACTTCCATCTCTGTAATATATCTTCAAATTGCCTCAAGGAGACTCAAAAAGGCAGGTCTCCTCAAGGCAAGCAATTTGAAGATATTTTTAGACAGTAAAACATGTTACCATATTTTCTTTGGATACAGACATTGAGGGAGCACTCTATTCAAAGTAAACGTAATATGCTTTTAACTGTCAAAAATATCTTCAATTCCTTCCCCTTTGAGGATTATTCTATTTTCCCAGAATTTTTTTCTAAATTGGCCACAGATTCTTTCCTTGTTTTTTCAGCTCTTCTAGGAGACTGGACAATTAGGGTTGGGAGGGTGGGCTGTGAGGTTACACCATCTACTGGGCGGGGCAGGCCTGATGGGCTTTTCTTGTCCTTTTCATATATAAAAAGAAAGACTTGCATTTATATAATGCCTTTCACGACCACCGGACATCCCAAAGCGCTTTACAGCCAATTAAGTACTTTTGAAGTGTAGTCACTGTTGTAATGTAGGAAACACAGCAGCCAATTTGCACACAGCTAGCTCCCACAAACAGCAGTGTGATAATGACCAGATAATCTGTTTCTTTTTGTTATGTTGATTGAGGGCTAAATATTGGCCAGGACACTGGAGATAATTCCCCTGCTCTTCTTTAAAATAGTGCCATGGGATGTTTTACGTCCACCTGAGAGAGCAGACGAGGCCTCAGTTTAACGTCTCATCCAAAAGATGGCACCTCTGACAGCGCAGCACTCCCTCAGTACTGCTTAGATTTTTGTGCTCAAGTCTCTGGAGTGGGACTTGAAACTGCAACCTTTGACTCAGGCGAGAGAGCTCTCCACTGAGACACAGCTGAGGTATAGCCAGGCGGGGAGGCTTCATTTAAGGGTAAGGTGTCATCACCCCTCAACCAAGTTTCCGTCAGGGCCATGATGTCGATGCCCATGAATGGCAAGAGCCTTGTTCGCAAGTGAACGGACATTCTGGAGTGAGATACGGAGAGGGTCGGTGATGGCTGACCCACTGCCAGCATCCACAGGATCAGCGCTGGGGGGGTGAGTTGGACGGGAAGGAGATTGGCAAGATTAGCCCCCAGTGGGCGGGAAGTTCGGCGAGAGAGTAGGATGGGACTGTTGGGGTTGCTGCTCGTAAGGAGGCAGCGACGAGTGCCTTGACGGGCCCTTCGTAGGATGCCAAGAGAGGCACGGAGGGAACCTGTGGGCTTATCTAAGAAGGTACAGGAAACTTTGTGTTATCCGGAGGCTAAATGTCTGGCAAGCTCGAGCCACCGGCAAAAATCAGAAGCCGTTTCGTTAGGTTTTTTTCTTTTCGTTGCTTTTTTCTCAACAGTCAAGCTCTGCAAGGTCTGTAGCTAAACAACAGCTTCAGCTAGAGATGCTACAGAGATTCTTGCCGACTGTTTAGAAGCTGCAGGGTTTGTTCAGTCACACGGAGCTGAAAATCTCCGTATGTTTCAACATCAGCGTTGGAGTGTCTGGCAGTTTTGAGGGAACGGCAACAGCTCGGTGCCGTCGGTGCCGGATAGCACAAAGTTTCCTGTAAGTCCATAGGGGAGAAAGGAATAGAAGGATCTGCAGCTTGGGTGAGATGAAGTAGGGTGGGAGGAGGCTCATGTGGCGTGTAAACACTAGCACAGACCAGTTGGGCCAAATGGCCTGTTTCTGTGCTATAAATTCTATGTAATATTTCATTGTTGTTTGTCGGACCTTGTTGTGTGCAAATTGGCTGCTGTGTTTCCTACATTGCAACAGTGACTACACTGCAAAAGCACTTAATTAGTTGTAAAGGTCTTTGGGATGTCCTGAGATCATGAAAGGCCCTATATAAATGCAAGTTTATCTTTCTTTCTCACCTTCATCCTGATATCTGGGAGACAAAAAGAAATCACAGATCAAAAATAAAGTTTTCCAACAAGGACAACCACCTGCATTTTATAGCATTGCTTGCCGAAAAGAACATCTCGGACCATTTAACAAGGCGGAGAGGACCCTGAGAAAAGATGGGAAAGAGAAGTTAGCAGGGGGTGGGGTGGGTACCAAAAGCGTGGTTTTAAAGATTTTTAAAAGAAGCGAGAGCTGAAAGGGCTAAATGGTTTTTGGAGAGTTCCAATGAGCAGCAGCGTTGTAGCTGGAAGATTGACCTCTGGTGGTGGAACAGGGATGAGCAGCAATGAGGAGCCAAGAAGAGCAGAGGTGCAGTCTGGGACAATCAGCTGGAGTTCACTCAGATAGGGTAGAGCAAGTCTGTGTGGTTTGCACCACCCGTTAGCGTCACGAAACAGCGCTAAAACACTATTGAGAGCTTTAACGGCACCTGATGCCAGTTCCAGCGCCGCACGCCATATCGATGTTGCCAGTAGCACTGCCGTTGAATGCGATCGCCGGGGACCTCGCCATCACGGAGATCGTGACATCAGTGAGTATGCTTTAATCTACATATAGATTGGGCTAACCAAATTAGTAACAATACCGCGGAGGAGGAATTCCTGGAGTGTTTACGGGATGGTTTCCTGGACCAATATGTCGAGGAACCAACCAGAGATCAGGCCATCTTAGACTGGGTATTATGTAACGAGAAAGGATTAATTAGCAATCTTGTTGTACGAGGCCCCTTGGGTCAGAGCGATCATAATATGATCGAATTCTTCATTAAGATGGAGAATGAAGTAGTTGACTCAGAGACTAGGGTCCAGAATTTAAATAAAGGAAACTACGATGGCCTGAGGCGCGAATTGGGTAGGATTGATTGGGGAATGTCACTCAAAGGGTTAACGGTGGCTAGGCAATGGCAAACATTCAAAGACCGCATGGATGAACTACAGAATTTGTTCATCCCAGTTTGGCATAAAAATAAAACAAAAAAGGTGACTCAACCGTGGCTAACGAGGGAAATTAGGGCTAGCATAAGATCCAAGGAGAGGACATATAAATTGGCCAAAAAAGCAGTAATCCAGAGGATTGGGAGCAGTTTAGGATTCAACAAAGGAGGACAAAGGGATTAATTAAGAAAGGGAAAATAGAATATGAGAGTAAGCTTGCAGGGAACATAAAAACTGAGTGTAAAAGCTTTTACGCTGTTTACGGAGGTCACGGACCATCATCAAAGACCCTACCCACCCCAGCCACAGTCTGTTCGCCCCCCTGCCATCTGGGAGACGCTACAGATGCATTCGCACCCGAACGACCAGATTTAGGAACAGCTTCTTTCCCAGGGCTGTCATCCTACTGAACTCCACAAATAAACTCTAAAGCCTGCACATCTGTCAATGCACTTTATTATGTTTATGTTAATGTATTACAAGCCAAATGAATGTTGAATGTTTAAATGTCTTAATCTAAATGTACACTCTCGGGAGCCGCAAGCCTACATTTCGTTGTACTGCACTTGTGCACTAACAATGACAATAAAGTTGATTATGATTATGATTATGATGATTAAATACATATTTTGGTTCTGTCTTCACAAAGGAGGACACAAATAACCTCCCAGAAATGTCAGGGAACATAGGGTCTGATGAAAGGGAGGAACTGAAAGAAATCAGCATTTGTAGGGAAATGGTGTTAGGGAAATTGATGGGATTGAATGCCGATAAATCCCCAGGGCCTGATAATCTACATCCTAGGGTACTTAAGGAAGTGGCCCTAGAAATAGTAGATGCATTGCTGATCATCTTCCAACATTCGATGGAATCTGGAACAGTACCCATGGATTGGAGGGTAGCTAATGTTACCCCACTATTCAAAAAAGGTGGTAGAGAGAAAACGGGGAGGTACTGACATCGGTAGTGGGGAAAATGCTAGAGTCTATTATAAAAGATGTAATAGCGGAGCACTTGGAAAACAGTGACAGGATCGGACAAAGTCAACAAGGATTTACAAAAGGTAAATCGTGCTTGACTAATCTACTGGAATTTTTTGAGGATGTAACTAGTAAAATAGATAAGGGAGAACCAGTGGATGTGGTGTATTTGGACTTTCAGAAGGCTTTCGATAAGGTCCCGCATAAGAGATTAACGTGTAAAGTTAAGGCACATGGGATTGGGGGCAAGGTATTGACTTGGATAGAGAACTGGTTGGCAGATAAAAAGCAAAGAGTTGGAATAAACGGGTCTTTTTCCAAGTGGCAGGCAGTGACTAGTGGGGTACCGCAGGGATCGGTCCTTGGACCCCAGCTATTCACAATATATATTAATGATCTAGACAAGGGAACTAGATGTAATATCTCCAAATTTGCAGACGACACAAAGCTGGGTGGGCATGTGTGCTGTGAGGAGGATGCCGAGAAACTACAGGATGATTTGGACAGGTTGGGTGATTGGGCAGAAGCATGGCAGATGCAATATAACGTGGATAAATGTGAGGTTATCCACTTTGGTGGCAAAAACAGGAAGGCAGATTATTATCTGAATGGCAATAGATTGGGAGAAGGGGAAGTGCAAAGAGACCTGGGTGTCGCTGAAGGTAAGCACGCAGGTGCAGCAAGCGGTTAAGAAGGCAAATGGTATGTTGGCCTTCATAGCGAGAGTGTTTGAGTACAGGAACAAGGATGTCTTTCTGCAGTTGTACAGGGCCTTGGTGAGACCACATCTTGAGTATTGTGTGCAGTTTTGGTCGCCTTATCTGAGGAAGGATATTCTTGCCATGGAAGGAGTTCAGCGAAGATTCACCAGGCTGATACCTGGGATGGCAGGAATGACGTATGAGGAGAGATTGGGTCGATTGGGCTTGTACTCGCTGGAGTTTAGAAGAATGAGAGGGGATCTCATTGAAACTTATAACATTCTGGCAGGACTGGACAGACTACATGCAGGGAGGATGTTCCTGATGGTCAGGGAATCCAGAACCAGGGGTCACAGTCTAAGGATAAGGGGTAGGCCTTTTAGGACAGAAATGAGGAGGAATTTCTTCACCCAGAGAGTGGTGAACCTGTGGAATTCTCTACCACAGAAGGCAGTAGAGGCCAATTCATTAAATATATTCAAGAAGGAGTTGGATATATTTCTTAAGGCTAAAGGGATCGAGCGGTATGGGGAGAAAGCAGGGACCGGGTACTGAACTTGGATGATCAGCCATGATCGCATTGAATGGCAGAGCAGGCTCGAGGGGCCGAATGGCCTACTCCTGCTCCTATCTTCTATGTTTCTATGCTCAGTTGACGCCTGATCTCCCAACTTCGTTACAGCCAATGAACTTACAGACTGGAGAAAACAACGACAGCTTCAGGTGGCGTGCAGCAGCAGGAAGCCGGCTCCAGCAATGCTATTTAAAGGGATCCTCACCAATCACTCGCACCTGACAGGGTTTTGAAGTTTGAGTGGCTGTTGTAGTGTATGTAACCTGTACTACCTTAAGAGGATACCTTAAGGTGATGGACTACTTTTTAACGGCTCCTGTACATTGTAGTACCGATGGTGACCACACCGGTATATAAACCCTGCGGAGCAAAGTGTACCTCAGTTCCGCCCTGACCCTCAATCACTAAAGACCTGTTTACTTACTTCTGTTGTCTGTGTCCTGTTATTCATTATAACTGCACTTGTAAACACAGACTCAACAGTGGCGACGAGTCTGATCGTACCTAGCGGCAGTTTTGCATCACCTCCCCCAGTACTGATTCTGGGGCCCATTCCAAGGAAGCTTCGTCCTCAGAAATGGACGTCAGAAAAGGGCATCCGCCCTCAACATCCTGCTGAGCACTGCATCGCACGGGAGGCCATCGGGAACCCGGTTTGGTTTTCTGGCCACGAAGTCCAACATCAGCAACAGGCAGTGATCATCCCTTCTACGACAGCGGCGGGTAAGCCCGATCGAGCGGCACAGGGGGGGAAGTCGGCCGAGTTGTCAGTGGGAGAAGGGGAGGAAAAACGAAGAAAAGGGCGGAGAACACGACCGCAGCCGGTGTCAGGGGCCGGACTGCAATCAGGGCAGAGACGCGCAGCAGCCAGAAAAGCGCTTTATTGCCACAAGGACCGTGGGAGCGGCAGGGCAACAAGAGCAGCAGCGCAAGGAAGCGTATACACGGGAAAATAAAGGCAGGAAGGACCGCTGGGAGGCGTGGACAGCAACAGCGCGGGAATCACCATCTTGAGTCGGCGGGGGAAGAAGACAAGCGCGGGAAAAGCCGCCATTTAAATAAAAAAAAATTTTTTTTAAAGTCATCATATTAAATAATATCCGAAGGGAAAGGAGAAACTCAGCAAGGATGCCGAAAACGGGTAACATCACTGCCTTCGACAACGATGTGGAAGATTGGGCCACTTATAAGAACATAAGAACATAAGAACATAAGAAATAGGAGCAGGAGTAGGCCAATCGGCCCCTCGAGCCTGCTCCACCATTCAATAAGATCATGGCTGATCTGATCCTAACCTCAAATCTTCTATCACTCTGCATCCACCCGAACCCATGTGATCTCCCGGGAGAGGCGAAAAACCAGATAAAGACCCAATGGCCAATTTGGGAGAAAAAAATCTGGGAAATTCCTCTCCGACCCATCTAGGCGATCGAAATTCTTCCAGGAGATCACTCTGTCCCTATATTTTCTACAGTACTTACCTTCTGTAAAGGCGATCTCCACCCCAGCCAGCAACAGGAATAAAACCATCTCCTGAAATCTAACAGAATTAGAACACAGTAGGAGCAGAACAAGGCTACACGGCCCCTGGGCCCGCTCCACTACCCACAGGGCCATGACCATTCCGAACCCAGACTCATGTCCAATTTCCTGCCCGCTCCCCGTAACCCTTTATTCCCTTTACTTCTAGGAAACTATCTATTTCTGTTTTAAATTTATTTAATGATGTAGCTTCCACAGCTTTCTGGGGCAGCAAATTCCACAAACCTACCACCCTCTGAGTGAAGAAGTTTCTCCTCATCTCAGTTTTGAATGAGCAGCCCCTTATTTTAAGATTATGCCCCCTAGTTCTAGTTTCACCCATCATTGGGAACATCCTCACCGCATCCACCCGATCAAGCCCCTTCACAATCTTATATGTTTCAATAAGATCGCCTCTCATTCTTCTGAACTCCAATGAGTAGAGTCCCAATCTACTCAACCTCTCCTCATATGACCACCCCCTCATCCCCGGGATTAACCGAGTGAACCTTCTTTGTACTGACTCGAGAGCAAGTATGTCTTTTCTTAAGTATGGACACCAAAACTGTATGCAGTATTCCAGGTGCGGCCTCACCAATACCTTGTACAACTGCAGCAATACCTCCCTGTTTTTATATTCCAACCCCCTAGCAATAAAAGCCAACATTCCATTGGCCTTCTTAATCACTTGCTGCACCTGCATACTAACTTTTTGAGTTTCGTGCACCAGGACCCCCAGATCCCTTTGTACTACAGTACTTTCCAGTTTCTTGCCATTAAGATAATAACTTGCTCTATGATTTTTCCTGCCAAAGTGCATAACCTCACACTTTCCAGTATTGTATTCCATCTGCCAAATCTCTGCCCACTTACTTAGCCTGTCTATGTGGAACGCATCGAAGTTTACTGTAGAACGAATGATGTACCGGATGATAAGAAAGCACTAACCCTATTAAACTCGATGGGTGCGAAGACGTACGGGTTATTAAGGAACCTGGTAACCCCAGACAAACCGGTAGGAAAGAGTTTTGCGGATATTGTTACTATCCTGCAAGAGCATTTAAACCCCACACCGCTGCTGATAGCGGAACGATTTAAATTCTACAAAAGAATTCAACTTAAAGAAGAAAGCAACGCTGAATTCCTAACAGAACTGCGCAAGTTATCAAAGTACTGCCAGTTCGGAACAGGACTAGCAGAAGCACTGAGAGATAACTTTGTGTGTGGGCTCCTAAGGGAAGGAACCCAGAAGCGACTGCTAGAGGAAAAGGATCTTACGCTGGACAAAGCTTTCAGCATTGCAGCATCCCACGAGGCAGCAGCACGGGGCACTGCAGAGATACAGCAAAGGCCACTGGAATTCAGCACCAATGAAATGGCATTGGGCGCAGTAAAGTGCTATCGTTGCGGAAGGACAATGCATGACCAGAACCAGTGCTGGTTCAAAGACAAAGAATGCAGGCAATGTGGCAAACTTGGTCACATAGCGAGAGTATGCCGGTCAGGAAAGAAGACCAGCAGCAAAAAGTCACCGCAGGAGAAGTACAAAAAAGTACACAAGGTGACAGAGAACAGTTCGGATGAACAGAAGACGGATTCAGACTCCAGCAGTAAGGAACTGGGTTGTCTGAAAATACATAATGTGGGTAACACAGCAGACCACCAAACTATCTGGGTCATGCTCCGGATAGCAGGAGTCCAAGTGAAGATGGAATTGGACACAGGGTCGGCATTAACGGTCATGAATAAGCAAGATTACAAAAGGTTATTCTCGCACATTCCCCTGAGGGATACGGAGATTGTATTGAAAACATACACGGGGCAAATAGTATACCCCAAAGGAAAGATAAAAGTAAATGTGGTCTACAATGGTAAAAAAAGTCAGAAAATGGACTTGTATGTGTTACCTGATGGAGGTCCGCCACTATTGGGACGGGAATGGATCCGGAGAATAAATTTGGACTGGCATTCCATACAAGCACTGACTGTGGATGCCTGTAAGGAGGATGACGTCAAACCTAAACGACTGTCCAAAATCTTAGACGATGCTAAGGAGGTGTTCCAACAGGGACTTGGAACACTGAAAGGAATTACGGCAACCATCAAGGTTGAAGAACATGCAAACCCAAAATTTTTCAAAGCCAGACCGGTGCCTTATGCAATATGTCCTGCTGTGGAAGCAGAGCTGGAAGGGCTAGAACGTTCAGGGGTACTGTCCAAGGTGGACTGGAGCGAATGGGCTACACCCATTGTTCCTGTCATGAAGCGTTCGTTGGGCAACAAGCCGGGGGAACCTGGGAAGGTTCGCATCTGTGGCGATTTCAAGATCACTGTTAATCCAATTCTTCACATGGTGCAATATCCGCTTCCGCGGATTGAAGATATCTTCGCTTCGCTGTCTGGCGGAAAGCACTTCACCAAGATAGACCTGGCGCAGGCGTACCTACAGATGGAAGTTGATGAAGCGTCACGACAGTATCTCACGATCAACACACATAAGGGCTTATATCGGTATAATAGGCTGGTTTTTGGAGTGGCATCGGCTCCAGCGATTTGGCAAAGGGCCATGGAGCAGGTATTGCAGGGAATCCTAGGCACACAATGCTACCTGGATGACATCCTGATTACAGGAGATAACGATAATGATCACCTCGCGAATTTGGAGCAGGTGCTCATCAGATTGAAAGAATATGGGCTAAGAGCTAATCGCCAGAAATGCGAGTTCTTTCAAAAGCGAATCTCGTACTGCGGCCACGTCATTGACCAGGAGGGGCTCCATAAGTCACCTGACAAGATCGAAGCTGTTGTCAAAGCTCCAGCACCGGAAAATGTATCCCAGTTGAGGTCGTTCCTCGGGTTGGTTAACTATTACCACAAGTTTCTTCCAAATTTATCCACGGTGTTACACCTGCTAAACACTCTTTTGCAAACGGGAATACCATGGAAGTGGAGCGATGATTGTAAGCGGGCTTTTCAAAGAGCAAGGCACTGATCACCTCTAAGGAAGTGTTGGCTCACTTTAACCCAACGCTGCCTATTCGCTTAGCTTGTGATGCTTCTCCATATGGTATCGGGGCAGTGCTCTCACATAAGTTTCCAGATGGCTCGGAAAGGCCAGTCGCTTTCGCATCCAGATCATTGACCTCCGCTGAGTGCAACTATGCTCAGATAGATAGGGAGGCTCTCAGCCTCGTGTGGGGAGTTAAGAAATTTAACCATTACCTGCAAGGCCAAAAGTTTACGCTGCTGACAGATCACCAGCTGTTGGTTTCCATTTTCAACCCTAAGAAGGGTGTTCCGGTAATGACAGCGCAGAGGCTTCAGAGATGGTCCCTTTTCCTAGGGGCACATCAATATGATATTGAGTTCAAAGGTACAAAGCAACATGGTAATGCTGATGGGCTGTCGCGCCTGCTACTACCTACAGTGGAAGAGGCACCGGCAGTTGACCCTGTCGAGATATTTCACTCGACCATCATCGAATGCTTACCAGTCACCAATGCGGGTATTGAGAGAGAGACCCGAAATGACCCGACACTGTCTCGGGTCTACGACTTGACAGTGAAGAGATGGCCAGCACATGGCGAACCACTGTTACCAGCATTCTCAGCCAGACGAGAACAGCTGTCCGTATGTCAAGGAACATTGATGTATGGAACAAGGGTGATTATTCCTCCTAAATTAAGGGAGAGAGTTCTAAAAGAATTGCACGAAGGTCATCTGGGGGGAGTCAAGATGAAAAGCCTTGCTAGGGCTTATGTGTGATGGCCAGGTATCGACAAACAAATAGAGGATCTGACTAAAAGCTGCTCAGGGTGCCAAAAAGTTCAGAATGCACCTCCAATTGCACAGCTGCATCCGTGGGAATGGCCTTCAGCCCCATGGCAACGTGTGCATATCGACTTTGCAGGTCCATTCATGGATTCCATGTTTTTGGTAGCAGTAGACGCACATTCTAAATGGCTAGAAGTGATTAAGATGTCGACCACTACCTCTGAGAAGACGATTGCAGTTCTAAGAACCATATTTGCAAGGAATGGATTGCCGGAGCAAATATGTTCAGACAACAGACCACAGTTCGTGTCAGAAGAATTCCAGAAATTCATGAAAAAGAATAGGGTGAAACACTATACATCTGCCCCATATCATCCGGCTACAAATGGGTTGGCCGAGAGATTTGTACAAACGTTCAAAAAGGCGATAAAGGCCATGAGTGAAGATCATATTCCACGACAACACAAGGTGGACAATTTCCTAATGGCGTATCGAAACGCCACTCATGCAGTGACAAATCAAAGCCCTGCCATAATGTTCTATAACAGAAGGTTGCGGTCCCGGTTGGATTTGTTAAAACCCAATGTGCGACGGGAAGTCGAACACAAGCAATTCCAGCATGTAAATAAAAAGGCCACTCGTAGTTTTGAAGTAGGACAACCAGTGTTGGCCAGAGACTATAGAGATGATAAATGGCAACCTGGGACAATTTGTGCACGACAGGGACCCTTGATGTACACGGTAGATGTTGGAGAGAACGTAATACGACGTCATGCTGACCAACTTGTGGAATCGAGAACAAGGGTCGACCCCATGTCTACGGCAGAGACACCAGTTGAAGAACTTATTGAGCCTGTAGCATCTACCTCAGACTCGAACGTATTGGATGATGTTGAATCCATAGGAGATCAAGTGGATGAGTCACCCCAGCAACGGGAACCAGAGATTCCTGAAAGGCGTTATCCAGGCCGGATCAGGAGGCCTCCTCAGAGACTGAATCTTTGAACAGTTCTTGTGTGTAAATTGTATATATGTTATCCATGTAGCGTATTAATTGGGGGTGTCCACTGTTAAGCTAAAAGGGGAGGAATTGTACTGTATAAGAACATAAGAACATAAGAACATAAGAAATAGGAGCAGGAGTAGGCCAATCGGCCCCTCGAGCCTGCTCCGCCATTCAATAAGATCATGGCTGATCTGATCCTAACTGCCAATCCACTATCACAGAACCATCTCCTGAATCTAATGGAATTAGACACGAAATAGGAGCAGGATCAGGCTACACGGCCCCTGGGCCCGCTCCGCTAACCACAGGGCCATGACCGATCCGAACCTAGACTCATGTCCAAATTCCTGCCCGCTCCCCGTAACCCTTAATTCCCTTTACTTCTAGGAAACTGTCTATTTCTGTTTTAAATTTATGTAATGATATAGCTTCTACAGCTTTTTGGGGCAGCATATCCCATGGACCTACCACCCTCTGAGTGAAGTAGTTCCTCCTCATCTCAGTTTTGAAAGAGCAGCCCCTTATTCTAAGACTATGCCTCCTAGTTCTAGTTTCACCCATCATCGGGAACATCTTCCCCGCATCCACCCGATCCAACCCCTTCACAATCTTATATGTTTCAATAAGATCGCCTCTCATTCTTCTGAACTCCAATGAGTAGAGTCCCAATCTACTCAACCTCTCCTCATATGTCCATCCCCTCATCCCCGGGATTAACCGAGTGAACCTTCTTTGTACTGACTCGAGAGCAAGTATGTCCTTTCTTAAGTATGGACACCAAAACTGTACGCAGTATTCCAGGTGCGGTCTCATCAATACCTTGTACAACTGAAGCAATACCTCCCTATTTTTATATTCTATCCCCCTAGCAATGAAAGCCAACATTCCATTGGCCTTCTTAATCACTTGCTGCACCTGCATACTAACCTTTTGAGTTTCGTGCACCAGGACCCCCAGATCCCTTTGTACTTCAGTACTTTCCAGTTTCTTGCCATTAAGAAAGTAACTTGCTCTACGATTTTTCCTGCCAAAGTGCATAACCTCACACTTTCCAGTATTGTATTCCATCTGCCAAATCTCTGCCCACTTACTTAGCCTGTCTATGTCCCCTTGAAGGTTTTTTATGTCCCCCTCACTCACTACTTTCCCCCCCATCTTAGTATCATCTGCAAACTTTGATATGTTACACTCGGTCCCCTCCTCCAAATCGTTAATATAGATTGTAAAGAGTTGGGGACCCAGCACTGACCCCTGCGAAACACCACTAGTTACCGATTGCCAGTCTGAGAATGAACCATTTATCCCAACTCTCTGCCTTCTGTTAGATAGCCAATCCTCTATCCATGCCAGAATATTACCCCCAATCCCGTGATTTTTTATCTTAAGCAATAATCTTTTGTGTGGCACCTTGTCAAATGCCTTTTGGAAGTCTAAATACACTACGTCCACTGGTTCCCCTTTATCCACCCTATATGTTACTTCCTCAAAGAACTCCAGCAAATTTGTCAAACATGACTTCCCCTTCATAAAACCATGCTGACTTTGTCCTATTAAATTATGATTATCCAAATGTCCTGTTACTGTCTCCTTAATAATGGACTCCAAAATTTTACCTACCACAGATGTTAGGCTAACCGGTCTATAGTTTCCAGCCTTCTGTCTACTGCCCTTTTTAAATAAGGGTGTTACATTAGCAGTTTTCCAGTCTGCCGGGACCATTGCCAAGTCCAGGGAGTTTTGGAAAATTATTACCAATGCATCCACAATCCCTACCGCCACTTCCCTCAAGACCCTAGGATGTAAGCCATCAGGTCCAGGTGATTTATCCGCCTTGAGTCCCATTATTTTACCGAGTACCACTTCCTTAGTGATTTTGATCGTGTTTAGCTCCGTCCCCCCTTTAGCCCCCTGTTTGTCCAGTGTTGGGATATTCTTAGTGTCTTCTACTGTAAAGACTGATGTAAAATATTCATTCAGTGTTTTTGCCATCTCCATATTTCCCACCATTAATTTCCCGGTCTCATCCTCAAGGGACCAACATTTACTTTAGCCACCCTTTTTCTTTTTAGATAACTATAAAAACTCTTACTATCTGTTTTTATATTTTTTGCTAATTTACTTTCATAATCTATCTTCCCTTTCTTAATCAATCTTTTTGTTATTTTTTGCTGTCTTTTAAAGTTTTCCCAATCCTCTATCCTCCCACTAGATTTGGCTACCTTATATGCCCTTGTTTTTAGTCGAATACTATCCTTAATTTCTTTACTTAGCCACGGATGGCTGTCTTTTCTTTTACACCCTTTTCTTCTCAGTGGAATATATACTTTTTGGAAGTTGTAAAATAACTCCTTAAATGTACACCACTGATCATGTATCGTCTTACCCTTTAATCTATTTTCCCAGTCCACTCTACTCAATTCCGCTCTCATACCTTTATAGTCTCCTTTATTCAAGCTTAGCACGCTTGTTTGAGATCCAACCTTCTCACCCTTTAATTGAATATGGAATTCAACCATGTTATGGTCACTCATTCCAAGGGGATCCTTTACTAGGACATTTTTAATTAATCCTGTCTCGTTACACAGGACCAGATCTAAGGTTGCCTGCCCCCTGGTCGGTTCAGTTACACACTGCTCAAGAAACCCATCCGTAATACACTCAATGAACTCATCCTCAAGGCAGCCCTGCCCAATTTGATTTGTCCAATTAATATGATAGTTAAAATCCCCCATAATTATAGATGTTCCCTTATTACAAGCCTCAACTATTTCCTGATTGATACTCCGTCCAACAGAGTTGCCACAGTTCGGAGGCCTATAGACTACGCCCACTAGTGTTTTTTTCCCCTTATTATTCCTTACTTCCACCCAAACTGTTTCATTGTCCTGATCTTTTGACCCAATATCATTTCTCTGTATTACAGTGATTCCTTCCTTTATTAACATAGCCACCCCACCTCCCCTTCCTTCCTGCCTGTCCTTCCTGATCGTTAAATAACCTGGTATGTTTAATTCCCAGGCATTGTCACCCTGCAGCCATGTTTCTGTAATGGCCACAAGATCATACCCATATGTAGTTATTTGTGCCATTAACTCATCTATTTTGTTACGAATGCTACGTGCATTCAGATAGAGAACTTTCAAAGATGTTTTGTGACACTTAGTTCCTGCTTTTGCCCTTTTTATTACTTTACCGTTTACTCCATACCTTCTGCCGCTTCCTGACATGCTCTGGTTTTTAATTTCCCCACTACTACCTAAGTCTATGACCTTCTCTGTTGTCATTTGTATTATTTGCTCTCTAGGAACCTCCCCCCCACTAGTTAGTTTAAAGCCCTCTACTACCTTAAGAGGATACCTTAAGGTGATGGACTACTTTTTAACAGCTCCTGTACATTGTAGTACCGGTGGTGACCACACCGGTATATAAACCCTGCGGAGCAAAGTGTACCTCAGTTCCGCCCTGACCCTCAATCACTAAAGACCTGTTTACTTACTTCTGTTGTCTGTGTCCTGTTATTCATTATAACTGCACTTGTAAATACAGACTCAACAGCTGTGTGCTAATTCCTGCTACTGCAAGAGTTTTCTTTAGTCATTTCAAGGTTATTTGATATCAGGGAGTGTTCTGGCAAGTACAAAACTCCCTCATTATTTTGAAACGCTTCAAACTACAACACTTGTTAAAGGTCATGGGGGCTGTACTGGCAGTTGACTTCAACCTCCGGGATCTACGGCGGAGGGAGCGAATGTAGCGAGAAAGACGGGAACATGTGCACAGAGGGAGGAGGCGAGCCATCAGGACTCTCAACAGGAGGCCTTACCCTCTGAGGGTCTTCCAACAGCACTTCTCCTACCTTCAATAAAATGTGGAGCAGTATATTAGGAAGCTTCACCAAAGAGAACTATGCCACCTCCTACAACCAGACCTCCAGCCTCAGACCAGGGCTGCTCATTATCTGAAAGCGTAAAGGCACAAGAGACGGGTTAAGGTGAGGGGAGGGGGGCAGGAAGGGAGAAATGCATGCATACAACATGATTAGCTGGAAAGTGCGAAAGGCTTGTGGGGTGAGGGGGAAGTGGGATGTGAGAAGAAGGATTAGGGATGAACATACCATTGTTGTCCCCAAGAGGGTCAACGCTGCCGGTGGCCATGGCACCAACCACCTGGCGCCCAATAATCTCCAGCACTCTATTTTTCAGTGCAGACAGTGGTTGGGTTTCGGCTTGTCCCCCGCCTGTGCGATCCCACTCCCTCCTGTTGTGAGCCACCTTGGCCTGCAAGAGAAAGGAAGGTGTGTGAGTGAGTGTGGAGCAATGTGTTTGGGTGATGTGCCTGCAATAGTGAATAGCTGTCATTGTGTGCAAGGCGGTCTGCACAGAGCGGGATTAAACGAGGTGGACTTGAACAGAGTGTTTTATTTGGGAATTTGGAAAGAGTAACTATCCCCCAGACTATACTGTCCCCTACCACAACTACATTCCCTTTCACTCCCCCCACTTGAATGGCCTCCTGCACCATGGTGCCATGGTCAGCCTGCTCATCCATCCTACAGGCCCTCATCCACACAGGCAGCAAGAACCTCATACCTGTTGAACAAGGGAAAAGGCTGAGGTTCCTCCAGTACAGCACCTGGGGTCCCTTTACCTGCCTGAGTTGCAGTCACACCCTCCTGTCCCTGACCACTAACCAGACCTGTACCACTACCTAACCTAAGGGGTGTGACTGCCTCCTTGATCAAAGTGTCCAGGTAACTCTCTCCATCCCTGATGCCCCACAATGTCTGCACCTCAGACTCCAGCTCAAAAACTCTGAGCTGAAGTTCCTCAAGATGCAGGCACTTACTGAAAACGTCTTTGTCCAGAATAACAATGCTCGCCACAAACTCCCACATGCTGCAGTTGCGGCACACCACCTGCACTCCCATCCCTATATGACTTTGATTTATTTAATTAAATGTAATTAAATTTGTAACTAGGTAACTTAGTTTACAGTGTAGTTTCTTGACTACTTACTTGATCTAGATTAAGTTAAGGGTACTGAAATTAATTATCTACCTGTAACACAAAGCACTACAAGTAGTGTAGGCAAAAAGCAGCAACTCCTTCCCCCTCTTCTCCAAATTCTCACTCTTTCCAAATTCCCAAATAAAACAGAGGTAGTCGGTGACATCTGCGCAATGCTGCACCAACACCTTGAGCCCAGAGGAGCAGGTGGACACCCCTTACCAGTGGCTGTCAAAGTCACCACCGCCCTCAATTTTTTTGCTTCAGGGTCCTTCCAGGACTCATCAGCAGACATCAGCGGCATCTCTCAGTCGGCCGCACACACTTGCATCACGCAGGTAACCGATGTCCTCTTTGCAAAGGTGCACAATTACATCCACTCCTCGACGGATCAAGCAAGTGTAACCGCGCGTGCGGTTGGCTTTGCAAATATGGCAGGCTTGCCAAGGGTGCAGGGCGTCATAGACTGCACACATGTGGCCCTTAGGGCACTTCATCACAACCCAGCTGTTTTTGTCAACCGCAAGGGCTTCTATTCCCTTAACGTGCAGCTGGTGTGTAACCACAGGAAGGACATTTTGCATGTTTCTGCGAAATACCCTGGCAGTTGTCATGACTCGTTCATCCTGCGGCAGTCTGGTGTGCCGCCGCTCTTCAATCTGCCAACACAACTTTCCGGATGGCTACTTGGAGACAAGGGCTATCCCCTGAAGACGTGGCTGATGACGCCATTGAGGAGGCCATCGAACGAAGCTGAGAAGCGCTACAATGCCAGCCACATTTTGACCAAATCCATCATCGAGCAAACCATCGGCTTGCTGAAGATGCAATTCAGATGCCTTGACAGATCAGGTGGAGCCCTACAGTACTCAGCAGCCTGGGTCTCCAGAATCATCGTGATCTGCTGTGTACTGCACAACATCGCACAGCATCGTGGCTTGCAGCTGTCTGAGGAACAAATGGCTCAGCGCATAGCCTCCTCAGATGAGGAGGAGGAGGAGGAAGAAGACCTTACAGAGGCGGATGAGCCAGCTGCAGCAGCACGTGAGCACACTGCTGCCTGGGTTGCAAGGGATGCACTAATCTTTGCCAGATTCGCTTAGGTAGACGAATCAAACACATGTGGCTGGCACCTTCTTATCACACCATAGACAATGGACAAGAACCTGTAGGGGAAAAATTCAGTTGGTTTGCGCCTCCCATTAGCGCCTTAAGAGGGCGCTAATGGGGCGCAAAGCAACTAGCGCTCGTGCGCGGCGATGTTTGCGCCGTTCACGAAATTAACTAGACATTTTGCGGCGGCGCTAAACACTACCACCACAATCTCCTGCGCCGGCAGATTGTGACGTCGGTCGAGTGTGCAATGCCCCGGTAGTGCCCCGGACCGGATATTGAGTGGCGCCCCCCTGCCTTACCGCCTGCCGCTAGCAACGACAGGTTGAGGGGAGCGTTTTGCAGTCAGGAAGGGACTGGAGGAGCGCTATTTAAAGGTGACCGCTTCCTGCCTTTTTTTGTTGGTGACATTTTTGCACCACGCATTCTGACTTCTGGAGAGATTCAACGCTGTGTGAAGTAGTTTTGGGTACTGAGCACTTTGCAAGTTCATTTTGATTTGCTCTTCCTTGTATCGATTTAGAAAAGTCTGTGGGGGCTGCACTCTGAGCTCTTTCTCTGGGTCTCTCCATTGTTCTTTCCAGCAGATTTGATGTACAGGTCTCTCCAGGCCGAGATTCAAGGCTGCAAAGAGCAGGATGTGGATGGAGAGTTCCCTTTAAGAACTGGCCGGCGCCATTGTGTCTTGTGTTCCATTGCTGAATGACATCACATGAGCTTCGCCAGCGCTCTGAGGTAGCACCTCGCTCCTCGGCCTTTGCGCCTGAAGACAGGTGTGAAGCGCCTGATTTAGCGCTCCAATCACCTCCAGGGGCAGTAAAAGCCAAGTTTGCAGTCGGAGGCGATAATTAGCGCCAGGCGCTAATCTTTGCGCCCGGCCGATAATTCTGCCCCAAATGGGGCAATACTGAATTTCTCCCCTGTGGGTTCCTATCATTCTGACCACCATCATTACAAATGTAAGTTGCCCTGAGCCCTCAATGTGCAACTTCCATTTCCCAGATCACATAGGCCAGAACTTCAACTGTTTGCCATCACTTTTGTTTAATCAATGCACAAAAGGATAACAATGGCAAAAATGAAAGACAACAGAACAGAACTCCCAAGTGACTACCCTTGTGACTAATTGTGCTTTATCTTCCTCTTACGCGTGCTTTTATGTGGTGCCTCCCCTGTGGTTTCAGCAGATGTGGAGGCACCTTGACCACTTTCATGCTGCTCCTGCTTCGACACCTTTGGCGGGCGTCCTTTGGGTTTGCGAACCTGTGAGGGCTCAGCAACAGTCTGCTCCTCCTGCGTCTGTGCAGGGGCTGAGAAGCCTAACTCAGTTGGGTGAGGACTCTGACCGAGGGCTACTCAGTGGAATGGGAGTGTGAGCGCTTGGCGAGGAACCCCCACTTCCTTGTTGCCTGCCACCAAAATCCCTCTCATGGGTCAGCCCCACTTCAGTGCTCGCAAGTGGCTTAACAGCACCTTACTGCAACTCAGGGGGGCCATGAGGACCCGTATCTGCACTGGCAGTCCTGCTCAAAAGGACTTCCATGAAGCTCTGGTTTCTCTGCTCAATAGCTGCCCATCGCTCCTCCAGAGATGTCAGTCTATTCTGAACATTCACCATGTTTTCCAGACTCTGGTGACTTATTTCCTCCATGGCCGTAGCCATCCTTTCCAGAGAGCTAGCCATCCTTACCATGGAGGTAGCCATCCTTTCCATGGAGGTTGCCATCCTTTCCGTGGTGGTGCGTTCATGCATCATTGCCTCCACAAATGCACTGCTCATGTTAGAGATAGACTCCTCCATCCTCTCCACACTCGCAGTAACCCTGGAGACAAAACCTGTCAGAGACTCCTGCACCTGTTCCTGGAGTTCCACCACCGCTCTCTTTCTGGATGGACCCAGAGGCACAGGGTCGACATGCAGCTGAGCAGAGCTGGGAGCGCCCTGCAGCCTCCGATGAGGACTCTCCACTGCTGTCCCTGTCTCCACCATCTGCTGATGCTCACTTGTGAGCTGTGATACACCAGGTGACAACATTACTCTATGTCGTGAAGTTCCCACCGAGGTGTGCGTATCTGCGCTGGTGCTGGTTGCGCTTAATTCTGTTGTCGCTGCCGGCTCAGGCTCTTCCTCCTGGACAATGGGGAGGGGGGCTGTTGATGGTCCTGTGGGGGAGTAAAGGCATGAGTTAGACATGTGATATTAACGTAACATGCACATGGAATTGTGCAGATGATCATGAGTCAACCTGTATGAGCATCAGATGCCATATCAGTCACTCATGCAATGTAAATGAGAGAGATGCAAATCTATTCTGTCACCAGCTTGCTCTGCTGCACCTGTCTGACTGTCCCCCACTTCCAGATCCTCATCACCTCCAATAATTTCCAGGGCTGCCTCCTCAGCGTTGGTGAGATGGGCTATGGAAGGTGGCCCTCCTCCTGTCTTAGCCCTCTCCCTCTTATTGTGGGCTCTTTTTTCCTGCAATGAGTGACACTAGTGGAGTTTGAGTGAGAATGATGGAATCAGTGTAGAGAATCCATAGCATAGCTTAGAAGGAGACAAAGATGGAGTGAGGTGCCAATACCAAGGGCCCTCCCTGTGCGTTGTTAGTTGTTGTCACTGCATAACAGTGAGAGCGAGTGTGAGGGCAGCATAGTCGAATAGTGAAGTGATTGTGTACATAGAGAGAGAGGGATGGTTAAGGGTGCAAGGGATGTAAGGGTAAAGTAGGATGTGCAGGAGTAGGTTGACAATGCAGAATGCAGGTGATGAGAGGAGATGGGGAGCAGATTGAGGCCAAGTGTGATGTTATACTCACTTTTCCTAAGCGGACCAGGTCATTGAACCTTTTTCTGCACTGCACCCAGGTTCGAGTGTACATGGATCTGGAGCTCACCTCCTGAGCAATTTGCAGCCAGACTGCTTTGGTTTGCTGTGGTGGCTTCTTCCACCCAGAGGATGGGAAGAGTACCTCTTTGTGCCCTCTGACTCCCTCCACAAGAGCATGGAGGGAGTCATCATCAAATCGGGGAGAGGCCTTGGCCCTTGAGGTAGTCATGGCTGCAGTTGTCAGAAGGAAATCCAGCAGCAAATAATGAGAGAATGAACCAAGGCTGCATGGGCCCCTTAAATGCAGCTGGCTCACAGACGTCAGCAGAGGTGAGTTACAGACCCAAATCACGAATTGGCCAGGGGAGCACACACGCAGGGACTCAATTGCCCAATTAGGGCAAAATTGCAAATTTTTACCAGCTGAAAGTGACGGTGGGACCGGAACCCGCCGACCACTTGACCCGCACCCAACCCACCACCAATGGGAAGATCGTGGCCATAGAGTTATACAGTCATAACGGCACAGAAGGAGGCCATTCGGCCCATCGAGTCCGTGCCGGCTCTCTGTAGAGCAATCCAGTCAGTCTCATTTCCCCGCTCTATCCCCGTAGCCCTGGAAGTTTATTTCCCTCAAGTGCCTATCCAGTCTCCCCTTGAAAACATTGAGTGTCTCCGCTTCCACCACTTCCGTCAGCAGCGAATTCCAGGTCATCATCATTCGCTGTGTAAAAAAGTTTTTCCTTACATCCCCCCTGTATCTCTGGCCCAAAACCTTAAATCTGTGTCTCCTAGTCCTTGTACCATCAACTAGTGATAACAGCCTTTCCCCGTCTAGCCTATCCAAACACGTCATAATCTTGTACCCGCTATCAAATCACCCTTCAACCTCCTTTGCTCTAATGAAAACAAATCCAGCTTCTCCAACCTGTCCTTGTAGCTAAGATCCCCATCCCCAGAACCATTCTGGTAAATCTCCTCTGCACCCACTCAAGGGCCTTTGCACCCTTCCTAAAATGTGGTGACCAGAACTGGACGCAATACTCCAATTGTGGCCTAACCAACGCTTTATAAAGGTTCAGCATAACTTTTCTACTTTTGTACTCAATACCTCTATTTATGAAGCCCAAGATCCCATATGCTTTGTTAACCACTCTCTCAATATGTCCTGCCACCTTCAGGGACCTATGCACATTAACTCCCAGGTCCCTCTGTCCCTGTACATTCTTCAATACTGTGCCATTAAGTGTATATTTCCTCTCCCTGTTCCTTCTGCCAAAATGCATCACCTCACACTTCTCTGTATTAAATTCCATCTGCCACTTGTCTGCCCATTCTGCCAGCCTTTCTATGTCCTGTTGCAGTCGATTGGTATCATCCTCACTGTTTGCCACACCCCCAAGTTTGGTGTCATCGGCAAATTTAGAAATTCTACTCTGTATTCCAATATCCAGGTCATTTATATATATCAAAAAAAGCAGTGGCCCCAGCACTGACCCTTGGGGAACACCACTGTCTACCATCCTCCAGTCTGAAAAACAGCCATTTACTACAACTCACTGTTTTCTGTTTTTAAGCCAATTCCTTAACCAAGCTGCCACTGACCCACCTATTCCATGAACCTCAATTTTGTTAACCAGCCTTCTATGTGGTACTTTGTCAAATGCCTTCCGAAAATCCATGTAGACAACATTCCCTTCATCAATCCTCTCCGTTACTTCATCAAAAAATTCAATTAGATTAGTCAAACACAATCTGCCTTTTACAAACCCACGTCGGCTCGCCTTAATTAGCTTAAACCTCTCCAAATGCCCGTTAATTTTTTCCTTACTATTTCTAAAACTTTACCCACCACTGATGTTAAACTGACCGGCCTGTAGTTACTAGGATTGTCCTTACACCCTTTCTTGAACAATGGTGTCACATTTGCCACTTTCCAATCCTCAGGATCTCCTCCCCCAATTCCTTTAGCAACCTGGGATGCAAGCCATCTAGACCAGGCGACTTGTTCACTCTTAGCATACCCAGCCTTTCTAGTACTTCCTGTCTATCAATTTTCATCCCTTCCATTGCTTCTACCTTTTCCTCTTCTACCGATATTTTGTCAGCATCCACCTCCTTAGTAAACACTGATACAAAGTACTCATTGAATATTCTAGCCTTGCCCTGCGCCTCTAAGCATATATCACCTTCTTTGTCTCTAATAGGCCCCACCCCGCCTCTTACTACCCGCTTACTGTTTACATGCCAGTAGATTTTTGGGTTCCCTTTTATGTTAACCACCATTCAACTCTCATATTCTCTCTTTGCCAATCTTATTTTCATCTTCACATCCCCTCTCAACTTACTGTATTTGGTCTGGTTCTTCCTTGAAGAATTCACTTGACATGCATCAGACACCCTCTTTTTTTGTTTCATCATCTTCTCTATCTCCCTCATCATCCAAGGAGCCCTTGCTTTGGTTCCCTTACCCTTCCCTCTTGTTGGAATGTACCTAGCCTGTACTTGGAACATCTCCTTCTTAAAGATCACCCATTGTTTCATTACAGTTTTTCCTGTCAGTCTTTGGTTCCATTTTACCCTGGCGAGATCCTTTCACATCCCATTGAAGTGATCCCATTCGCGTACAACAGTGACTTCACTCCAAAAGTACTTAATTGGCTGTAAAGCGCTTGGAAACATCCGGTGGTCATGAAAGGTGCTATAGAAATGCAAGTCTTTTTCTTTTCCCATTGAAGTTAGCCCTATTCCAGTTTAGAAGTTCCACTCTAGATTGTTCCTTGCTCCTCTCCATTGCTAATCTAAATCTTATGATACGATGATCACTCGTACCCAAGTGTTCTCCCACAGACACTTGGTTGTTCTGGCCCACCTCATTCCCCAGCACCAGATCCAGCAATGCCTCCTTCCTAGTTGGGTCAAGAACATATTGGTCAAGGAAATTCTCCTGAACACATTTCAGAAATTCCTCCCCCTCCTTTCCCTTTACCCTAGCATTATCCCAATCGATATTTGGGTAATTAAAGTCCCCCAATATCACCACTCTATAACTCTTGCATATCTCTGCGATTTCCCTGCAGATTTGCTCCTCTACCTCCCTCTCACTATTTGGAGGCCTATAGAATACCCCCAATAGCGTGATCATACCCTTTTTGCTCCTCAATTCTAACCAAATGGATTCTGTCCTTGTCCCCTCAAGAACATCCTTCCTTTCCAACACTACAATGTCTTCCTTAATCAGCACTGCCACCCCACCTCTCTTTTTTTCTTTCCTATCTTTTCTGAACACCTTGTACCCTTGAGTATTAAATGCCCAGTCCTCACCATTTTAAAGCCACGTTTCAGTTATTGTCACAACATCATATTGCCACACAGCTAATTGTGTTTGTAGCTCACCAACCTTATTCACCATACTTTGTGCATTTACGTACATGCATTCTAAACACATTTTTGAATTTTTCATAGTCTTTCTTAGTCTGCTCCTATCTAATATGGTACTACTACCCCCTCCAGTACTACCTTCTCTAGTACTATCCAACACACGCACTCTTTTATGCACCTTATTCCTCTTTTCTACTCCTATATGCTGGTGCCCATCCCCCTGCCAAGCTAGTTTAAACCCTCCCCAACAGCACTAACAAACCTCCCCGCGAGAATATTGGTCCCGGCTCTGTTGAAGTGTAACCCGTCCGGCTTGTACAGGTCCCACCTTCCCCAGAAACGGTCCCAATGCCTCAGGAATCTAAATCCCTCCCTCCTACACCATCTCTCCAGCCACGCATTCATCTGTTCTATCCACCTATTCCTGTACTCACTAGCATGTGGCACCGGGAGTAATCCGGAGCTTACTACCTTTGAGGTCCTGCTTTTTAATCTCTCTCCTAACTCCCTAAACTCTGCCCGCAGGACCTCATCCCTCTTTTTGCCTATGTCGTTGGTACCGATATGGACAACGACCTCTGGCTGTTCACCCTCCCCCCTCAGAGTGTCCTGCAGTCGCTCAGTGACATCCTTGACCCTGGCACCAGGGAGGCAACATACCATCCTGGAGTCACGTCTACGGCCACAGAAACGCCTATCTGCTCCCCTAACTATCAAATTCTCTACCACTATTGCTCTTCCACTATTTTTCCTCCCCCCTGTGCAGCTGAGCCACCCGTGGTGCTGTGGCCTTGACTCTGGCTGCACTCCCCAGAGGAACCATCGCCCTCACCAGTACTCAGAACAGATACTGGTTGGAGAACGCGATGCACTCCGGGGACTCCTGCACTACCTGCCTGGTCCTCCTCTTCTGTCTGGCAGTCACCCATTCCCTCTCTGCCTGCATACTCTTAAGCTGTGGGGTGACCACCTCTAGAAACATGCTATCCACGTTACTCTCAGCCTTGCGAATGCACCGCAGTGACTCCAGCCGCCACTCAGGCTCTGAAACACAGAGCTCGGGTTGCTGTAGCTGGCGACACTTCCCGCACATGTGGTCGTCCAGGCTATGCGAAGCGTCCAGGACTTCCCACATGGCACAGGATGTGCACCCAATGGGACTGAGCTGCCCTGCCATGCCTCTATTTAATAGACTAAAAATTAACCCAGCAGAAATAAACTTAAAACTTAACAAAAAACACTCCCCAGCTACTCACCAAGCAGCTCTTTCCCTCTATTTAATAGGCTATTAACTAACTTAGCAGAAATAAACTTATAAACTTAAAAAAATACACTCACCGGCTACTCACCAAACAGCTCCTTCCATTGTGCCGATGTCACTTTTTTTACTCTGACGTCACGTTTTCAAAAACTACCTCTGTTGAGTTGCTGACGCCCCTTTTAACCGCTCTGCTCTCGCTGTGCTCCCTCCAGGTGCACTCCCTCCAGGTGCGCTCCTTCCAGTCTCAGGCACCTGCCACTTGGGACTGCTCCTTTTAACTGCTCCGCTCACACTGTGCTCCCTCCAGGTGCACTCCCTCCAGGTGCGCTCCTTCCGGTCTCAGGCACCTGCCACTTGGGACTGCTCCTTTTAACTGCTCCGCTCACACTGTGCTCCCTCCAGGTGCACTCCCTCCAGGTGCGCTCCTTCCGGTCTCAGGCACCTGCCACTTGGGACTGCTCCTTTTAACTGCTACGCTCACACTGTGCTCCCTCCAGGTGCGCTCCTTCCGGTCTCAGGCACCTGCCACTTGGGACTGCTCCTTTTAACTGCTCCGCTCACACTGTGCTCCCTCCAGGTGCGCTCCTTCCGGTCTCAGGCACCTGCCACTTGGGACTGCTCCTTTTAACTGCTCCGCTCACGCTGTGCTCCCTCCAGGTGCGCTCCTTCCGGTCTCAGGCACCTGCCGCTCGGGAATGCTCCTTTTAACTGCTCCGCTCACACTGTGTTCCCTCCAGGTGCGCTCCTTCCGGTCTCAGGCACCTGCCGCTCGGGAATGCTCCTTTTAACTGCTCCGCTCACACTGTGCTCCCTCCAGGTCCGTTCCTTCCGGTTTCCAGAATTAATAGCGCAGATAGAAATTAACAGGTTTGATCTAATAGCCTTAACAGAGACGTGGTTGCAAAGTGGCCAAGGTTGGGAACTAAATATTCCAGGATATTTAACTTTTAGAAGAGACAGGCAAAATGGAAAAGGAGGAGGAGTAGCCCTGATAATAAAGGATGGGATAAAGACAGTAGAGAGAATGGATCTTAGCTCTGAAAATCAAGAAGTACAATCAGTTTGGGCGGAGCTAAGGAACAGCAAGGGGCAAAAAACATTTGTGGGAGTTGTTTATAGGCCCCCAAACAGTAGTTGTAATGTAGGGCAGAGTATTAATCAGGAAATTAGAGGTGCATGTAACAAGGGTAATACAGTAATCATGGGTGACCTTTAATCTACATATAGACTGGGCAAATCAAATTTGCAGTAATAGTGTGGAGGACGAATTCATGGAATGTATGCAAGATAGTTTTCTAGATCAGTATGTTGAGGAACCAACTGGGAAACAGGCTATTTTAGATCTAGTATTGTGCAATGAGAAAGGGTTAATTAATAACCTTGTAGTAAAGGGGCCTTTAGGGAAGAGTGACCATAATATGATAGAATTTAATATTGAGTTTGAAAGTGATTTAGTTAAATCCGAAACTAGGGTCTTAAATCTAAACAAAACAAACTACGTAGGTATGAGGGGCGAGTTGGCTAAGGTAGATTGGGAAATTACATTAAAAGGTATGATGGTAGACAATCAATGGCTAGCATTTAAAGAATGAATACATAATTTACAACAAATATACATTCCTTTAAGGCACAAAACCCCCCACAGGAAAAGTGGTCCCACCATGGCTAACAAGAGAAGTTAAATATAGTATTAGATCAAAGGAAGAAGCTTATAATGTTACCAAAAAAAGAGTAGTAAGCCTGAGGATTTGGAGGATTTTAGGATTCAGCAAAGGAGGATCAAGAAATTGATAAAGAAAGGGAAAATAGAATGAGAGTAAACTAGCGAGAGACATAAAAACAGACTGTAAAAGCTTCTATAGGTATGTAAAAATGAAAAGATTAGCAAAAGTAAATGTGGGTCCCTTACAGGCTTAGACAGGAGAAATTATAATGGGGAATAAGGAAATGGCAGAGAAATTAAACAAATACTTTGTATCTGTCTTCATGGAAGAAGATGCAAAAAACTTCCTGGAAATAGTGGTGAACCAAGGCTCTAGTGAGAATGAGGAACTGAAAGAAATTAGTATTAGTAAAAAATTAATTCTGGAGAAATTAATGGGACTGAAAGCCAATAAATCCCCTGGACCTGATGGTCTACATCCTAGGGTTTTGAAAGAGGAGGCTATAGAGATAGTGGATGCATTGGTTGTCATTTTCCAAAATTCCGTAGATTCTAGAACGGTTCCCGCGGATTGGAAGGTAGCAAATTTAACCCACTATTTAAGAAAGGAGAGAGAGAGAGAGAAAACGGGGAACTACAGACCAGTTAGCCTGACATCAGTAGTAGGGAAAATGCTAGAATCTATTATTAAGGACATGGTAACAGGGCACTTAGAAAATAATAATAGGATTGGGCAGTCAACACGGATTTATGAAAGGGAATTCGTGCTTGGCCTGCTCCTACTTGCTGACACAGGTTCACAAGCAGCAATGCTGAGACTGAGGTTCTGCAGCATGAATGAACCTCCAGTTTAAGAACTGGAAAGAGCCTGTGGCAATGATGACTTGCGATTAGAATGCACCTGACATTTCCTCACATTATACTCCATCTGCCACCTTATTGCCCACTCACTTAACCTGTTTATATCCCTTTGCAGGCTCTTTGTGTCCTCCTCACGGCTTACTTTCCCACCTAGCCTTGTATCGTCAGCAAACTTGGGTACATTGCAAGATCCTGCAAATCCATTGGCAGGATAGGCGCACCAACGTCAGTGTTCTTGCACAGGCCAACATCCCCAGCATAGAAGCTTTGACCATGCTCAATCAGCTCTGATGGACGGGTCACGTTGTCCGCATGCCCGATACGAGACTCCCAAAACAAGCGCACTACTCGGAGCTCCAGCACGGCAAGAGAGCCCCAGGTGGTGTAGGGGGTGGTGCGTGAGCCCAGTCAGTTATGCCTCTGACTGCCCGTGAGCGGTTCGAATCGCTCCTACACCCCTGAGATTCTCGACACCGGGCTTAGGTACAGGTAGCGATACAGAAAAGACTCGAGTAGACAGGTGGTTTGGATGTAAGCAAAACTCAAGATTTTATTAAACAGAAAATTAACACAGTCTTATGAGAAGTTACCAGTATATAAAATTACAGGCAAATACAAATAACTATACTTATACGGGGAATGGGGAACACACGGCACATCGAGGGAAAACAACTATCTTAACAATCCCCTTATCCTTATCCCACCCCCTATACCTAACTAGATTAAGCTATGAGGGACCAGAACTTATGCTTACCAATCAAAAGGGTCTGTTGGACTCAAAACAGCGGTGAGGTTCGGGGTTCGCTCTTGGTGCTCTCTGGAGCCTGCCGTCGTCACCTGGTCTCCAGGTGCTGCAAGGGTGTTGTCCAGGTTCGAGTACCCCAAAGTTAAAGTCTCTGCTTGGGTACTTTACCTTGCAGGGATGATTCCTCTTCTTCGGCCGACAGTTTGAGTTTGTATGAAGATAGTCGCAGGTTGGCTGAGACTGAAGGCCCGATGATTCGAAGCCTACCCTCAGTTCATCTCCTCAGTTGGTCTCCTCAGTTGGTCTTCCTCAGTTGGTCTTCCCTCCTCCCATTGTCGCGTCCCGCCTCACCTGGCCTGAATTGTCAGTGTCCACCCAATGCAGTACCTGGGCGATTTCCAGATGGAGTGGGAAAAGGCACGGGCAAAGGCCAGGGGGTAAGTGCGGGACGGGGAAAAAGCAACAGCCACGAGGGCGAGGGGCAGAAGAGCCGAGCAGAGAGAGAGAGAAGAGAGAGATTGCTACCCGGGGCCTTCAATTATACTCTTTTCGAAAACCCTTATCTGCGCGCCAAATCAGGTTAGTTCTTTGTCTTAATCTTGGCGGGCTATTTTAAATAATGGTAGCAATCTATACTAACTGTTTTTTTAGATGGCCGGTAATCGCATCTACCGGCCCGATAATTGACTTGTTTTGTCATGAATGTTCCTTGATGGGCCTGTCCAGCCTCGATGGCTTTCTTAATCTGTTTCCGATTATATATGTAAACTGCTTGATGGCCTCAACTATAGACCTAACTGAATTTAGATTTGTCTCCAATTCGGTCTAATGCATAATTCAAAGTCCTGTCTGGTTTCAGAATACAAAGTCTCTCTTCACAGAAACTGCAGCTTTGGTTTCGATTCACAAGCTGTCTGCGTTGCAGAGTCCAGTTTTAAAATCTCACAGGCTTTCTGCCACGAGGCACGGACGCCATCTTGGGTACCCTTTTTGATTTAAAATGTCCACGCAGGGTCCCGTTTATTAATAACAACCTTCGGGGAAATGTAGAAATTTTGCAAATCTTACAGTGGGCAGAGGAAACACTTCAAGGACACCCTCAAAGCCTCCTTGAAAAAGTGTAACATCCCCATCGACACCTGGGAATCCCTGGCCAAAGACCGCACAAAGTGGAGGAGAAGCATCCGGGAAGGCGCCGAACACCTCGAGTCTCTTCGCCGTTGGCAAGCGGAAGCCAAGCGCAGGCAGCGCAAGGAGCGCACGTCAACCCAAGCACCCCACCCACCCCTTCAGCCACCGTCTGCCCCACCTGTGACAGAGACTGTAGGTCCCGCATTGGACTCATCAGTCACCTGCGAACTCATTTTTAATGTGGAAGCAAGTCATCCTCGGTTCCGAGGGACTGCCGAAGAAGATTGCACTGTTTTTTTAAATTTGTTTATGGGATGTGGGCGTCGCTGGCAAGGCCAGCATTTATTGCCCAGCCCTAATTGCCCTTGAAATGGTGGTGGTGAGCCGCCTTCTTGAACCGCTGCAGTCCTTGTGGTGAAGGTACTCCCACAGTGCTGTTAGGGAGGGAGTTCCAGGATTTTGATCCAGCGACGATGAAGGATCGGTGATATGCTTCTAAGTCAGGATGGTGTGTGACTTGGAGGGGAACTTGGAGGTGGTGATGTTCCCATGCGCTTGCTGCCCTTGTCCTTCTAGGTGGAAGAGGTCGTGGGTTTGGCAGGTGCTGCCGAAGAAGCCGTGGCGAATTGCTGCAGTGCATCTTCATCTAAGTCATTAATATAGATTGTAAATAGCTGAGGCCCAAGCACTGATCCTTGCTGCACCCCACTAGTTACAGCTTGCCAACCTGAAAATGACCCGTTTTTTCCTTGTTAAAGAAAGAAAAAGCTCTAATATTTATCCAGTCATTCTTTTAGCTATTGCAGTATGTGAGAAAGGCCCATTAATATTTCTTATGCTGCTGAAGACCACACTTGCATCAACACTCAGACCGGCAGCTTCATCTCTACCACTGGTTGTGTCTGAAAAAACCCTGCACTGTGAGCAATATTTGTGTTTTCTCTTTAGAACAGCCACTATATATTTTTTCCAGATTACAGTATTTTCTCTGTTTGAAATATTGTCTGTATTACAGTAGAATGGAAAAAATACACGCTGTCCCTATTTGCTGCAGTAATTACCTCTGTGAGACTCTCTCAGTTTTATGAAGGTTTTCCTCACTCCCCTCTCTGGAGTCTCTTTATTTCTCAGTATCTCTGCATGTCTTTTTCTTTGTTAGCCTGTCTACTCCCCAGCTCCTCCTCTTTTTGTGTTTCTGTCTTCACTCCCACTCCATGGCTCATTTCTTACCCTCATACTCCCCAGTGCCTCTTCTCCTCTTTATCTTTTGTAATCAGATTGTAGTAAAAATCCAACAAGTTCACCGATGTCCTTTAGGGAAGGAAACCTGCTGTCCTTACCTGGTCTGTCCTATATGTGACTCCAATCCCACACCAATGCGGTTGACTCTTAGCTGCCCTCTGAAGTGGCCGAGCAAGCCACTCAGTTGTATCACCATCTTCTCAGAGCAACTAGGATGGGCAATAAATGGCAACCTTGCCAGTGATACCCACATCCCAAGAATTAATTTAAAGAAACATGGCTGCTGGCATAAACTAGCGGGGAGAAATTTGGTATCGCCCCGTTTGGGGCGCAATTATCGACTGGGCGCACAGTTTAGCGCCTGGTGCTAATTATCGTCTCCGACTGCAAACTTGGCTTCCATCGCCCCTGGAGGTGATTGGAGTGCTAAATCAGGCGCGACACACCTGTCTTACGGCACTAACGCCAAGGAGCGAGGCGCTACCTCAGAGCGCTGGCGAAGCTCAGGTGATGTCAGTTAGCAATGGAACACAGACACACTGGCGCCAGCCAGTTCTTAAAGGGGAGGGTCGATCTTGCTCTCCAGCCACACCCTGCTCATTGCAGCCTTGAATCTCGGCCTGGACAGACCTGAACTTGAAATCTGCTGGAAAGAAGAATGGAGAGGCCTAGGGAACGAGCTCAGCACTTCAGCAACCGGGCCTTGGTGGCTCTGGTTGGCACAGTGGAGTGCCAAAGGTCAGTACTCTACCCACAGAATGGCAGGAGGCCATTGCCACGCGAATATAGAAGAGTGTGGAGGGAGGTGGCTCAGCACATCTCCTCCAGGAGCATGGTGCCCAGGACCCACACCCAATGTCGGAAGAAGTTCAACGACCTCACTCGGGTGGCCAGGGTGAGTGGCTGCTTTTCAATACCTCTACATCCCTCCATCTCAACTTCACTCTGTGCCCAGAGGGTTTAAAAACTCCAAATGCCCAACACTCATCCAAGACCTATGGCCATCTCATAAAACACACATGTACATTCCACACCTTACATACATTAAGGGCTATTCAACTATGGGAGGCACATCAGGCAAGCACATGGCTGCACATTTACTCAGACGCCGTCCTTTTTCTTGCAGGCCAAGCTATCTCACAACAGGCGCCAGCAGCAATGGATGGGTGGAGGGCCGGCTGAGCTGCAGACCCTCAGCGATTTGGAGGCGCTCATGCACAGCATCGTTGCCAGCCAGGTGTTAGGTGCCGTGGCCGCTGGAGAGATCAACCCCCTTGGGGACAGCAATGGTACGTTCATCAGCTTTCTCTCCTCTCTCATTCCACTTACCCCTCACAACACCAGCCTTTTACACTTTCAATCCAATGTCTCCAGTCCTTGCTCCCTTACTACCCCCCTGTCCTGATGCTAAAGGCACTCTTGTACCTCCCTGCTTTCAGATAGTGAACTACCAGCTGAGCAGCCTGTCCCGCAACCAACCAGTGGGAGCGACGCCCCAAGTGAGGAGGAAGAGGAAGCCGGAGCCTTAGCGCCTGCGTCTCCCGAGGGAGCCCATGCCCACACTGGGACCACGCCTTCCCTGGAGGGGAGCAGGGGGGAAGGGTCTGATGAGGACGAAGCTCCGGGACCCAGTGGGTTGCAGCAATGCCATGGGGGTAGGGAAGCTCGGGGGCCATCTCCCCGGAAGGCGAGTAGGCAAGCGTGTCTTGCTGCACTGAACTCAGAGGAGGAGCGCGTCATCGCGGAAATGAATAGCCAGGCCTTGAACATGCACACTGAGCTCATGGGTGCAATGGCAAGGATGCCCGAAAGCATTGATGGACTGGCACAGTGTGTAGAGCACTCCACTGCAGCACAGGCTGACGCAACGCAATGGCTTAGTGCTGAAATTCAGTCACTGGCTGCTGCCATCCAATCTCAGACTGCTCTCATGCAGTCTCAGATTGATGTAATGCAAGCACTGACTGCTGCCATCCTCGCTGGGTTGGTCACATTGCCCCGGGGCTCTCACAGTGCCACAGCAGGCCAGCAATCTGTGCTCGAGCAGATTGCTCCGGATGCTGAGGTACTACCCTGTGGGAGTGCCAGTGCGTCGGTCGAGCAGGAATGTGCTGTCCTCTCTCAGGATGACATTGCATTCCCACCACTGTCATTTCCCCATTGCACTTGCCACCGCCTGCAACACAGCCAGCCCAAACTGCCATCGCCCATGCAGAATTGGTGCAGTCTGCAGCTGGGGCCTCCAGGCCCTGAGCTAGTTGAGGGCGTCCTTCAAGGGCATCTGTAGTCTCAGCATTTGACGTTTAGCAGCCTTACACCAGCCTTGCTGCAGCCATTGGGGCCCCATTATGGAGGAGCAGTAGGGTGGGAAGGGGGGAAGTGCGCAGGGAATGGAGATCACCCTTGAAGGGCAAACAGTAGGAGGTCGAAATAAATGGTGGAAATGTTTGTAGTAAATATTATGTCCGTGTATAATTGAGACACGGACTGCAGGAGTTGGTTATAACAGGTCTTTACTGAATGGAGGTAACCTGGAACTACTATGCAAATGTTACTACACAGGCTTATATACAGGGGTGGTCACTACTGGTACTGCAGTATACGGGGGCTGCAGAATATAGTTCCTTCTGCAAAGTACATACACTACAATTCCTCCCCTTTTAGCTAAACAGTACATAACATTCGATTAACAATGAAATAACATATTTACAATTACAGTTGCTAGATACATTAGTTGAAGTTAAGCAATTATAAGTTCAGTCTTTGAGGAGGCTTCCTGATTCTGTCTGGATAACGCCTCTTTGGGGTATCAGGTTCTTCTGGCAAAGTGGAGTCGGGATCAATGTCGTTGTTTGGTTCGTCTGCTTCCAATATCACCGATTCTGAGGTAGATGCCATTGGTACTTCGGTTTCATCACCAGGTGTATCAGATCGTGGTGTGGCGTTGATGTTTCCCAGTGACTCTAGAATCTGGTCAGCATGGCGTCTTACAATGCTCTCTCCAACGTCCACGGTATACATTAGAGGTCCTTGCCGTGTACAGATCGTTCCTGGCTGCCATTTCTCTGTGCGGTAGTCCCGGGCCAAAACTGGTTGACCTATCTTAAAAGTCCTGGTCGGCCTTTCATTCATATTCTGAAACTGCCTGTTCTCCACATCTCTTCTGATGTTTGGCTTAACCAAATCCAAGTGGCATCATAGTCTTCGATTGAAGAACATCATGGCTGGAGTTTGGTTGGTAACCGCATGTGTCGCATTCCGGTAGGCAAACAAGAAGTTATCCACCTTGTGCTGTAGGGGTATATCTTCATTACACATTGCCTTGATAGCCTTCTTGAATGTTTGAACGAACCTCTCGGCCAATCCATTAGTGGCTGGATGATATGGGGCGGATGTGTAATGCTTAACACCATTGTTCTTTAAGAACCTCCGGAACTCTTCAGACACAAACTGTGGTCCATTGTCGGAGCAAATCTGTTCAGGCAGCCCATTCCTGGCGAATATGGTTCGTAAGACTGTGATAGTTTTTTCTGTGGTGGTTGAGGACATTTTTATTACCTCTGGCCACTTTGAATGTGCATCCACCGCAATTAAAAACATCGAGTCCATAAATGGACCAGCAAAATCAATGTGCACCCTTTGCCATGGAGATGAGGGCCACTCCCATGGATGTAGAGGGGCTTGTGGTGGGGCGTTTTGGACCTTCTGGCATCCTGTACAGCTCTTGGTCATCTCTTCGATTTCTCTATCGATTCCCGGCCACCACACAAACGCTCTGGCTAAGTTCTTCATTTTTACCCCTCCCAGATGACCCTCATGAAGCTCATTGAGCACTCTATCCTTCAATTTGGGTGGAATTACTACTCTGGATCCACACATCAAGGTTCCTCTGCACACTGACAGCTGTTCTCTTCTCGGCGAGAATGCTGGCAGCAGTGGTTCGCCATCCCTTCACCGTTAAATCATAGACCCAGGAGAGTGTCGGGTCATTTCGTGTTTCCTTTTCTATGTTTGCATTCGTCACAGGGAGACATTTGACTATGGTCAAGTGGAATATCTCCACTGGATCCACTGCAAGTTCTTCTTCCACCATCGGCAACGGTAGGCACGACAATCCATCAGCATTCCCATGCTGTTTAGTTCCTTTGTACTCGATGTCATATTGGTGTGCCCCTAGGGAAAGGGACCACCTCTGTAGCCGTTGTGCTGTCATTATCGGTACGCCCTTCTGAGGGTTGAAAATGGAGACAAGAGGTTGATGATCAGTAAGTAGAGTAAATTTCTGACCGTGCAGGTAGTGATTGAACTTCTTCACCCCCCACACCAGGCTGAGGGCCTCTCTGTCAATCTGGGCATAGTTACGCTCGGCTGAAGTTAACGAGCGTGACGCAAAAGCTATCGGCCTCTCTGAACCACCAAGGAATTTATGTGACAGTACCGCCCCAATGCCGTAGGGAGACGCATCACACACCAGTCTTATCGGTAGTGATGGGTTGTAGTGAGCCAATACTTCTCTTGAAGTGATTAGGTCCTTACTCTTCTGAAAGGCCCGCTTACATTCATCGCTCCATTTCCATGCTACTCCCGTTTGTAGTAGGGCGTTCAGTGGGTGCAGAATTGTGGACAAATTCGGCAAAAACTTATGGTAGTAATTCACCAATCTGAGGAATGACCTCAGTTGTGACACATTTTCAGGCGCTGGAGCCTTAACTACCGCCTCAATTTTGTCAGGGGACTTATGCAACCCCTCTTCATCAATCACGTGGCCACAATACGATATCTGTTTCGTAAAAAACTCGCACTTGGGGCGATTGGCCCGTAGCCCATGTTCACATAGTCTAGTGAGCACCTGCTCTAGGTTGGCAAGGTGTTCACTGTCATCTTCACCTGTCACTAGGATGTCGTCCAAGTAACACTGAGTCCCCGGAATTCCTTGCAGGACTTGTTCCATCGCTCTTTGCCATATCGCCGGAGCTGATGCTACTCCGAATACCAGTCGATTATACTGGTAAAGACCTTTGTGAGTGTTTATCGTGAGATACTTCCTAGAGGATTCTTCAACCTCCATCTGCAAATATGCTTGTGCTAGGTCAATTTTTGTAAAACGCTTCCCTCCAGATAGTGAGGCGAAGATATCTTCTATCCTTGGAAGAGGATATTGTACTGTGTGAAGGACTGGGTTCACCGTCACCTTGAAGTCCCCACAGATGCGAACATTCCTTGGCTCCTCAGACGTATTGTTTAACGTTTTCTTCATGACAGGAACGATGGGTGCCGCCCACTCGCTCCAGTCTACCTTAGATAACACGCCTGCATTCTCCAGATTCTCCAGCTCTGCCTCGACGGCTGGGCGAATTGCATATGGTACCGGTCTTGCTTTGAAAAACTTGGGAATTGCATTCTCTTCTATTTTTATCGAGGCGGTTACGCCTTTAAGAGTTCCCAGTTCTTGTTGAAATACCTCTTTGGCGTTAGCTAAGATTGTTGACAATCGGCCAGGAGTGACGTCGTCATCCTTTTTACCAGCCACCGTCAGTGCCTGAATGGAGTGCCAGTCTAAACTTATCTTTCTGATCCATTCACGTCCCAATAACGGTGGTCCACCATCTTGCAGTATGTACAGATACAATTTCTGTATTTCCTTGCCGTTGTATTCGACAGGCACCCTTATTTTTCCTCTGGGGTATACTTTTTGCCCCGTATACGTCTTCAAGACAATGGATGTCTCTTTCAAGGGTATGTGTGAGAAAGCCACTCGTAGTCTCGTCGATTCATGACGGTTAGAGCTGATCCTGTATCCAATTCCATTTTGACTTGGGACCCTGCTATCGTGAGGGTGACCCAAATGGTTCGGTGATCCTCTTTTGCGATTACGTTGTGAAGTTTGAGACAGCTTAGTCTCTTGTTCCCGGATTCACTATCGCTCATCTGGTCTTCGGAACTACTGTCCATCATCTTTTGTACTTTCCTGTACTGTTCCTTAGTAGCCTTTTTGTTGTCGTTGGTCTTCTTCCCAGACCTGCAAACTCGTGCAATGTGTCCCATCTTTCTGCATTGCCTGCATATTTTGTCCTTGGACCAGCAGTCCTTCTGGTCATGGGTTGTTCTGCCGCAGCGATAACATTTTGCAAATCCCCGTGTCATTTCGTGGGTGCCGTATTCCTGTGGCTTTTGCTGTATTTCCGCAGCTCCCCTTGCTGCTGCTTCGTACGATACTGCCACGCTGAAAGCCTTATCTAGTGTCAGCTCTTTCTCTGAGAGTAACCTCTTCTGGGTTCCTTCACTCAGGAGTCCACAGACAAATTTGTCCCGTAAGGTATCTGCCAGTCCTGCTCCGAACTGGCAGTGCTTTGATAGCTTGCGTAGTTCCGTAAGGTAATCAGCATTGCTTTCATCTTTATGCTGATTTCTCCTGTGGAATTTAAATCTTTCTGCTATCAGCAGCGGTGTAGGATTTAGGTGTTCCTGTAGGATAGCAACAATTTCGTTAAAACTCTTCGCCTTCGGTTTGGCTGGAGTAATCAGGTCCCGCAATAGGCCGTACGTTCTTGCGCCCATTAAGTTTAGCAGTACCGATGCCTTTTTCTCATCGGCTACTTCGTTTGCCTCGCAATATACCTCGACTCTTTCCACATACGTGGTCCAGTCTTCTATTGCATTATCGAAGGCAGTGATATTGCCAGTCTTCGGCATCTTGGAAATCTAAGATGGCGCCTCCCGCGCTTTGCCTTCTTCCCCGATTTAACAAAATGGCGCCTCCCGCGCTTTGCCTTCTTCCCCGCTGGATTAAGATGGCGCCTCCCGCGCTTTCTGTCTTCTCCGCTGTTGCTGGCGTTTTATGCCTTGATGGCGACGCCCTATGGTCTTCGCGCACTTCCCCCCGTGCTGCTGCTAACGCCGCTCTCCGCGGTTCCCGTGGCAAACTGCAGCTCCTCGCGGCTTTCTGCGCGTTTAATTTTTATTATTTCCCCGTCGTCGGAACAACCCTGCGGGACACTTGCCTCCCTCTTCTCGGGTCTGTACGCTGCCCGGCTTCGTAGCACCGGCCGCGCCCTGTGTGCTCCACCCTCTCTCTCTCTCCTCTTCCCGACAACGCTGCTCGGCCCCGTTGCAAAGCCACCCGCTCGAGCTCGAGACCGCCGCAGCCCAGGAAGGATCAGTGTACTACCTGCCACCAGCCCGATTAGCTGAAGCACCATTGACAGGATAACCAAGCCCCGCTCTCGACAGCCTCTCCTGCAAATCTTCAACTCCGCTGACTCAGAGGCGGATGCCCACGGTCGACGCCCGTTTCTTCTGTTTCTTTCTTCCTTCTGGCCTCGACCTCTGATAACTTCGCTTCAGGGATGGATCCCCATGAGGTGGTGCAGACTGTAGGTAAGTTCGTATCTGCTCGTCGCCAGTATTATGTCCGTGTATAATTGAGACACGGACTGTAGGAGTTGGTTATAACAGGTCTTTACTGAATGGAGGCAACCTGGAACTACTATGCAAATGTTACTACACAGGCTTATATACAGGGGTGGTCACTACTGGTACTGCAGTATACAGGGGCTGCAGAATATAGTTCCTTCTGCAAAGTACATACACTACAGTAAAGGTAGAGGTTCGTCTGATTACATTTGTTTACTGTTTTGGCGTTTTTCTCCAGCTTGTGAGAACCATTTCTGTAAATTCATGATTTGTTGTGTTTGTTTCTAATTGTTTGTCCTGAATAAATGACACAGACAGAGTTTGTTAAATAAAAAGGTTGTTGTATTCAAACTTTATTTGTTTGGCCTTTGGAATCATTGCAGCTTTGGCTAGCTATAGGGGTTGTGGGTTGCTTTCCATGATGTTGTTCTCCATGCCAGAGTAGGGGTCTAGAAGCGGCTTGTTATCAACCGTTGACAGACGGCCCTTGCAGTGGCAATATTGTGGGCCTCCCTCTCACCTTGGTGCTGCTGCTGATCATCCTCCTCATCCCCTTCGTCCTCTTCCTCCTCCTCCTCCGGTGGTGCACCAATCCCTGGTGGCATTGGCTGGATCCTCAGGATTGCCAGGTTGTGAAGCATGCAGCATACAACTATGAAGAGGGAGACTCGCTCAGGAGAGTACTGCAGGGCTCCTCCTGAGTGGGCCAGACAGCAGAACCGTTGCTTGAGCACGCCGATTGCTCAATTATGTTCCTTGTGGCGATACAGCTCTCATTATACTGCAGCTCGGCAGGGGTGTTGGGGTTACGGAGCGGTGTCATCAGCCAGGTGTAGAGTGGATAACCCTTGTCCCCGAGGAGCTAACCACTTAGGTGATGCAGTGCCTGGAAGAGGTCTGGGACACCAGTCTGGCACAGGATGAAAGCATTGTGGCTGCTGCCAGGATAGCGGGCATTGACGGCGAGTATGAGCTGTCTGTGGTCACAGACCAACTGCACATTTAAGGAGGGGTAGCCCTTGCGGTTTCGGAAAACCTCTGCATTTTCATGTGGTGCCCGCAATGCCACATGCGTGCAGTCAATGGCGCCCTGCACCATGGGGAAGCCCGCTATCCTAGCAAAGCCACATGCGCGTTCATGCTGTTTGGCCCAGGCCATGGGGAAAGAGATGTACTGGCGTCTCCTTTTATACAGGGCATTTGTGACCTCCCGGATACAGCAATGGATAGCGAACTGGGAGATATTGGCGATATCCCCAGTAGATGCTTGAAAGGAGCCGCTGGCATAAAAATTCAGAGCCACTGTCACCTTCACCGCCACCGACAGAGATGTCCTGGTCCTCAGTTGAGGCTGCAGATCTGGTTGCAGCAGGTGGCAGAGCTTAGTGACCACCTCCTTGTTGAAGGGCAGCCTGCGCAAACACTGCTCATCAGACAAATGAATGTAGGAGAATTGCTCCCGGAATACCCTGGGAGGGTAAGGTCTCCTGTGCAGAGGCCTGTTGGCCCTCCTCCCTCTGGCCATGTTTGCCACTCTCTGCATCTCTGATGCCTCCGATTCTGGAGGTGCAGGACGACACTGGGCATCAGTGCAGCCCCCATAGTCTCTTCTAAATCGAAGCAAGGAAGGTCAAATCAAAAAGAACCTGCAAAGTGCTGCTCAGTACCCAAAACTCCTTCACACAGTGTTGAATCTCTCCAGAAGTCTCTCTCTCTCTCTCAGAATGCGTGGTGCAAAAATGTTGCCGACAAAAAAAGGCAGGAAGAGGCCACCTTTAAATAGCGCTCCCCCAGCCCCTTCCCGACTGCAAAACGTTCCCCTCTACCTGTCATTGCTAGCGGCAGGAAGAAAGGCAGGGGGCGCCACTCAATATCTGGTCCGGGGCGTTGCACGCTCGACTGACGTCACGATCTGCGAGTGCAGGAGATCGTGGTGGTAGTGTTTAGCGCCGCCGCAAAATGGTCAATTTCGCGCCCGGGCGCTAGTTGCTTTGCGCCCCTTTAGCGCCCTCTTAGGGCGCTAACGGGAGGCGTTAATCTACTGAATTTTTCCCCCTAGGAGTTTTACCCATGCTGGGCTTGATATTAGACTGTCAGATTACTTTTAAAGGAATTAATTAACGTTCAATGCTTTCTCTAGAAAATCTAATATTTTAAATTGCATAGCTGATGATGTGGGTACTGATCAAGCACTCTGCAAATACCAGCAACCCCACTCCTGTAACACCTGTTACAGATAGGACAAAATAAGAACTGTGCAGCACACAGCACCATCAGAAGAGGTTTGGGGTGCAGGTAGAGTGAGACACGGCACTCCAGAAAATGTGGAAATAAGGTACCGCAGACTTTGAACCTTATCCTAAACCACTGCGGTCCGTCACCAGATCTGGATATCTCTCGGATACGCCAATCTTGTTAAAAATGTGTCAACTTGACCCAGTGTGGGTTCAAGCCCCACTCCAGGACTTGAGCACGTGATCTATTATAAATAGATGTGAGCTGGCCAATATTTATCCTCAAACAACTGAAAAAAAAACAGATTATTTGGTCATTATCACATTGCTGTTTGTGGGAGCTTGCTGTGCGCAGATTGGCTGCCTTGTTTCCTACACTGGGACATAGTGACTACATTTCAAAAATACTTCATTGGCTGTAAAGCACTTTGGGATGTTCTGAGGTTGTGAAAGGCGCTCTATAAATGCATGACTTCCTTTCAAAGACAGCAGGAAGATTTCCTTTAACCGCTATTTCTGGTGATAATCTTCTATACATTCTTCCAGGTGCAAAAAGCAAGTGTAGTTAGTGGTCTTGCTGCATTTATCATCTCGATAACACATAGCGACCAGAAGAAATCTTCAACGCACAGGTTTGTTCAGGGACACGTCACTGGTTTTCAAATTCCTGCTCTGCCATCCGTTATCTGGGGCAATATTTTTCAACCCCGCACTCTGACCAGAATGACTCTCAATTAAATTAAACTGAACTCACATCAAAAATAAGAACACTTCTTTGGAAAAATTGAAAGTGTACTAGGTCTGGAGAACAGAATCAATTTGGTTCTTAAAATAGACTAAAATACTGATGACTTCCTAAATGGATAGGAAATGGATGTAATTAGAACCTATTATTGGATCAAATATTTTACCTGCTCTTTCAAAATCAGTGAGATGCTAATGGTGAAGAATGATCTCTTTGAAACAAATTTTTATGTTAATGTCTCAAGGTGTCCAGTAAGTATAAAAGGGAGTTTTATTATAAGGGGAGTGTTTTCATTGAAAGGTACTTGCCCCATCGAATTAATGTACCAAAGTAATTAAAAATCTCTCCTCATAGTAGGAGAAATCCAACCTTGCATTGCATAACATTTCGAGGTCCATCATTGGCCCCTTACCTACCTGTAATGGTATGATCCACAGATATGGGACCCGCTTCCACACGTATGCCAATAACACCCACCCTCAACCTTTCCAACCTCTCTCTTGACCCTTCCACAACCTCTGTACTGTCAAACTGCTTGTCCAACATCCGGTCTTGGATGAGCTTTGACATCCTCCAGTTAAACATTGGGAAGACCAAAGCCATCATCTGTGACCCCTGCTACAAACTCCATGTTCCCGCCCCCACCTCCCCAGCCACTGTCTCAGGTTGAACCAGCCTGTCTGCAGCCTTGGTGCCCTGTTCAACCCTGAGCTGAGCTGAGCTTCCCACCCCATATCCTCTCCATCACAAAGACTGCCTACTCCCACCTCCATAACATCGGCCTTCTCCACTCTTACCCCAGCTCCTCTTCTGCTGAAACTCTCATTCATGCTTTTGGACTATTCCTTAGGCACTCAGGCCCCTACTACAACCCCACTGAGATCAGCTGATTCAGCATCGAATATAATATTAACCTGCCACATTTGGATCCTAATGACTCAGCAGCACATTACTTTTATCTATTGAACGATCAGGGAGCTCAGGGAAGATTTTCAATGACTTTAATATGGTAACTAAGTGAGGAGAGTGCTTTAAATTGAAAGGACTCACTATGGTAATCTTCCTCTTTAACATATTGTGAGTCAGACTAAACTCAATACATTTTTGGCACAGTGCATAAACTTACATTAAAATGTCAAACTAGAGCTTGATATAATGATATGTTACCAGGGTAGTGAAGATCAAGAAAACAAATCAAAACATTCTGAGGTAATTAAACTTTACAATCTAATAGAAAGAACACATAAACAAACTACTGCCAGTACCCTAAAGTTTACAAATGGCAGAGCAGGCTCGAGGGGCCGAATGGCCTACTCCTGCTCCTATCTTCTATGTTTCGATGTTACTGAGTCCCAGTATTACTCCTGATGCAACAGCCTCTCACAGACCATCACTCTGAAAAATCCACATAGATAGAATTGTTGTTTGCCCTTAGGGACACATCCCATTTATCGAAGTCTCGAGAATGCAGCTTGAGGGCGGCGACAGCCAAGGTTTAGGGTCCCCATAAGTGTTTTCAGTTGTACTGCCGGAGTTTAATGAGCTAGAACCACACAGCTTACCAACACAGAGCTTCACGCTGCATGTACAGGTAAGACCACCATATTTGTTAGTGCACTGGCTTAAGAGGCTACCTGTAGCTGGATGAGAGGAAACCCAGCCCCTCTTGACAGGGGTCTATCTCTCCATTACTGAGTTAGATTGGCTGGCAAATCACCTACCGTGCTATGGAGTACTCTGGACACACATAGCTCAGGTATCAGATTACTAAATCAAGTATGTCAACTTGGAGCCTGAACATCGAAGAAATTCCACTTGCCTGCCATTCAAACAGTTTGGTCATTAGACAACCAGCCTGTATAGTTCTGAGCCTTTACTGGGTGTCTTGCTTTGGGACCTTTTGACCATTTTTCACAGAACAACACAATTATTTTAAGTGTTAGGTTTTAAAAGCATAGTAAGTAAAAGGAAGGGATCTGAGATGGTACAATGCTAATGAGCTGGCTTTGATACCGTGTCGTCTCAGACTGCAAATAATAAGTATCTCTTACCTTTTCTCCGGAATTAATAAATGCCTCATACCCATTGTGTTGGAAGGTTTTTGATCTCTTTCTGACTGAACAGTTAGGGATAAAGCAGAATGTCAGATACCTAAGAAGTGGATATCAAACATGCTTTTTGTAAACGGAATGTTTTGTGTAGTGCTTCTCATAATCTTCCTTGGATTTTTTAAAGATGTATTCGTTCACGGGATGTGGGCAATGCTGGCAATGCCTGCATTTATTGCCCACCCTTAATTACCGTTGAGAAGATGGTGGTGAGCCACCATTTCAGAGGGCAGTTAGGAGTCAAACACATTGCTGTGGGTCTGGAGTCACATATAGGCCATGGTCACCATTACTGATACTAGCTTTTTTTTATTCCATATTTATTTAATTAACTGAATTTAAATTTCCCAGCTGCTATGTTGGGATTTGAACTCACGTCTCTGGATCATTAGTCCAGGCCTCTGGATGACAAGACTACTAACATTTGTATGCATCTGGTTGGCTACAGCTTTAGCAACAGAAACTGAGGCTTAAACAGTAAAGTCCCAGGGAAGGCAGGCTCAAAACAGAAGAATACAGGAGAGTTAGACTATTTAAATCAAGCCAGAGGATCCACTGAAGTGAGGATAGTGTATTGTGTTTATTAGTTTTCTATTTTTATGCAGAGATAAGTTATATCAATTGAACTAACTTAATCTGATCATAACTACTGCTGTGTATGTTCACCTTACTGTGGAAGAAAGCAGCTTAATAAATTGAATCAGGCCTTGCCTCATCTAGTGCCAACTTGGTCCAACTTTAGGGAGATTGAAGAAATACATGTGCAAAAGACGCAGATACAAAGGGGTTCCATTGTTATATATCCCTGGATCACACTGTAAGTAAATAAACATACAAGTAAATATATGACAGTGTGAGTAAACTCCACTTACAGGAGCAAATGACGCTACTGAACGCAAGAAGGTATCTATGGCAGGCCCAAATTTGTTAACAGTTCAAGGCAGCTTAGTTACACTGGTAACGAAGGTGAATCAAAATGGTTCAAATTTAACGGTGAACAAGAGAAGTAATATTGAAAAATGTCCAAATCAAAAGAAGTCAAGCTTGAATCGGCTGACGAGAGAATGAAGGTGAGAGCTTCAGCTAAAAAAAAACTTGAGTTTCAATGAGAGCTTCAGCAATGCAGGCGGCACGTGAGCAATGCAGGCGGGAAGGAGCGAGGGAAGATTGAAAATTTAACGCCAGCAAGAAGGAGAAACAGCCAATGAGAAGGGAAGGAGCATGATCATGCTCTCAAACTGGCAAAGAAAGGCGCTTCAACAGCGAGCCTGGTAAGTGAGCTCGCAGAATTCAGGGACCATCATTTTATTAAATCAAATCTTGTTCCAAATTTTAAAGAGGGGTGGTATTGATAGTTTTCTTGGGTATTATCTCTGACTAGAAAAGCTGGGATTGTTCTTCTTAGCAGGGGAGATTTAAGGGAGGGGCATAGAATCATAAAGAGTTGTGTTAGCGTAAATAAGGAGAAACTGTTTCCAATGGCAGAAGGGTCGGTAACCAGAGGACAGATTTAAGGTAATTTGCAAAAGAACCAGAGGCGACATGAGGAAATATTTTTTTACGCAGCTTGTTGTGATCTGGAATGCACTGCCTGGAAGGAAACAGATTCAATAATAACTTTCCAAAGGAAATTGGATAAATACTTGAAGGGGAAATATTTGCAAGGCTATGGAGAAAGACTAATTGGAGAGCTCGTTCCAAGAGCTGGCACAGGTGCGATGGGCCGAATGGCCGCCTGTGCTGTAAGATTCCATGATTCTATGATTTGAATTGTTAGCCAGTCACCATAAGTGGGGCAAAATTGAATGGGCCAGTGACTCGCAACGACAGTGATGTAAAGTGTGCTAATTTCAGGACTTATGATTTAACACTGGAAACATACAGACAGAAATTTAAGAAACTAAGAAAGAATCTGGACAATACTTACATAGGGATTACATCGGCTATACAGCACAGAAACAGGCCATTCGGCCCAACCTGTCAATGCCACGTTTATGTTCCACTCTAGTCTCCTCCCATCCTTTCTCATCTAAATCTATCAGCATAACCATCTATTCCCTTCTCCCTCATATGCTTATCTAGCCTCCCCTTAAATGCATCTACACTACTCACCTCAGCCACTCCCTGTGGTAGCGAGTTCCACATTCTCACCACTCTCTGGGTAAAGAAGTTTCTTCTGAATTCCCTATTTGATTTCTTGGTAACTATCTTATATTGATGGCCTCTAGTTCTGCTCTTCCACAGAGAAATGGTTATACAACTCAGTGACATGGAGCAGATGTGGCTGGGCAGCGAAGGCTTATCGAACTATTAAGATCTTTGTCATTTAATGTTAAGGGAGAGATTTCTGGAAATAGTTCCAGATGATTTAAGAATCCAGTTACTTATCAGGAGTGTAAAACTCTCGAGCAGCCAGACGCATGTGAGATGACCATGTGAACTATGGGAGTAGAAGCCATTGCAGGATATGTGCTTGCTGCACTGGGACAGGTAGGATTGGAATCATGTGAGTGCAGTGCACAGAGATGGACCACAGTCAAGAGGGGCATCAGGGTGTGGTAAATTACATTGAAAGTCATACAGAGGTTGAAGAGGGATGACAGATCATGGTCACAGTCACACAGAACGTGATTTATCTCTTCTAGCAGGGCAGTCTCAGTGCCACTGACAGGATGTGTGCCACTGACAGGATGTAAGCCAGAGTGAGGAGGTTCAAACAGGGAACCTGGTGGGCACAGAGGTGGATGGTGACAGCATGTTCCGGAAGCTTAGAGAGAAAGAATAGGTTGGAGATGCAGCAATAGTTGGAGAGGGCAGAGGTGTTGAAGGTAGGTTTCTTAAGGAGTGGGTGGTGATTACTGCAGTTTTGAAAGGTGGAGGAAAAATACCTGAGGAAAGGTAACAGTTGCTGAATTTGGCAAACACTGGGCTGAGGAGAGATAGTTGAGTGGTCATGAGCGGAGTCAGTCAAGTGGGCAGCAAGTTGGTTTCATGGGGGCCTGGAACTCACTGCCTGAAAGGGTGGTAGAGGCAGAAACCTTTATCACATTTAAAAAGTACTTGGATATGCACTTGAAGTGCTGTAACCTACAAGGCTACTGACCTAGACCTGGAAAGTGGGATTAGGCTGGATAGCTCTTTTTCAGCCGGCACAGACACGATGGGCCGAATAGCCTCCTTCTGTGCCATAAATTTCTATGATTCTAGGCAGAGTTGAGTCTGGTAGAACTGTTAAGGTAGATAAAGAGAAACTATTTCCACTGGTTGGGGTGTCTAAGACTAGGTTGTAATCATCGAGCCATAAACCCCAAGAGTCAGAAATGGAGATGGCACACTTGGACAAGAGATAAGGGGGACGTGGGGGCCAGTAGCACCATAACAGAGCAAGAGTGACTGCTTTCAGGAGAAGAGGAGAGAAAACTGGTGTGAGAATCAATACTCCACTTAAATCTCATTCAAATCCTACTTGTGTATCTAATTCCATTAAATGTAAGTTTCTTATGTAAAAACTTAACATTTCTTGCACTCCTGGCCTTCCTAGATACTGGGATATGTGCAACCATTAAAGATTTCCTGTGCTCTTTTCAACAGGTTGGGAGTGCTGAACTGAGAACTTTGACTTTAAGTGACTGCAGAGAAATAGCCTGGTATCTGAAGTCAAATAAAACCATTTTTTTATTCATTCTCGGGATGTGGGTGTCACTGGCAAGGCTGGCTTTTATTGCCCATCCCTAATTGCCTTTCAGAAGGTGGTGGTGAGCTGCCTTCTTGAACCGCTGCAGTCCGTGTGGTGAAGGTACTCCCATGGTGCTGTTAGGGAGGGAGTTCCAGGATTTTGACCCAGCGACGAAGGAACGGCGATATACTTCCAAGTCAGGATGGTGTGTGACTTGGACGGGAACTTGGAGGTGGTGGTGTTCCCATGCGCCTGCTGCCCTTGTCCTTCTAGGTGGTAGAGGTCACGGGTTTGGGAGGTGCTGTCGAAGAAGCCTTGGCGAGTTGCTGCAGTGCATCTTGTAGATGGTACACACTGCAGCCAGGGTGTGCCGGAGGTGGAGGGAGTGAATGATTAAGGTGGTGGATGGGGCTGTTTTGTCCTTGATGGTGTCAAGCATCATGAGTGTTGTTGGAACTGTACTCATCCAGTCAAGTGGAGAGTATTCCATCACACTCCTGACTTGTGCCTTTTAGATAGTGGAAAGGCTTTGGGGAGTCAGGAGGTGAGACATTTGCCACAGAATACCCAGCCTCTGACCTGCTCTTGTTGCCACAGTATTTATGTGGCTGGTCCAGTTAAGTTTTTGGTCAATGGTGACCCCCAGGATGTTGATGGTAGGGGATTCGGGGATGGTAATGCCATTGAATGTCAAGGGGTAGTGGTTAGACTCTTGCTTGTTGGAGATAGTCATTGCCTGGCACTTGTGTGGCGTGAATGTTACTTAGACTTAGTTCAATACTATTCCTACCCTGGTTGACGATCCAATTGAGCTTCTTACCTTATTGCACTTTATATGCACCTGCAACATTTTTTGAGATGCTAGGTAGTAGAGACAGGGTGCAAAACAGGTGGCACCAATTTCACGGTGCAGTGTCCCGTGCCCGTCGGCACCTGAAGTACGACCACCACCATATTGGGGATGGGGATGGTAGACAGATGGTGTGGCAGGGGCGGTAGGTTTCTATGGAAGGCCATTTGATAGTGTGATGGAGAGGGACAGTAGGTTTCTATGCTTGGCCGTTAGATGCTGTGATGAAAGATTTTAGTTTCTATTGAAAGACAGTGAGATGATGTGAAGGAGGATGCTAGTTTCTATTGAAGACAGTGAGTTGGTTGTGAGTCATAGAGTAATAACGGCACAAAAGGAGGCCATTCGGCCCATCGAGTCTGTGCCGGCTCTCTGTAGAGCAATCCAGTCAGTCCCATTCCCCCGCTCTATCCCCAAGTTTATTTCCCTCAGGTGCCTATCCAGTCTCCCCTTGAAAACATCGAGTGTCTCCGCTTCCACCACTTCCGTCGGCAGCGAGTTCCAGGTCCTCCCCACTTGCTGTGTAAAAAAGTATTTCCTCACATCCCCCCTGTATCTCTTGCACAAAACCTTAAATCTGTGTCCCCTAGTCCTTGTACCATCAACTAGTGGGAACAGCCTTTCCCCGTCTAGCCTATCCAAACCCGTCATAATCTTGTACACCTCTATTAAGTCACCCCTCAACCTCCTTTGCGCTAATGAAAACAAATCCAGCTTCTCCAACCTGTCCCTGTAGCTAAGATTCCCCCATCCCCGGAACCATTCTGGTAAATCTCCTCTGCACTCTCTCAAGGGCCTTCACATCCTTCCTAAAGTGTGGTAACCAGAACTGGACGCAATACTCCAGTTGTGGCCTAACCAGCGCTTTATAAAGGTTCAGCATAACTTTTCTACTTTTGTACTCAATACCTCTATTTATGAAGCCCAAGATCCCATATGCTTTGTTAACCACTCTCTCAATATGTCCTGCCACCTTCAGGGACCTATGCACATTAACTCCCAGGTCCCTCTGTCCCTGCACACACGTCAATACTGTGCCATTAAGTGTATATTGCCTGGAGTAGAGGAGCTGTCAGTCAAGGGGAGGAGTCAAGAGTAGATGAGCTGTCAGTCAAGGAGAGGAGCCTGGAGTAGAGGAGCTGTCAATCAAGGAGAGGAAGCATAGAGAAACATAGAAAAATAGGAGCAGGAGTAGGCCATTCGGCCCTTCGAGCCTGCTCCACCATTCAATATGATCATGGCTGATCCTCTATCTCAATACCATATTCCCGTTCTCTCCCCCATATCCCTTGATATAGAAACATAGAAACATAGAAGATAGGAGCAGGAGTAGGCCATTCGGCCCTTCGAGCCTGCTCCGCCATTCAATGAGATCATGGCTGATCATCCAAATTCAGTACCCTGTCCCTGCCTTCTCCCCATATCCCTTGATCCCTTTAGCCTTAAAAATATATCCAACTCTTTCTTGAATATATTTAATGAACTGGCCTCCACCGCCCTCTGTGGCAGAGAATTCCACAGGTTCACCACTCTCTGGGTGAAGAAATTCCTCCTCATTTCAGTCCTAAATGGCTTACCCCTTATCCTTAGACTATGACCCCTGGTTCTGGACTCCCCAGCCATCAGAAACATCCTTCCTGCATCTAGTCTGTCCAGGCCTGACAGAATTTTATAGGTTTCGATGAGATCCCCTCTCAATCTTCTAAACTCCAGTGAGTATAAGCCAATCGACACAATCTCTCCTCATACATCATTCCTGCCATCCCAGGTATCAGCCTGGTGAATCTTCGCTGCACTCCTTCCATGGCAAGAACGTCCTTCCTCAGGTAAGGCGACCAAAACTGCACACAATACTCAAGGTGCGGTCTCACCAAGGCCCTGTACAACTGTAGCAAGACATCCTTGTTCCTGTACTCGAACCCTCTTGCTACGAAGGCCAACATACCATTTGCCTTCTTAACCGCCTGCTGCACCTGCATGCTTACCTTCAGTGACTGGTGCACAAGAACACCCAGGTCTCTTTGCACTTCCCCTTCTCCCAATCTATTGCCATTCAAATAATAATCTGCCTTCCTGTTTTTGCCACCAAAGTGGATAACCTCACATTTATCCACATTATAGTGCATTTGCCATGTTTCTGCCCAATCACCCAACCTGTCCAAATCGTACTGGAGTCTCACAACATCCTCCTCACAGCTTACCCTCCCACCCAGCTTTGTGTCGTCTGCAAATTTGGAGATATTACATCCAATTCCCTCGTCCAGATCATTAATATATATTGTGAACAGCTGGGGTCCAAGAACCGATCCTTGCGGTACCCCACTAGTCACTGCCTGCCACTCGGAAAACAACCCGTTTATTCCAACTCTTTGCTTTCTGTCCGCCAACCAGTTCTCTATCCAAGTCAATACCTTGCCTCCAATCCCATGTGCCTTAATTTTGCACGCTAACCTCTTATGTGGGACCTTATCGAAAGCCTTCTGAAAGTCCAAATACACCACATCCACTGGTTCTCCCTTATCTATTTTACCAGTTACATCCTCAAAAAATTCCAGTAGATTAGTCAAGCATGATTTACCTTTTGTAAATCCATGTTGACTTTGTCCGATCCTGTCACTGCTTTCCAAGTGCTCTGCTATTACATCTTTTATAATAGACTCTAGCATTTTCCCCACTACCGATGTCAGGCTTACCGGTCTATAATTCCCTGCTTTTTCTCTACCACCTTTTTTGAATAGTGGGGTAACATTAGCTACCCTCCAATCCATGGGCACTGTTCCAGAGTCTATCGAGTTCTGGAAGATGACCAGCAATGCATCTACTATTTCTAGGGCCACTTCCTTAAGTACCCTGGGATGTAGATTATCAGGCCCTGGGGATTTATCGGCCTTCAGTCCCATCAATTTTCCTAACACCATTTCCCTACAAATACTGATTTCTTTCAGTTCCACCCTTTCATCAGACCCTATGTTCCCCGGCATCTCTGGGAGGTTATTTGTGTCCTCCTTTGTGAAGACAGAACCAAAGTATGAATTTAGTTGGTCTGCCATTTCTTTGTTTCCCATTATAAATTCCCCTGATTCTGACTGCAAGGGACCTATGCTTGACTTCACCAATCTTTTTCTCTTCACATATCTATAAAAGCTTTTACAGTCAGTTTTTATGTTCCCTGCAAGCTTACTCTCATATTCTATTTTCCCTTTCTTAATTAATCCCTTTGTCCTCCTTTGTTGAATCCTAAACTGCTCCCAATCCTCAGGATTATTGCTTTTTCTGGCCAATTTATATGTCCTCTCCTTGGATCTTATGTGTAATACCCACTGGAAATGTTATGTACGCTAAGTATGGTTATCAATCTTTAACTTAGACACTGTATTATCATTGTTATAAATCCCTGGGTTAAAGTTGTCCATGTGAAGGTACGGCAAGAACTTTTAAGGACACAATGTGACTAAGAGCATACTTTCCATAATTCTGCACCAGTATCAACTGTTGCAGACAGTGAGGCTGCGCAGTCTCCAGGCAGAAACCCCAGGAGGAAGGGGTGGAGTCGGGTTTTTCGAGCGGGAAGAAAGGAGCGACTGGAAGAAAAGAGGGCAGGAGCTCTGAAAAGAGGGCTCAGGAGGCAAATGGCTGCCGCATCCCGTCCCGGGCTTCCAAACTCGGCCGCCGCCCTTCGTATTAGTAGCTCTGCATCCAGAACTCAAAGTGGGATTCAGTGATCATGAAGAGAGTTCAACGAAGGGGTTCGGAGTCGTAAGTCTTGCAGACATTATACATACCATGAGCTCCAACTTAAGCACGCCAACGAAAGAGTGCACTCGAATTTGGACACAGGGACAGATTCTCCTTTGAATCCATATAAATGGAGAATGTATGTTTATTATGTCTAGATTAATTCTAATGTATGCAAATGTCTAATTTAGGTCATTGACCCGTAATCTTCTTATACTGTCTGACGTTAAAACTATAAAGTAAGATAATTAGAATTAAGCCATTGTAGTAGTGATCTCCTTACTGGACTATAGAATACTGTCTACAACAGAGACCACATCTCACATATATCTAGAGAACCGTGAAGGGGTTACATTTTGGGGGCTCGTCCGGGATTGTGGTCTATTTATCTCAGTAAACTAACAGTATTGAATGCTCATTGCTAAGAGAGTGGTTTGTGGTTTCTACTGGGCTGTTCGAGCATAAAAGATGGATGTTATTGAGGTTGAAGCTTGGTGCAAACGGAAGCAGATAGCTACTACCCATGCCATTGTGCTGAATGGTGTTGCTAACGATGACTCTGATGATGTCTTGCTAAGGGCTCTGAATTGTGTCAAAGCCTTTGGAAAGGTTAGGATAGTTGAGCGCTGCTTGGATACAGCTACCAAGAAGCAGTTTGTGTTGATCCAGACATCAGAGAACCTGAGAGGTCATGGTTTACCTGAGGCAGTTGGGCTTTCTGAAGAGGCTGGTCCCTGGCCAGTTCAGTTTGTCCCTATTACTACTAAGGAAGAAGAAGGGTTTCAGACCAAGTTGTTGTCATTCTTGAGACAAGAAGGAAAAACTGTTGCTGATGTCAAAGGTCTGATAGGTCCTTCGGCCCTGGATATGAACACTCAGTTGGTCAGTGCCATTAGTTCTCTGGTGGATAAATGCACCAATCTGCCCTTCGAGGCTCAGGGATACCGTAAGCTCCGTATGTTCTCAGGAGTGAGACCAACTCCTAGTGGGGAAGAGGAGTACGACGCCTGGGCTGAGCAGACCCTGCCTCTGCTAGAGGAATGGCAGTGCAGTGACAATGTGAAGAGGCAGAGAATAGTAGAAAGCCTTAAGGGTCCTGCCGCTGACATTGTAAGATTCTTAAAGGCGCAGAACACCTTTGCTACTTCCTTTGACTACATGCAGGCTCTAGAAACTGCCTTTGGAACTACTGAAACCATTTCAGATTTGATGGTCAGATTCAGAAGCACATTCCAGTGTGAGGGAGAGAAGCTGTCCAGTTATCTGCTGAGAATAGACAAACTGCTGCATTGTATGTTACGGAAAAGAGGGATTGAGTTGCCTGAAATGAATCGGTTCCGCATTGAACAGGTTGTGCGAGGTGCATTGCTCGAAGACGTGACTGCTCTTCGCATACGCATGACCCATAAGTTGCGAGATCCACCTACCTTCACTGAGCTGCTAAGGGAAGTCAGAGAGGAGGAGGATATGCTTCAGGCCCGGAATGTAGCAAAGAGTGCTGTGATGTCCAAGCTTGTGACTCCTGTTACAGTTCCTACTCCTAAGGGTGATGTCAACCCTGAGATGGAACAGCTGAAGAAGGAAATAAATGTCATGAGAGCCGAGATGGCATATTTTCGGTCTAAGCCCAACACAGAAAGGGATGACGCATGGGTGCAAAAGGTTGAACACCCTGCGAAGTCTAACAGCAAAATGAATGATTCCTCTAAAGGATATCCCCATGAAGGAGATAGACCTGGAGTCTTTTGTTATAACTGTGGAAAGGATGGACATTTCAAGCGAGAATGTAGAGGTGAGGAAAATCTAAAAAAAGTAAATGACCGTCTCATAAAACTTACCAAGAAGTCGGGAAACTACAAAGGGGCACAGTAACGGAACGGCCTGCTGTCCCTGTAGTTAAGACACGTTCCGCTAAGTGCAATAATAGACGAGGGGATATGAAAGACATCATACCTGAAGGTTTAGTAGGGCCGCGTTCTGCTGTATCAATACAGATTGAAGGCATTTATACTAAAGCTATCCTCGACACAGATCCTTCTATGACCGATACCTGACGCATTTGCCGTTAACCCCAATCAGTCTTCTGCAGATCTGGGGCCTTAGTCCTGCTGATTACTCATATGATGGCTATTTGTCGCTGAGGTTGGAGTTCTTGGAAGCTGATGTAGGGACCACTGAGACCATTGATGCACTTGTGTTGGTTTGCCCTGACCCCATGGTGAAAGGTGAGGTTTCCATACTGGTTGGCAGTAATACACCCATAGTGAGACGACTCCTGACAAGCTGCAAAGAGCAGGGAGGTGAAAACTTCTTGAGCACCAGACACATTCACCCTGTTTTCAAAAAGGCTTTTGAGAAACTGCCTGAACTTTCTTCCGACGTAGATGATAGCAAAAGAGGAACTGTGTGATACGTTCGAGCCAAACCTATCACCCTGCGTCCTGGAGGAGTGGCTAGAATCCCTGGGATACCAAAATTCCCTGGAACGCCAGGTACTGAAGCCATTCTGATAGAGTCACCTGATGATCCTGCAGAAGAGTCACGGTTTCCAAATGAGCTTCTGGTGAGACCAGAGTTGCAGACCCCGACAGCTGTGATGTCAAGGAGAGTTACAGTGACCGTGAGGAATATGTCAGGCAAAGGAATCACATTGAGGAAAGGAATGCCGATTGCGCATCTGTTTCCTGTAAATGTACTGTCGTCACATGTGAAGGAAGAGTCCAAAGTTAACTCAACTGGAGATCTGACACCCTCCTCCTTCAACTTTGGAGATTCATTCGTTCCTAAAGAATGGAAGGACCGATTAGTCAGGAAGATGATGGAGCGGAGAGGAGTTTTCTCTATTCATGAGTTTGATGTTGGTTGTAGTAAGAGTACTCGCCATTCTATCAGAATTACCGAGGATAAACCCTTTCGGGAGAGGTCTCGACGGCTGGCACCAGCTGACATCGAAGCAGTGAGACAGCACCTGTCGCAGTTAAAAGAAGCTGAGATCATTACCGAGTCCAGGAGTCCTTATGCATCTCCTATAGTGGTGGTGAGGAAAAAGAACGGAAAGATTCGGATGTGTGTGGACTTTAGGACGCTTAACAGACGTACTATTCCCGACCAATACACCGTTCCAAGAATTGAGGATGCACTGGCTTGTCTTAATGGAAGCAAGTGGTTCAGTGTGTTGGATCTCAGAAGTGGATACTACCAAATACCGATGAGTGAATCGGACAAAGAAAAGACAGCCTTTATATGTCCAGTTGGGTTCTACCAATTTGAAAGGATGCCACAGGGAGTTTCAGGCGCTCCAGCAACTTTTCAAAGAATAATGGAACAAACAGTTGGGGACATGAACTTGCTCGAAGTATTGGTGTACTTGGATGATATCATTGTGTTTGGGGCAACCCTTGAAGAACACGAAGCTCGGTTGCTGAAAGTGCTTGGTCGCCTGGAGGATGAAGGTCTCAAGCTATCATTGGACAAGTGTCAGTTTTGCCAAACATCCGTGTCCTATGTGGGGCATATTGTATCACAGGATGGAGTAGCCACAGATCCATCCAAGATCGAAGCTGTTACCACATGGCCCAAACCGAACACAGTGACTGCCTTGCGGTCATTTCTTGGGTTCTGCAGATATTACAGGCGCTTTGTGCAGGATTACTCCAAAGTGGCCCATCCTCTGAATCAGCTGCTGGCTGGTTACCTCCCACCAGCCGAGAGGAAGAAAAAGGCTAAAGGTAAAGAGAACAAGGACTACTTCAAACCCTCTGAGCCTTTTGGTGTTAGATGGGATGAGAAATGCGAAGAGGCCTTCCACACCTTAAAGCAAAGTCTTACTCAAGCCCCCGTGTTGGCTTTTGCAAACCCACAGCTGCCATATGTGCTACACGTGGATGCCAGTCAAGAAGGGTTGGGTGGTGTGTTGTATCAGGACCAAAGAGCAGGACTGAGACCTGTAGCGTTCATCAGTCGCAGTCTTACGCCATCAGAGCGTAACTACCCAGCTCATAAGCTAGAATTCTTGGCGTTGAAGTGGGGGGTGGTGGATAAGCTGCAGGATTATCTGTATGGAGCGAAGTTTGAAGTGAGGACAGACAATAATCCATTAACCTATGTGTTGACTTTGGCAAAACTTGATGCCACCGGCCACCGCTGGCTTGCTGCACTATCTGCTTACGACTTTAGTCTCAGGTACAGACCTGGGAACCAGAACATTGACGCAGATGCTCTGTCTCATCGCTCACACTACCAGAAACCAGAGTGGGAAGATGTTGCTTCAGCAGATGTGAAAGTAATGTGTCAGATGTCCGTGGTATCTGGACCAAAGAATTCATTTCATGCCCGAGAGATTGATCACTTGCGAGCATCAATGCATGCTGTTCCCCAGGCATTTTGCAACCTTTCCAGTTTGGATGTACAAAACTTACCCATGTTGTGTTCATCTGAAATATCCAAAGCACAACAGGAGGATCCCTGTATTCATGAGGTGTTTTCAGCTCTCCATCTGGGTGATATTACACAGATCGACAAATCAAAACATCCTGACTGTCGTCTGCTCCTAAGAGAATGGGACCACTTGGAAATTAAAGAGGGAGTGTTGTGTAGAATCACTCACCCACCCACTAAACCATGTCATTCACAGTTGGTCCTGCCTGAAAAGTACAGGGAAATAGTGATGAAGTCTTTGCATGATGACGCAGGTCATCTGGGAGTAGATAAGACATGAGAAAGGAATTGCAAGCTGCTTATGAACTTGCTGAGTCTGTTTCTGCCAAACAGAATAAAGGAAATAAGCAGAGGTATGACCAGAAGATCCGTTTTTCCCAACTCATGCCTGGTGACCGAGTTCTCATACGGAACCTAGGACTTCAAGGGAAACATAAGTTAGCAGACCGCTGGGCTTCTACACCTTACATTGTTGAAAGTCAAATGTCACAACTACCTGTGTTTCGGCTAAAACCTGCAGGTGGGAATGGACCCATAAAAATACTGCACCGGAATCATATCCTGCCATTGGGACAGCAAGTGCGTCTGGATCCGCCAGCGGATAATGAGCCGACACCTAGTAGGAGAACCCTGCAGAGAAGAAGAAGGAAAAAAACGAGAAACCAGGAAAACTTTGTTCCAGAAGACAGAAAACCCATGACACAGTGTGTGGATCATGAGGAACCTGATGAGTCGGAAGATGAAGAATGGGATCTATGGTACGACCTCCCAGAAAGACGCATAATACAGAATCTGGATGAATTGTCTGAACCATTTAGCTCAGACTTGGACATGGTCTGGGAAGAACCAGATGCTTCCGAGAAGGAGATAAAAGAGACTGAAAGGCATGATAACAAAGGAACCAACGCCTCCAACACAGTTGAAGGAACTGAAGACCGATTTAAGAAGGTTCCTGAAAGATTGACATACAGTACACTAGGAGTGCCAGGTGTAATGATAGCCCCTACGGTTCGATATGATACCTCCCTTTACACATGGTTGGGAAGCATGCAACCACTTATGTGTAAAGTTCATTAGTCATGGGGACATGCCTATATTTGGTAGGGGGGGAGTGTAATACCCACTGGAAATGTTATGTACGCTAAGTATGGTTATCAATCTTTAACTTAGACACTGTATTATCATTGTTATAAATCCCTGGGTTAAAGTTGCCCATGTGAAGGTACGGCAAGAACTTTTAAGGACACAATGTGACTAAGAGCATACTTTCCATAATTCTGCACCAGTATCAACTGTTGCAGACAGTGAGGCTGCGCAGTCTCCAGGCAGAAACCCCAGGAGGAAGGGGTGGAGTCGGGTTTTTCGAGCGGGAAGAAAGGAGCGACTGGAAGAAAAGAGGGCAGGAGCTCTGAAAAGAGGGCTCAGGAGGCAAATGGCTGCCGCATCCCGTCCCGGGCTTCCAAACTCGGCCGCCGCCCTTCGTATTAGTAGCTCTGCATCCAGAACTCAAAGTGGGATTCAGTGATCGTGAAGAGAATTCAACGAAGGGGTTCGGAGTCGTAAGTCTTGCAGACATTATACATACCATGAGCTCCAACTTAAGCACGCCAACGAAAGAGTGCACTCGAATTTGGACACAGGGACAGATTCTCCTTTGAATCCATATAAATGGAGAATGTATGTTTATTATGTCTAGATTAATTCTAATGTATGCAAATGTCTAATTTAGGTCATTGACCCGTAATCTTCTTATACTGTCTGACGTTAAAACTATAAAGTAAGATAATTAGAATTAAGCCATTGTAGTAGTGATCTCCTTACTGGACTATAGAATACTGTCTACAACAGAGACCACATCTCACATATATCTAGAGAACCGTGAAGGGGTTACATATGCTATCCCTAATTTCCCCTGTTAGCCACGGTTGAGTCACCTTTTTTGTTTTATTTTTATGCCAAACTGGGATGAACAAATTCTGTAGCTCATCCATTTGGTCTTTGAATGTTTGCCATTGCCTATCCACTGTCAACCCTTTGAGTGCCATTCCCCAATCAATCCTACCCAACTCGCTCCTCAGACCATCGTAGTTTCCTTTATTTAAATTGAGGATCCTAGTCTCTGAGTCAACTGCTTCATTCTCCATCTTAATGAAGAATTCGATCATATTATGATCGCTCCGACCCAAGGGGCCTCGTACAACAAGATTGCTAATTAATCCTTTCTCGTTACATAATACCCAGTCTAAGATGGCCTGATCTCTGGTTGGTTCCTCGACATATTGGTCCAGGAAACCATCCCGTAAACACTCCAGGAATTCCTCCTCCACAGTATTGTTACTAATTTGGTTGGCCCAATCTATATGTAGATTAAAGTCACCCATGATGACTGCTGTGCCCTTATTGCACGCTTCTTTAATTTCCCTTTTAATGCCATCCCCAATCTCCGCCTTACTGTTGGGAGGTCTATATACCACTCCCACTAATGTTTTTTCCCTCTTAGTATTTCTCAATTCTACCCATACAGATTCCACATCATCAGAGCTAATATCCTTCATTACAATTGTATTAATCCCTTCTTTAACCAGTAATGCTACCCCACCTCCCTTTCCTTTTTGCCTATCTTTCCTGAATATCGAATATCGGATGTTGAGTTCCCAGTCTTGGCCATCCTTGAGCCACGTTTCCGTAATCCCAACCAAATCATATTCGTTTACCTCTATTTGCGCAGCCAATTCATCCACCTTATTACAAATGCTCCTCGCATTAAGACACGAAGCCTTCAGGCTTGTTTTTTTAACGCTCTTAGATCTATTAGAATTATTATTTACTGTGGCCACGTTTGATTTAAACCGTTGATTTCTCTGACTGCATCTTTTGTTTTTCTCCTTCCTATCTTTTGCTTTTATCCCTGTTTCCCTTTCCTCTGTCTCCCTGCTCAGGTTCCCAACCCCCTGCCATTTTAGTTTAAACCCCCCCGAACAGTGCTAGCAAACCTCCCCGCAAGGATATTTGTCCCGTTCTGGTTCAGGTGCAACCCGTCCTACTTGTACATGTCCCACCTTCCCCAGAAGCACGCCCAGTGATCCAGGAAACTAAAGCCCTCCCTCCTGCACCAACTCTTTAGCCACGCATTCATCTGCTCTATCCTCCTATTCCTATACTCACTAGCACGTGGCACCGGGAGTAATCCAGAGATTACAACCTTTGAGGTCCTGCTCTTTAATCTGCTACCTAGCTCCCTAACTTCTTGCTGCAGGACCTCATCCCTCTTCCTACCCATGTCATTGGTCCCAATGTGAACCACGACCTCTGACTGTTCACCCTCCCCCTTCAGAATGCCCTGCAGCCGTTCAGTGACATCCTTGACCCTGGCACCAGGGAGGCAACAAACCATCCTGGAGTAACGTCTATGGCCACAGAAACGCCTATCTGTTCCCCTTACGATAGAATCCCCTACCACGATTGCTCTCCCACTTTTTTTCCTCCCTTCCTGAGCAGCAGAAGCACCCCTGGTGCCAGGAAGTTGGCTGCTGCTGCCTTCCTCTGGTAAGTCATCCCCCTCAACAGTATCCAAATCGGTATACCTGTTTGAGAGGGGGATGGCCACAGGGGTCCCCTGCACTACCTGCCTGCCTCTACTGCTCTGCCTGATGGTCACCCATTTCCCTTCTGCCTGTGCAGCCCTTACCTGCGGTGTGACCAACTCACTAAACGTGTTATCCACGACCCTCTCAGCATCGTGAATGCTCCAAAGCCCATCCATCCGCAGCTCCAGCGCCGCAATGCGGTCTGCTAGTAGATGCAGCTGGATGCATTTCTGGCACACATGGTCGTCAGGGACACAGGCAGCATCCCTGAATTCCCACATAGAGCAAGAGGAGCATAACACGGGGCTGGGCTGTCCTGACATGACTTACCCTTTAATTAATTTAAATTAACTCACTATCACCAATTAAAGATAAACTCTAAGGCGCTTGTATGGTTTACCAACAGTCCCCGCTACACCAGAAAGACCTTAGCAACTATAAACCACAGAGTTAAAGTTTAAAAAAGAGAAATACTCACCAACCAATCTCTTACCTGCTCCCTGGTGACGTCACACTCTGATTACTTTTTACCTCTCTCCCCGCTGTTGAGTTGGTCGGGCCTCGCTGCTCCCTGGAACTGGTTGGGCCTCGGTGCTCGCGCCGGTTTTTATACCAGGCTCCTCGCCTCGCTGCTCCCTGGAACTGGTCGGGCCTCGGTGCTCGCGCCGGTTTTTATACCGGGCTCCTCGCCTCGCTGCTCCCTGGAACTGGTTGGGCCTCAGTGCTCATGCCGGTTTTTATACCGGGCTCCTCACCTCGCTGCTCCCTGGAGCTGGTCGGGCCTTGGTGCTCGCGCCGGTTTTTATACCGCGCTCCTCGCCTCGCTGCTTCCTGGAACTTGGCTTCTAGAAATCTATCTTCTTAAATATATTCAGAGACTTGGCCTCCACAGCCTTCTGCGGTAGAGAATTCTACAGGTTCACCACCCTCTGAATGAAGAAACTTCTCATCTCAGTCCTAAATGACCTACCCTGCATCCTGAGACTGTGACCCCTCATTCTAGATCCCCCAGCCAGGGGAAACATCCTCCCTGCATCCAGTCTGTCTAGCCCTGTCAGAATTTTATATGTTTCAATAAGATCCCCTCTCATTCTTCTAAACTCTAGTGAATACAGGCCTAGTCGACCCAATCTCTCCTCATACAACAGTCCTGCCATCCCAGGAATCAGTCTGGTGAACCTTTGCTGCACTCCCTCTATGGCAAGTATACCCTTTCTTAGGTAAGGAGACCAAAACTGCACACAGTACTCCAGGTGTGGTCTCATCAAGGCCCTGTATAACTGTAGTCCTTGCCCTTGTACTCAAATCCTCTTGCCATGAAGGCCAACATACCATTTGCCTTCCTAACTGCTTGCTGCACCTGCATGTTTGCTTTCAGTGACTGGTGTATAAGGACACCCAGGTCCTTTTGTACATCAACATTTCCCAATCTATTACCATTTAAATAATACTCTGCCTTTCTGTTTTACCTACCGAAGTGGATAACTTCACATTTGTCCACGTTATACTGCATCTGCCATGTATTCGTCCACTCACTGAACTTGTCTAAATCGCCTTGAAGCCTCTTTGCATCCTCCTCACAACTTATAATCCCACCCAGTTTCGTGTTGTCAGCAAACTTGGAAATATTACATTTGGTTCCCTCATGCAAATCATTGATGTATATTGTGAATAGCTGGGGCCCAAGCACTGATCCCTGCGGTACCCCACTAGTCACGACCTGCCACCCCAAAAAAGACCCATTTATTCCTACTCTCTGTTTCCTGTCTGTTAACCAATTTTCAATCCATGCCAATATATTACCCCCAGTCCCATGTGCTTTAGTTTTGCACACTAACCTCTTATGTGGGACTTTATCAAAGGCCTTCTGAAAATCCAAATATACCCCATCCACTGGTTCTCCCTTATCTATTCTATCAGTTACATCCTCAAAAAACTCCAGTAGGTTTGTCAAACGCGATTTCCCTTTCATAAATTCATGTTGACTTTGTCTAATCCCATTGATATTTTCTAAGTGTCCTGTTATCACATCCTTTATAATAGACTCTTGCATTTCCCCTACTACTGATGTTAGGCTAACCGGTCTGTAGTTCCCTGTTTTCTCTCTCCTTCCTTTTTTAAATAGTGGGGTTACATTTGCCACCCTCCAATCTGCAGGAACTGTTCCATAATCTATAGAATTTTGGAAGATGACAACCAATGCATCCTCTATTTCCATAGTTACCTCTTTTAATACTCTGGGATGCAGATTATCAGGCCCTGGGGATTTATCGGCTTTCAGTCCCATTAATTTCTCCAGCACTATTTTTTTACTAATACTAATTTCCTTTCATTCCTCCTTCTCACTAGACCCTTGGCTCCTTAGCATTTCTGGGAAGTTATTTGTGTCCTCATCTGTGAAGACAGAACCAAAGTATTTGTTTAATTGCTCTGCCATTTCCTTGTTCCCCATTATAAATTCTCCCGTTTCTGACTGTAAGGGACCTACATTTGTCTTCACTAATCTTTTTCTTTTTACATACTTGTAGAAGCTTTTACAGCCCGCTTTTATGTTCCTTGCAAGTTTACTCTTATACTCTATTTTTCCCCTCTTAATCAATCTCTTGGTCCTTTTTTGCTGAACTCTAAACTGCTCCCAATGCTCAGGCTTGCTTCTTTTTCTGGCAACTTTATATGACTCCTCTTTGGATCTAATACTATCCTTAATTTCTTTTGTTAGCCATGGTTGGGCCTCTTTTCCTTTTGTGTTTTTGTGCCAGAAAGGAATGTATAACTGTTGCAATTCATCCATTCGTTTCTTAAATGTTAGCCATTGCCTATCCACCATCATGCCTTTTAATGAAGCTCCTCAATTTATCATAGCCAACTCCCTGCTCATACCTTCGTAGTTTCCTTTGTTTAGATTTAGGACCCTAGCTTCGGATTGGACTTCTTCACTTTCCATCTTAATGAAGAATTCTATCATGTTATGGTCACTCTTCCCTAAAGGACCCCGCACAACAAGATTATTAATTAACCTCTTCTCATTGCACAATACCCAATCTAGGATCGCCTGTTCCCTAGTTGGCTCCTCAATGTACTGGTCTAAAAAAACATCTCGTACACACTGCAGGAATTCATCCTCCACAGTATTATTGCTAATTTGCTTTGGCCAGTCTATATGTAGATTAAAGTCACCCATGATTACTGTAGTACCCTTGCTACAAGCATCTCTATTTTCTTGTTTGATGCCGTCCCCTACATTACCACTACTGTTTGGAGGCCTATAGACAACGCCCATCAATGTTTTCTGCCCCTTGGCACTTCTTAGCGCAACCCAGACTGATTCTACATTTTGATTTTCTGAGCCAATATCCTTTCTCACTATTGCTCTGATTTCATCTTTTACTAACAACGCCACCCCACCTCCTTTTCCTTTTTGCCTGTCCATCCTAAATATTGAATATCCTTGGATATTCAGCTCCCAGCCATGGTCACCCTCCAGCCATGTCTCCGTAATTGCAATTATATTGTATACGTAGGAGCCTGGAGTAGAGGAGCTTTCAGTCAAGAAGAGGAGGCTGGAGTACAGCAGCTTTCAGTCAAGGAGAGGCGCCTGGAGGAGAGGAGCTGTAGGTCAAGGGAGTGGGCGGGGCCTGTAGTAGAGGAGCTGTCAGTCAAGGCAGAGGGCAGGACCTGGAGTAGAGGAGCTGTCAGTCAAGGGAGGGGGCGGAGCCTGGAGCAGAGGAGCTGTCAGTCAAGAGAGAGGGCAGGGCCTGGAGTAGAGAAGCTGTCAGTCCTGGGAGAGGCGGGGCCTGGAGTAGATGAGTTGTCAGTCAAGGAAGGGGGCGGAGCCTGAAGTAGAGGAGCTGTCAGTCAATGGAGGGGAGGAGCCTGGAGCAGAGGAGCTGTCAGTCAATGGAGAGGGCGGAGCCTGGTGTAGAGGAGCTGCCAGTCAAGGGAGAGGGCGGGGCCTGGAGGAGGAGCTGCCAGTCAAGGAAGTGGGCGGGGCCTGGAGTAGAGGAGCTGTCAGTCAAGGGAGATGGAGGAGTCTGGAGTGCTAGAGCTGTCAGTCAAGGGAGAGGGCGGGGCCAGGAGTATAGGAGCTGTCAGTCAAAGGAGAGGGCGTGGCCTGGCGTGGAGGAGCTGTCAGTCAAGGGAGGGGGCGGAGCCTGGGGTATAGGAGCTTTCAGTCAAGGAGAGGATCCTGGAGTATAGGAGCTGTCAGTCAAGGGAGAGGGCGGGGCCTGGAGTATAGGAGCTATCAGTCAAGGGAGAGGGCGTGGCCTGGAGTATAGGAGCTGTCAGTCAAGGGAGAGGGCGTGGCCTGGAGTAGAGGAGCTGTCAGTCAAGGGAGAGGGCGGGGCCTGGAGTATAGGAGCTGTCAGTCAAGGGAGAGGGCGGGGCCTGGAGTATAGGAGCTATCAGTCAAGGGAGAGGGCGTGGCCTGGAGTATAGGAGCTGTCAGTCAAGGGAGAGGGCGTGGCCTGGAGTAGAGGAGCTGTCAGTCAAGGGAGAGGGCGGGGCCTGGAGTATAGGATCTGTCAGTCAAGGGAGAGGGCGTGGCCTGAAGTAGAGGAGCTGTCAGTCAAGGGAGAGGGCATGGCCTGGAGTAGAGGAGCTGTCAGTCATAGAAAGGTAGCAGATAGGAGCAGGAGTAGGCCATACGGCCCCTCGAACCTGCTCCGCCATTCAATGAGATCATGGCTGATCATCCAAATTCAGTACCCTGTCCCTGCTTTCTCCCCATATCCCTTGATCCCTTTAGCCTTAAGAAATATATCCAACTCCTTCTTGAATATATTTAATGTATTGGCCTCTACTGCCTTCTGTGGTAGAGAATTCCACAGGTTCACCACTCTCTGGGTAAAGAAATTCCTCCTCATTTCTGTCCTAAATGGCTTACCCCTTATCCTTAGACTGTGACCCCTGGTTCTGGACACCCCGACCATCGGGAACATCTTTCCTGTCAGTCTAGTCCTGTCTGAATTTTATAAGTTTCAATGAGATCCCCTCTCATTCTTCTAAACTCCAGCGAGTATAAGCCCAATCGACCCAATCTCTCCTCATACGTCATTCCTGCCATCCCAGCTCTCAGCCTGGTGAATCTTCGCTGAACTACCTCCATGGCAAGAACATCCTCACCAAGGCCCTGTACAACTGCAGCAAGACATCCTTGTTCCTGTACTCAAACCCTCTCACTACGAAGGCCAACATACCATTTGCCTTCTTAATCGCCTGCTGCACCTGCATGCTTATCTTCAGCGACTGGTGCACAAGGACACCCAGGTCTCATTGCACTTCCCCTTCTCCCAATCTATTGCCATTCAGATAATAATCTGCCTTCCTGTTTTTGATACTAAAGTGGATAACCTCGCATTTATCCACGTTATATTGCATCTGCCATGCTTCTGCCCAATCACCCAACCTGTCCAAATCATCCTGGAGTTTCTGGGCATCCTCCTCACAGCACACATGCCCACCCAGCTTTGTGTCGTCTGCAAACTTGGAGATATTACATCTAGTTCCCTCGTCTAGATCATTAATGTATATTGTGAATAGCTGGGGTCCAAGGACCGATCCCTGCAGTACCCGACTAGTCACTGCCTGCCACTCGGAAAAAGAGCCGTTTATTCCAACTCTTTGCTTTCTGTCTGCCAACCAGTTCTCTATCCAAGTCAATACCTTGCCCCCAATCCCATGTGCCTTAACTTTACATGCTAATCCCTTATGCGGGACCTCATCGAAAGCCTTTTGAAAGTCCAAATACACCACATCTACTGGTTCTCCCTTATCTATTTTACCAGTTACATCCTCAAAAAATTCCAGTAGATTAGTCAAGCATGATTTACCTTTTGTAAATCCATGTTGACTTTGTCCGATCCTGTCACTGTTTTCCAAGTGCTCTGCTATTACATCTTTTATAATGGACTCTAGCATTTTCCCCACTACCGATGTCAGGCTTACCGGTCTGAAATTCCCCGTTTTTCTCTCTACCACCTTTTTTGAATAGTGGGGTAATATTAGCTACCCTCCAATCCATGGGTACTGTTTCAGATTCCATCGAATGTTGGAAGATGATCAGCAATGCATCTACTATATCTAGGGCCATTTCCTTAAGTACCCTAGGATGTAGATTACCAGGCCCTGGAGATTTATCGGCCTTCAATCCCGTCAATTTCCCTAACACCATTTCCCTACAAATACTGATATCTTTCAGTTGCTCCCTTTCATCAGACCCTATGTTCCCCGACATCTCTGCAGTCAAGGGAGAGGGCGGGGCCTGGAGTAGAGGAGCTGTCAGTCAAGGGAGAGGGCGTGGCCTGGAGTAGAGGAGTTGTCAGTCAAGGGAGAGGGTGGGGCTCGGAGTAGAGTAGCTGTCAGTCAAGGGAGAGGGCGTGGCCTGGAGTCGAGGAGCTGTCAGTCAAGGGAGAGGGTGGGGCCTGGATAGAGGAGCTGTCAGTCAAGAAGAGGGGTGGAGCCTGGAGAAGAGGAGCTGTCAGTCAAGGGTAGGTGGCGGAGCCTGGAGTGGAAGAGCTGTCAGTCAAGGGGAGGAGCCAGGAGTAGAGCAGCGCTCAGTCAAGGGAGGGGGCGGAGCCTGGATAGAGGATCTGTTAGTCAAGGGAGGGGGCTGAGCCTTCAGTAGAGGAGCTGCCAGTCAAAGGAAGGGGTGGGCCTAGAGTAGAGGAGCTGTCAGTCAAGGGTAGGTGGCGGAGCCTGGAGTAGGGGAGCTTTCATTCAAGGAGAGGAGCCTGGAGTAGGGGAGCTGTCAGTCAAGGAGGGGAGCCTGGAGTAGAGGAGCTGTCAGTCAAGGGAGTGGGCGGGGCTTGGAGTAGAGGAGCTGTCAGTCAAGGGAGTGGGTGGGGCCTGGAGCAGAGTAGATGTCAGTCAAGGGCAGGGGCGGGGCTCGGAGTAGAGGCGCAGACAGTCAAGGCAGAGGGCGGGGCCTGGATAGAGGAGCTGTCAGTGAAGGGGAGGAGCCTGGAGTAGAGGATCTGTCAGTCAAGGAAGGGGCGGGGCTTGGAGTAAAGGAGCTGTCAGTCAAGGGAGAGGGCGGGGCCTGGATAGAGGAGCTGTCAGTCAAGAGAGAGGGCGGGGCCTGGAGTGGCGGAGCTGTCAGTCAAGGGAGAGGGCAGGGCCAGGAGTAGCGGAGCTGTCAGTCAAGGGAGAGGGCGGGGCCTGGTGTAGAGGAGCTGTCAGTCCTGAGAGAGGCGGGACCTGGAGTAGAGGAGCTGGCAGTCAAGGGAATGGGCGGGACCTGGAGTAGAGGAGCTGTCAATCAAGGGAAAGGGCATGGCCTGAAGTCGAGGAGCTGTCAGTCAGGGGAGGGGGTGGAGCCTGAAGCAGAGGAGCTGTCAGTCAAGGAGAGGAGCCTGGAGCAGTGGAGCTGTCAGTCAAGGGAGAGGGCGTGGCCTGGAGTAGTGGAGCTGTCAGTCAAGGGAGCAGGCGTGGCCTGGAGTGGAGGAGCTGTCAGTCAAGAAGAGGGTGGAGCCTGGAGTAGAGGAGCTGTCAATCAAGGGCGGGGTGGAGCCTGGAGTAGAGGAGCTGTCAGTCAAGGGCGGGGTGGAGCCTGGTGTAGAGGAGCTGCCAGTCAAGGGATGGGGTGGAGCCTGGAGTAGAGGAGCTGTCAGTCAAGGGCGGGGTGGAGCCTGGTGTAGAGGAGCTGCCAGTCAAGGGATGGGGTGGAACCTGGAATAGAGGAGCTGTCAGTCATGGGAAGGGGTGGGGCTTGGAGCAGAGTAGATGTCAGTCAAGGGAAGGGGCGGGGCTCAGAGTAAAGGAGCTGTCAGTCAAGGAAGGGGGCGGGGCTCAGAGTAAAGGAGCTGTCAGTCAAGGGAGAGGGCGGGGCCTGGATAGAGGAGCTGTCAGTCAAGGGAGAGGGTGGGGCCTGGAGTAGCGGAGCTGTCAGTCAAGGGAGAGGGTGGGGCCTGGAGTGCAGGAGCTTTCACACAAGGAGAGGAGCCGGGAGTAGAGGAGCTGCCAGTCAAGGGAGAGGGCGGGGCCTGCAAAAGAGGAGCTGTCAGTCAAGGGAGTGGGGCAGAGCCTGGAGTGGTGGAGGTTTCAGTCAAGGAGAGGAGCCTGGAGCAGAGGAGCTGTCAGTCAAGGAAGGGGCGGGGTTCAGAGTAGAGGAGCTGTCAGTCAAGGGGAGGAGCCTGGAGTAGAGGAGCTGTCAGTCAAGGGAGAGGACGGGGCCTGGAGTAGAGGAGCTGTCAGTCAAGGGAGAGGGCGGGGCCTGGAGTAGAGGCGCTGTCAGTCAAGGAAGGGGGCGGAGCTCAGAGTAGAGGAGCTGTCAGTCAAGGGGAGGAGCCTGGAGTAGAGGAGCTGTCAGTCAATGGAGAGGGCGGGGCCTGGAGTAGAGAAGCTGTCAGTCAAGGGAGTGGGCGGGGCCTGAAGTAGAGAAGCTGTCAGTTAAGGGAGTGGGCGGGGCCTGAAGTAGAGGAGCTGTCAGTCAAGGGAGAGGGCGGGGCCTGGAGTCGAGGCGCTTGCAGTCAAGGGAGAGGACGTGGCTTGGAGTAGAGGAGCTGCCAGTCAAGGGAGAGGGCGGGGCCTGGATAGAGGAGCTGTCAGTGAAGGGATGTGGTGGAGCCTGGAGTCACAGAGCTGTCAGTCAAGGGGAGGAGCCAGGAGTAGAGGAGCTCTCAGTCAAGGGAGGGGGCGGAGCCTGGATTGAGGATCTGTCAGTCAAGAGAGGGGGCGGAGCCTTCAGTGGAGGAGCTGCCAGTCAAGAGAGGGGGCGGTGGCTGGCATAGAGGAGCTGTCAGTCAAGGGAGGGGGCGGGGCCTGGAGTAGAAGAGCTGTCAGTCAAGGGAAGGGATGGAGCCTGGAGTGGAGGAGCTGTCAGTCAAGGGAGAGGGCGGGGCCTGAAATAGAGGAGATGCCAGTCAAGGGAGCAGGCGGAGCCTGGAGCAGAGGAGCTGTCAGTCAAGGGGAGGAGCCTCAAGTAGAGGATGAGCCAGGACCAGAGAAGCTGTCAGTCAAGTGAGATGGCGGAGCCTGGAGTAGAGGAGCTGTCAGTCAAGGGAGAGGGCTGAGCCTGGAGTAGAGGAGCTGTCAGTCAAGGGAGAGGGCGGAGCCTGGAGTAGAGGAGCTGTCAGTCAAGGGAGAGGGTGGAGCCTGGAGTAGAGGAGCTGTCAGTCAAGGGAGAGGGCGGAGCCTGGAGCAGAGGAGCTGTCAGTCAAGTTGCCTTGTCGGTCAGTCGGCTGCCCTCAAAAGTTTGTCACCATCCTCCGCCTGCTTCACGACGACATGCAAGTCGTGATCCTGACCAACGGTTCCACCACAGACCCAATTCACGTACGAACCGGGGTCAAGCAAGGTTGTGTCATCGCACCAACGTTCTTCTCGATCTTCCTTGCTGCAATGCTCCATCTCACCCTCAGTAAGCTCCCTGCTGGAGTGGAGCTAATTTACAGAACAAACGGGAAACTGTTCAACCTCTGTCGCCTCCAGTCCAGATCCAAGGTCATCCCATCCTCTGTCGTTGAATTACAGTATGCAGATTAAACTTGTGTCTGCGCTCACATGAGGTCGAACTCCAAACCATCGTCAACACCTTCACCGAAGCGTACGAGAGCATGGGCCTTACACTAAACATCCGTAAGACAAAGGTCCTCTACCAACCTGCCCCCACCACACAGTACTGCCCCCCGATTATCAAAATCTACGACAAGGCCTTGGACAACGTGGACCACTTTCCATACCTCGGGAGCCTACTGTCAACAAGGGCAGACGTCGACGACGAAGTCCAACATTGCCTTCAGTGTGCCAGTGCAGCCTTCGGTCGCCTGAGGAAGAGAGTGTTTGAAGGCCAGGACCTCAAACCCGGCACTAAGCTCATGGTCTACAGAGCAGCAGTGATACCCGCCCTGCTGTATGCCTCAGAGACATGGACCATGTACAGCAGGCACCTCAAAGCACTGGAGAGGTACCACCAATGCTGCCTCTGCAAGGTCCTGCAAATCCATTGGCAGGATAGGTGCACCAATGTCAGTATTCTTGCTCAGGCCAACACCCCCAGCATCGAAGCTTTGACCACGCTCGAACAGCTCCGATGGACGGGTCACATTGTCCGCATGCCCGATACGAGACTCCCAAAACAAGTGCTCTACTCGGAGCTCCAGCACGGCAAGAGAGCCTCAGGTGGCAGAGGAAAGACTTCAAGGACACCCTCAAAGCCTTCTTGAAAAAGTGTAACACCCCCACTGACACCTGGGAATTCCTGGCCCAAGACCGCACAAAGTGGAGGAGAAGCATCCGGAAAGGCGCCGAACACCTCGAGTCTCTTCGCCGGGAGCAAGGGGAAGCCAAGTGCAGGCAGCGCAAAGAGCGCACGTCAACCCAAGCACCCCACCCAGCCCCCCTTCAACCACCGTCTGCCCCACCTGTGACAGAGACTGTAGGTCCCTCATTGGACTCCTCAGTCACCTGTGAACTAATTTTTAATGTGGAAGCAAGTCACCCACAGTTCCAATGGACTGCCTAAGAAGAAGAGAGGAGCTATCAGTTAAGGGAGTGGGCGGAGCCTGGAGTAGAGGAGCTGTCAGTCAAGGGAAGGAGTGGAGCCTGTAGCAGAGGAGCTGACTCAAGGGAGGGGGCGGGGTCTGGAGTAGATATGCTGTCAGTCAAGGCAGAGGGCAGAGCCTGGAATAGAGGAGCTGTCAGTCAAGGGATCAGGCGGAGCCTGGAGTAGAGAGCTGTCAGTCATGGGAGAGGGCGGGGCCTGGAATAGAGGGGCTGTCAGTCAAGGGAGTGGGCGGTGCCTGGAGTAGAGGAACTGTCAGTCAAGGGAGTAGGCGGTGCCTGGAGTAGAGGAACTGTCAGTCAAGGGAGTGGGCGGTGCCTGGAGTAGAGGAACTGTCAGTCAAGGGAGTGGACGGGGCCTGGAGTAGAGGAGCTGTCAGTCATGGGAGAGGGCGGGGCCTGGAGTAGAGGAACTGTCAGTCAAGGGAGGGGGTGTGGTCTGGAGTAGTGGAGCTGTCAGTCAAGGGAGAGGGCGGGGCCTGGAGTGGTGGAGCTGTCAGTCAAGGGAGGGGGTGGGGCGGGAGTAGAGGAGCTGTCAGTCAAGGGAAGGGGTGGAGCCTGTAGTGGAGGACCTGTCAGTCAAGGGGAGGAGCCTGGAGTAGAGGAGCTGTCAGTCAAGGGAGGGGGGGCCTGGAGTACAAGAGCTGTCAGTCAAGAGAGTGGGCGGGGCTTGGAGTACAAGAGCTGTCAGTCAAGGGAGAGGGCGGGGCCTGGAGTACAAGAGCTGTCAGTCAAGGAATGGGGCTTTGAGTTCTGTTGTTATTTCAGATTTCCAGCATCCGCAGTATTTTGCTTTGTCTTAGAGTCAAGGAGAGGAGCCTGGAGCTGTCAATCAAAGGAAGGGGCGGGGCCTGGAGTACGAGGGCTTTCAGTCAAGGGAGGGGGTGGGGCCTGGAGTAGAGGAGCTGTCAGTCAAGGGAAGGGGCGGGGCCTGGAGTACCAGAACTGTCAGTCAAGGGAGGGGATGGGGCCTGGAGTAGAGGAGCTGTCAGTCAAGGCAGAGGGCGGAGCCTGGAGCAGAGGAGCTGTCTGTCAAGGGAGGGGGCGGGGCCTGGAGTAGAAATGCTCAGTCAAGGGAGGGGCGGGGCCTGGATTACAAGAGCTGTCAGTCATGGGAGCGGATGTGGCCTTGAGTGCAAGAGCTGTCAGTCAAGGGAGAGGGAGAGGGGCCTGGAGTAGAGGAGATGTCAGTCAAGAGGAAGAGCGGGTCCTGGAGTAGAGGAGCTGTCAGTCAAGGGAGAGGGAGGAGTCTGGAGTGGAGGAGCTGTCAGTCAAGGGAGAGGGAGGAGTCTGGAGTGGAGGAGCTGTCAGTCATGAGAGAGGGCGGGGCCTGGAGTGCAAGAGCTGTCAGTCAAGGGAGGGAGGAGTCTGGAGTAGAGGAGCTGTCAGTCAAGGGAGAGGGAGCGGGGCCTGGAGCGCGAGCTGTCAGTGAGATGCCAGGGTCAGGAGCGCGCGTGCGCAGCTGCAGAGCTGTCAATCAGAACGGAGGAATCGGGCTCGCGCCGCCCACTTCACCTCGCAACTGGCGGCCAATGCAGGTATGCTGAGGAATGCAAGATTGCTCCAGCAAAGGACATACAATAAAAAGGCTTTAGGATAAACCTGAATTCACATATCTTTTTCCAAAAAAAGGAGAAAAATAATCATCGATTTCTTTTTACTGTAATTATTTTTGTTTGGAAATGCATGGTTATATATGAATCTGAGAGTCCTGTCATAATAAACAGGATGGCTTTCCGTGTTTAGGGACTCATAACGGGCAGCAAAGCTTTGAAAGAGAGGACGTGAGTGCGTGCAATCCTCAGTTAATGGTTCGGAATATTCTGTTTCCTCTGCGTGAGGTTGCCCATTAAAAAAAAGAAGGGCAAGGTGCTGTTGTATTATTTATGATGTTTTTTCTTTGCAGGTTGTTGCAATCTGATGCCCGCTGCTGCTGCTGAAAGATGTATCATGGGACGACTTCTAGCAGCCGAGTTACATCTGGGACTCACCGGCATCTTCGATTGGCGGCTTTGATTCTGTGCGCTGAAGTCTTGCTTTGTGTTTGCATTGCGGATCAGATTCCGGGTAAGTTCCCCTGTACTAACTGGACCAAGTAGGGTTATGTTTGCAATGTCTAGGCGCAAATATGGTTCGAAGGACCTAGATCTGTGTTATTTATTTGCAAGGCAATACCTTTATAAATATAATAAATTGTTCTAGTTAAAGTTATTTTTAAAAAATCTGCTTCAATCTTGTATAGTTGAAACCTGCTATGTGTATATAGATTATATCAATATTTATGGAGTTATTTTTTACATTTCTAACATTACCAGCGAATCTCGTCCTAAATTGGATGAAGCACTGTTCTATAATAATAATGAGCGTTGCACCATGTAACACACAAAGGATTATTTTGCTGCCAATGTGGAGCTGTGTTCAAGGTGGCTTTAAGACATCAAAGTGTAATAGTTGTTAATTAAGCGCAAGCCTGAGGTCAGTCCGAATCCAGTCACTGTAGGTGAGGAAAGTTTGCAGTTTGAAAGGTGCTTCTGCATTTCTGGCTCCAGGACGTCACAAAATGACTGGCCGTCGTTCTCTTTTACCTTTTGATATGTTGAAGTGTGATATGTGAAGGATGCTGTCAGAATTTGACTATGAAGGTGAGCAATTGGTCAAGCCTTGGTTCAGTGACATCGCTCTCACTGCTGAGTCAGAAGGTCGTGGGTTCAAGCACCACCCCAGGTACGAAGCACATAAATCTAGACTGACACTTCAGTCCAGTACTGTTGGAGGTGCTGTGTCTTTGATGGGCTTTCAGGTGAGTGTAAAAGATCCCCATACTATTCGAAGAAGAGCGGGGGAGTTCACCCCGTGCCCTGGCCAACATTTGTCCCTCAACTGATGCCACTAAACTAGATGATCTGGTCATTGTTGTTTGTGGGACCTTGCTGTGTACAAATTGGCTGCAACGTTTCCGTACATTACAACAGTGACTACAATTCAAAGGTTGGCTGGAAAGTGCTTTGGGATGTTGTGAAAGGTGCTATATAAAGGTAAGATCTTCCTTTACAGTAATAGACACTGCCATGAATTCAACGCCTCTGTCCTGTGGTGATGTGCCTGCTCACTCCTGTTGACAGTTATGAGACACATAGGTGGGACGTGGTGTTCCACAAGGATCAGTGCTGGGACCACTATTGTTCACAATTTATATTAACGATTTAGACTTTGGAATCAAAAACACAATTTCTAAATTTACAAATGACACCAAATTTGGGAGGGGGGTTGGTCAATACTGAGGAGGATTGCAACAAAATACAAGAAGACATTAATAAATTAAAAGAATGGGCATATAATTGGCTAATGAAATTCAACACAGATAAATGTGCGGTATTACATTTTGGTAAGAAAAATAGGGAGGTCACATATTCCTTGGAAAATACGAACCTAAGTGGGGTAGAAGAGCAAAGAGATCTCAGATTACAAATACACAAATCACTGAAAGTAGTGACACAGGTTAACAAGGCCATAACAAGCAAACCAAGTACAAGGGCTTATTTCTAGAGGGATTGAATTGGAAAGTAGGGAAGTTATGCTAAACCTGTATCGAACCTTGGTTAGACCACACTTGGAGTACTGAGTACAATTCTGGTCACCATATTATAAAAAGGATATAGAGGCACTGGAGAGGGTGCAAAAAAGATTTACAAAGATGATACCAGAAATGCGAGGGTATACCTATCAGGAAAGGATGAACAGGCTGGATCTCTTTTCGCTTGAAAAAAGGCTGAGGGGTGACCTAATGGAGGTCTTTAAAATTATGAAAGGTTGTGATAGAATAGATCCAGAGAGAATGTTTCCACTTGTGGGGAAGAGCATAACTAGAGGCCATCAATATAAGACAGTCACCAAGAAATCAAATAGGGAATTCAGAAGAAACTTCTTTACCCAGAGAGTGGTGAGAATGTGGAACTCGCTACCACAGGGAGTGGTTGAAGCAAATACAGGTCCACAATCTCTTATTCGCAATTCCGAAATTCGAAAAGCTCTGAAAACCTAAAGTTTTTCGTGGAGCGTCACTCGTGTGCACGACATGACCCGAGTGGCGCCAAACATGACCCGACGCGGCCGATGCTTGACCCACGCAGGTGTGAGGCGTCAGTTGTGTCTCAGCGCTGCTACCAATCACACGTGCTTCTGCTGCTCTCTGATATTTTTTGTTATTTTGTGATTTTGAGTTTAATTTCACTGTGAAAATGTCAAAAAGAGCTGCAGATACCCCTACCGTTCTGAAATCCGAAAAATTCCGAATTCCAAAACACATCTGGCCCCAAGGGTTTCGGATAAGGGATTAATAACCTGTAGTATAGATGCATTTAACAGGAGGCTAGATAAGCATGAGAGGGAGAAGGGAATAGAGGGTTATGCTGATAGATTTAGATGAGGAAAGACGGGAGGAAGCTCGAGTGGAACATAAATGCCGGCATGGACTGGTTGGGCCGAATGGCCTGTTTCTGTGCTGTATGTCCTACTGTCAACAGGAGCCAGCAGGCTCGTGTTAAAACCTTCAACCCTACCCTCAGCAGACTGCAGAAAGTCAGCATCCAGGAGACTGTCAGACTCCTCAACCCCTGCAACATCTTCTAGCATCTCCACACCAAGATCTGGTCCAGTGCCCATCAATTTTGCTGCTTCTCAGCTGCCCAAGACTTGATCGTGCTGCATTTAACTTGCCCGATCGTGTGATTCCCAGTGCTTGGCAGTGTTGGTTGAGGGAGGAATACTGGCCAGGAAATTGGGATAACGCCCCTGCTCTTCTTCAAATAGTGAAACGGATCTTTTATGGCCACCTAAAGAGACATACAGGGCCTCAGTTTAATGTCTCACCTGAAGGTAGCAGTGAGCACCGCACAGTCCTTGTGGAGATGAAGTCCTGTCTTCATGCTGAGGACACCCTCCATCGTGTTGTGTGCCACTACCACCGTGCTAAATGGGATAGATTCAGAACAGATCTAGCAGCTCAAAACTGGGCACCCATGAGACGCTGTGGGCCATCAGCAGCAGCGGAATTGTATTCCACCACAATCTGTAACCTCATGGCCCGACATATCACTCAATCTAACATTAACATCAAGCCAGGCGACCAACCCTGGTTCAATGAGGAGTGTAGAAGAGCATGCCAGGAGCAGCACTAGCATACCTAAAAATGCAGTGCCAACCTAGGGAAGCTGCAACACAGGACTACATACATGCTAAACCAATGGAAGCAACAGGTGAGAGTGACTGCCCTTGACATCGGCAGCATTTCACTGAGTGTGGCATCAAGGAGTCCTAGTAAAATCAAAGTAAATGGGAATTGGGAAAAATTCTCCACTGACTGGAGTCATACCTAGCACAAAGGAAGATGGTTGTGGTGGTTGGAAGCTAATCATCTCCACCCCAGGACATCGCTGCAGGAGTTCCTCAGGGCAGTGTCCTAGGCCCAACCATCTTCAGCTGCTTCATCAATGACCTTCCCTCCATCATAAGGTCAGAAGTGGGGATGTTCACTGATGATTGCACAGTGTTCAGTTCCATTCGCAACTCCTCAGACAATGAAGCCATCCATGCCCACATGCAACAAGACCTGGATGACATTCAGGCTTGGGCTGATAAGTGGCAAATAACATTCGCGCCACACAAGTGCCAGGAAATGATTATCTCCAACATGAGAGTGTCTAAACATCACCCCTTGACATTCAATGACATTACCATCGTTGAATCCCCCAACATCAACATCCTGGGGGTCATCAGTGACCAAAAACATAACTGGACCAGCCACATAAATACTGTGGCTACAAGAGCAGGTCAGAGGCTCGGTATTCTGCGGCGAGTGTCTCACCTCCTGACTCCCCAAAGCTTTTCACAATCTACAAGGCACAAGTCAGGAGTGTGATGGAATACTCTCCACTTGCTTGGATGAGTACAGCTCCAACAACACTCAAGAAGCTCGACACCATCCAGGACAAAGCAGCCCGGCTTGATTGGCACTCCATCCACCACCTTAAACATTCACTCCCTCCACCACCGGTGTACTGTGGCTGCAGTGTGTACCATCTACAAGATGCACTGCACCAATTCACCAAGGCTTCTTCGACAGTACCTCCCAAACCCGCAACCTCTACCACCTCGAAGGACAAGGGCAGCAAGCACATGGAAACATCACCACCTCCAAGTTCCCCTCCAAGTCACACACCATCTGATTTGGAAGTATATCGTCATTCCTTAATAGTCGCTGGGTCAAAATCCTGGAGTATACAGCACTATGGCAGTACCTTCACCACACGGACTGCAGCGGTTCAAGAAGGCTGCTCACCACCACCTTCTCAAGGGACATTAGGGTTGGGCAATAAATGCTGGCCGTGCCAGCGATGCCCGCATCCCAGGAACAAATTTTTAAAAAGGTGTAGTACCCCCTCAGTACTGCACTGAAGTGTCGGCCTAGATTTTGTGCTCAAGCCCTGGAGTGGGGTTTGAACCCACCACCTTCTGACTCAGAGGGGAGAATGCTGCCATGGAGCCAAGGCTGACACACAAAGCTGTACATTTTGCTCTGTGTTAAGTTAAAGAGAAATTCCTTTATTAAACTCCCATTACAAACCACACTCCCCCCAGCTTTATAAAATAAATTAGTCTGTTGATTACAGACGCTGCGAATTTAGTTTAGAATTTCCAGTTTCTAACCCATGGCACAACTTGAAGAAGAGCAGAGAGTTCTCACCAACAACCCTCCCTCAACTAACACTGGCAAAAACAAATAACAGTTCACCACTGCTTGTGGGATCTTGCTGTGCACAACATGGCTATTGAATGGACGTACTTAACAACAGTCGGTGCACTTCATAGTATTCATTGTATGTGAAGCATTGTGAGATGTTCCTGAGAGACGAGATAAGGTGCTGTACAAATGCAGGCTTTCATTAGGGCAGTCATTGTGCCCAGCTGCCTGTCTGCAGTATGTGTTCATCCTGCGCCCACTGGTAAAAGAAGCCCGGGGAAAGCTAAAAGCTGCTGGACAACTTGTTTTATGGCAGTATTTGGCCATTATCTCATTACTGTTTTTGGGACCTTACTGTGCACAAATTGGCTGTCGCGTTTTCTACATTACAACAGTGACTACACTTCAAAGGCACTTCATGGGCTGTAAAGCGCTTTGGGACGACCTGAGGTCATGAAAGGTGCTACGTATATAAATGCAAGTTCTTTCTTCCTTAGTTTTTGAGGTGCTTGGCTCCATACTGTGAGTACCTTCGACAGTCTTCCTGTCCCTCCCCACTTCCTGCACCATCGAGCAAGAGGGATTGGGGAGAAGGTTCTCTTATTCCCGTGGGATGTCTGGAATAGGTGGATGCTCCTGATTGGTTAAGAGTGATGAAGATTCATTGCTGCATCTCCTACTCTAGTTCCCAGGATCTTCAAGCTGTCAGATTCATTCTGATCCTCGGCCTGCTCTTGCTCATATCATCCTCTGCGACCTGGAATTCTGTGGAGGTTCCCCAGGACTCCCGCCATGCTACCTTGTTTCCTTGGGCATTCCGCTGGTCTCCCGCCGGAATCACAGTGGGAGTCTAGGGGAATCCTTGCGGAATATCAGGGCCCAGGCTAACCATGACGTAAGTTAGTTAACTTTAAGGAAGTTATGGTATGCCTTTTACAAATCACTGTTTAGACCTCAGCTAGAGTATTGTGGCTAATTCTGGGCACTACACTTTAGAAAGGACGTTAAGTTCTTGGAGAGTGTGCAGTGGAGATTTACTAGAATGGTACCAGAGATGAGGGACTTTAGTTATGTGGAACGACTAGAGAAGCTGGGATTGATCTCCTTAGAGCAGAGTACGTTAAGGGAAGATTTGATAGAGGTGTTCAGAATCAGTTTTGATAGGGTAGATAGGGAGAAACTGTTTCCACTGGTAGGAGAGTCGATAATCAGAGGACACAGATTTAAAATAATTGTCAAAAAAGCTTGGGGGGGGGAGATGAGGACATTTTTTTTTACTCAACGAGCTGTTATGATCTGGAATGCACTGCCTGAAATGGTGGTGGTGTAGGTATTCGGGTTCACCAATTGTAGGTGTTGGACGAATGCCTATCAAATAATCGAGGTCGACTCCAGGAGAACAATCAAATAGTTCTTTAATGCAAGAATAATCGAATTCCGACAGCTGGCTGAGATCGGTACAGGAGAGCCATTAAGTAGGTCTTAACCAGATGGAGACGCCACGAGGACTGACTAGTCAGTCCCGGGGATTGCGTCATGACGTCATCGCGTTTTCCTGCGCTTGGGGTGGTCACATGATGTGCGGCGTGACGTCATTGCGTTTGCCCGCGCTTGAGGCGGTCACGTGATGTGCGACGTGACGTCATCGCGTTTGCCCGCGTCATCGCGTTTGCCCGCGTCATCGCGTTCGCCCGCGCTCCCAAAGGGGGAACGCCCCACACAGGCAAACCGCATATATACATCGTTACGTTAAAGGGAATTATGTACGGTAAGTAAGGGACACTCGGTGGTACCGCTACATGCGCCCCCCCAGAATTCGCTTCAACGGACAACGTCAAACAATGAGATGGTCTGACGAGCCTGTCCGAACGACTCCTGTAGTCTTGAGACAGAAACTGTTGGATGGCTGGCGGTCTGGCGGGCGGTCGTACTTGGTCTGCCGTAACGACGATGGTTAGCTGGTGGTCAGGCGGGCGGTCGTACTTGGGCTGCCGTAACGATGATGGGTGGTCGGTGGTCTCGGCGGTCGTGCTGTGTCGACTTGGCGGGTGAGGTCCAAATATGTGGTCCGGTAGATGGGGTCTTGAGCGGATCCCGATGTGTGTAAGGGTGAATAAAACGTATTCGGCCCTGTGAAGGACCGTGGAAGCGTGTGACCTCTGCAGCCCGTGGTTCGAAACGGGCGCCGGGGCGAAACAGCTGGCTGCGTCATAGTGACTGGCAGGTTGGGCAGACGCGGACCATGGCTCTGTCATTGTTGGAAGAAGGTCCCCAGTCTGACGAAATCTGCAGGAACGCCAAACGGGCGATCCAGGAGGAAATAAACGTGGGTCTTGGCAGGTCGGTGAACTCGCCGACAGGCGAGTGAACTCTTCGGCAGTCGGGAATGCACGGAACGGTGCGTGCCATAGTGCTACTACAGTAACACAGAGAGTGAACCGTTGCTGCGTTGATCAGTGATCGGTGATGACAGCAATTTTCGCGTGGCCGATCGCAGCTGCGGGATGCCCGTTGGACCCGTCCTCGATGGTCGCAGCGTCAGTAGATGTTTGCTTTTGTTGAGGGGAAAACTGTAGAGAGGGCGGCAACGCTTCTAGTTGTTGTTGATTTAGGGGGAAAACTGCCGGGAGGGCGGCAACGCTTCGCCTTCGCGCCAAAACGCGTGGTAGAAGAAACAGACCAGCAGGCTGACGGGCTGGTGCGGCGTCGGCGGGGGATGGGTCCTCGTGGTTTGCGAGGGGTGAATCTTCGTGGTTTGTGAGGGAGGAATCCTCGTGGTTTGCGAGGGAGGAATCCTCGTGGTTTGCGAGGGGTGGGTCCTCGTGGGTTGCGAGGAGCGAATCCTCGTGGATTGCGAGGGGCGAGTCCTCGTGGGTTGCGAGGGGTGAGGCCTCGTGGGTTGTGAGGGGTGGTTTGCGAGGACTGAGTCCTCGTGGCCTCTCCGCCGGGGCGCGCTCCGATCCTGTGAGCCCGAAAACGTGCTGCACCCGCGCTGTGAGGGTGTTATACTTGCTGTTCCGCCGTGGGGTTGTCGAAGAGGCTGACGCTCCGAAATTCGATAGAGCTGTCGAAAATGGAGACCGCATCCAGGTACGTGGTCTGCGCCGTATTGATGTTGCACAGGGCGAACGGGGCTTCTACCAGAATAAAGCACGAGGGCGATTGTTGCTCCCAGTGTTGCGGTAGCTGAGCGAAACGGCTGTAGCTTCCATGCGTGCTTCTTTCGTGAAAAACGTTCACGAAAAATCGGGGTCTGGCTGCGCTGCTTTCGTGAAAAACGTTCACGAAAAACGGGGTCACCAATGGAGGTATTGATGAGCTCCCGTCCTCACGTCATTGGTCACCAATTGTAGGTATTCGGGTTCACCAATTGTAGGTGTTGGACGAATGCCTATCAAATAATCGAGGTCGACTCCAGGAGAACAATCAAATAGTTCTTTAATGCAAGAATAATCGAATTCCGACAGCTGGCTGAGATCGGTACAGGAGAGCCATTAAGTAGGTCTTAACCAGACGGAGACGCCACGAGGACTGACTAGTCAGTCCCGGGTATTGCGTCATGACGTCATCGCGTTTTCCCGCGCTTGGGGCGGTCACGTGATGTGCGGCGTGACGTCATCGCGTTTGCCCGCGCTTGGGGTGGTCACATGATGTGTGACGTGACGTCATCGCGTTTGCCCGCGTCATCGCGTTTACCCGCGTCATCACGTTCGCCCGCGCTCCCAAAGGGGGAACGCCCCGCACAGGCAAACCGCATATATACATCGTTACGCTAAAGGGAATTATGTACGGTAAGTAAGGGACACTCGGTGGTACCGCTACAGTGGAAGCAGATTCTATAATATCTTTCAAAAGGGAATTGGATAAATACTTGAAGGGGAAAATTTGAAGGGCTATGAGGAGAGAGCAGGGGAGTGGGTATTGGATAGCTCTTTCAAAGAGCTAGCAGAGGCACGATGGGCCGAAAAGCTTCCTTCTGTGCTGTATCATTCTATGACATCTGGACTTACTTCATCCCTTTTATTCATTTCAACCTTGGTGCTGTCCAGCACTACACCTGGGTTTCTCCAGAGTCAGGGAAAAAAAACCACATCCTTCACAGGTCGTGATGCAGTGCTGGTGGCTGATGGCCGTTGTGACTACCTAGGTCAAGACTCCACTGCCCCTTTCAAAAATAAAATATTATGATGGGGGAGGGGAACGCAGGTAATTATCAAAATAAAATACAAAACACACAACAGATGTGTTTCTCTTGTTTCTTTAATGGCTAACTAGTGATGGCAGCGTAAAGTTAATCAACAGTAAAATAAATCTAAGTCCAACCACGGAGAACTGATGAGTAATAATTAAAACGACTTACTCGCTTGCTCTCGTGCTTTGTACTTTATGTAGACTGTGCCAATTCTCCGAGATCTCTGCGCTCTTCCAATTCTGGCATCTTGCGCATCCCCGATTTTCATCGCTCCACCATTGGCGGCCGCGCCTTCTGTTGCCTAGGCCCTAAGCTCTGCAATTCCCTGCCTAAACCTCTCTGCCTCTCTACCTCTCCGCCTCTCCTCCTTTAAGACGCTCCTTAAAACGTACCTCTTTGAACAAGCTTTTGGTCACCTGCCCTAATATCTCCTTATGTGACTTTGTATTATAGTTTGTTTGATAATCGCTCCTGTGAAGTGGCCTTGGGGCGTTTTACTGTGTTAAAGGCGCTATATAAATACAAGTTTCTGTTGTTGTTGTTCTAAATTTAGTCATCGCAGGCTTCTCGTGGTTTTAAACAGTAGTTAAACATGGAAGTGAGCCCCTGGTACATCAGTCCGGAGGATTCAATAAAATACCCGGAAGGCACAAATTAAAATCCATGTATCTGAAGCCGAGGTTAGGTTAAAAATGGAAACAAAGCAAGCTCACCCAGTGGCTCCCAGTAGATGCTTGGCTCAGTGTGGTACTGATCCTTACGGATCAGCAAGTTCCCAGGATTGAATATTGCAGGAATACTAATTCTGTGATAAAGTTGCTGAGGGCGGATAGTGAAGTGGGTTGGCAAGGAGCTCTCATCATGGCTGCATGCCAAAGAACATTTTTTTTCCATAAAATATAATAGTTGATTTTCCACCCATCAGAAATAGCAGTACCAAGCTTATTATAGGATCTGATTGATTCCTGGTTCTGGGATCCAATTGGTTAAACAGACAGTTTGAAGGCGATGGTGATCTCTGAGAGCTGATTGGTTGAATTTCTGGGACATGAATGGTTGAAGGAATATTGGAACATTACAATACAGCCACAAGTGGTTATCTGTTCTGGTTTTAGAAGTACAGGGTGTCAGTCCTGCCAAGTGTTTGTTTGGTGCAGCCAGTGGGCAGAAAGTGCTCGTTACTTCTGTTCTTCGCTGAGCACGTTTGTTCAGTAAGATTTTATCAGCTCTCGAGCCAGAACCTGGCCAATCAGCACTCCGCTTCAATAATGCTTCTTTCATGCCTTTCAAGTGGCTTAACAATCACTTAATGAAGCAATTTAAATGTACGGTAGCGTAATGGTTATGTTACTGGACTAGTAATCCAGAGGCCTGGACTAATGATCCGGAAACATGAGTTCAAATCCCACCACAGCAGCTGGGGAGTTTAAATTCAGCAAATTAAATAAAAATCTGGAATAGAAAGCTAGTATCAGTAATGGTGACCATGAAACTACCGGATTGTTGCAAAAATCCATTTGGTTCACTAAACATCCTTTAGGGAAGAAAATCTGCCATCCTTACCCAGACTCTTAACTGCCCTCTGAAATGGCCGAGCAAGCTACTCAGTTGTACCAAACCGCTACAACAAAGAACAATAAGAATAAAACCGGATGGAACACCTGACATTGACCTAGGCACCGGACACGACAAAGGCACACCCAGTCCAGTCGACCCTGCAAAGTCCTCCTAACTAATATCTGTGGAGTTGTGCCAAAATTGGGAGAACTGTCCCACAGACCAGTCAAGCAACAGCCTGACATAGTAATAAAAACAGAAAATGCTGGAAATATTCAGCATGTCAGGCAGCATCTGTGGAGACAAAAACAGAATTAACGTTTCAGGTTGGTGACCTTTCATCAGAACTTGAAAAAGTTAGAGATGTAACAGATTTTAAGCAAGTACAGGGGCAGGGAAAGGGGGAGGGGAGGAAAGAACAAGGGGGAAGGTTTGTGATAGGATGGAAGGCAGGAGTGATTAAATGACAAAAGGGACGATAGTACAAAGCAAAAGGAGATAGTAATGGGACAAGTAAAGAAACAAAAGATGAGCCTAAAAGAGGTGTAATTGGCAATGGCAGAATCATCAACAGCTGCCGTGTGGAAAAATAGGGGCCGAGGTTATGGTCTGAATTTGTTGAACTCGATGTTGAGTCCAGAAGGCTGTAAAGTGCCTAATCGAAGGATGAGGGGCTCGATTTTAATAGCTCTGAGGAGTCGGGATTTGAGGTGGGTCTGTTGCGACAATCGGAAAAAATGGCTTCAGACACCCAACCCACCTCCATCCCGTCCTCACCTGATTTTCATGAGTGTCTGTTTAGCCGCTCCCAAACTGACCCGTCTGGAATCGGTGGGACAGAACTGCCTTGCTAATCCTATTTTCATAGTGGTTTCCCATTTTCGTGCTTCTGGCTCCTGTTTCCCGACTTGTCAGAAACAGGCCAGGTTCAAGGAGACGAGTTGCTGGAGGACATGATTTGTATGCATTGGTGGAGCACTTTAAAAGCACCCCTGAAACAAGGCTGACATTCAAATGCAGCAACTTTGCTGTTGTAGGTATGGGATAACATTTTGCACATCTACTGACCTTGTGACTATTCAAGCTGACACCCATCTACAGTGGGACATGAATGGAATAATTTCAGGCCACTTCGACTGTGCGCTTGCAAGATTGTTGCCTCAAATGAAATCTATAGCAAGGGGATAGGAACCATTTATGCCCTGGTCCTCATAATCGGAGGAGTAGCAGCTGCGTGGCTCAGCGCAGATCTTCCTGGGAAGAGGAGTAGGAGGAGGACGAGGGGCGTCTTGCATGCCCTGTTGTGACCAATGCAGCATCCCTCTAGTTCACTGCTGCCCATCAAGCAGGGTATGCACAATGCCATGCCACATTAGCATAAGCTTACTCTTCAACCATAGGTGGCTACCATATAGTTCTGTAAATGCAGGCGACACTTGTCCAACGTCATACTTCATCTCTGCTATACCCTGTTATTTCCTATCACTTTTACCATCAACATTACAAAAGTCGCCCTGAGCCCTCAATGCGCTTTTGCCATTTCCCATAACATAGAAACATAGAAACATAGAAGATAGGAGCAGGAGTAGGCCATTCGGCCCTTCGAGCCTGCTCCGCCATTCAATGAGATCATTGCTGATCATCCAAATTCAGTACCCTGTCCCTGCCTTCTCCCCATATCCCTTGATTCCTTTAGCCTTAAGAAATATATCCAACTCTTTTTTGAATATATTTAATGAACTGGCCTCCACCGCCCTCTGTGGCAGAGAATTCCACAGGTTCACCACTCTCTGGGTGAAGAAATTCCTCCTCATTTCAGTCCTAAATGGCTTACCCCTTATCCTTAGACTATGACCCCTGGTTCTGGACTCCCCGGCCATCATAAACATCCTTCCTGCATCTAGTCTGTCCAGGCCTGACAGAATTTTATAGGTTTCAATGAGATCCCCTCTCAATCTTCTAAACTCCAGTGAGTATAAGCCCAATCGACACAATCTCTCCTCATACGTCATTCCTGCCATCCCAGGTATCAGCCTGGTGAATCTTCGCTGCACTCCTTCCATGGCAAGAACGTCCTTCCTCAGGTAAGGCGACCAAAACTGCACACAATACTCAAGGTGCGGTCTCACCAAGGCCCTGTACAACTGTAGCAAGACATCCTTGTTCCTGTACTCGAACCCTCTTGCTACGAAGGCCAACATACCATTTGCCTTCTTAACCGCCTGCTGCACCTACATGCTTACCTTCAGCGACTGGTGCACAAGAACACCCAGGTCTCTTTGCACTTCCCCTTCTCCCAATCTATTGCCATTCAAATAATAATCTGCCTTCCTGTTTTTGCCACCAAAGTGGATAACCTCATATTTATCCACATTATAGTGCATTTGCCATGTTTCTGCCCAATCACCCAACCTGTCCAAATCGTACTGGACATAGGCTACCCAATCAATTATTTGACATAACTTATCTTTTACACATGACAAAAGGATAATAAACCAGCAAGAGTCAGAAAAAATATATAATTCACCCAAGTGACTCCCCTTGTGACTGTAGGTGCTTAATTTTTCTCTTATGCGTGCTTCTACGTGGTGCTTCCCCTGTAGCTTCATCAGCTGTAGAGGCACCTTGCTGACTAGGATGCTGCGCCTGCTTAGATGCCTTTGGTGTGCGTCCTCTGGGTTTGGGAGCCTGGGAGGGCTCTTCAACAGTCTGCTCTTCCTGCGGCTGTGCAGGGGCTGAAACAGCCATCTCAGTTGTCTCTGCAAAGTGGGCCTCTGACCAAGGGCTCTGCAGTGGCATGGTTTTGTGAGCACTTTGAGAGGAGCCCACACTTCCTTCTGTCCTGCCAACAACATCCCTCTCATGGGTCAGCTGCACCTCAGTGCTGGCAAGTGGCTGGAGAGCACCTTGCTGCACTTCAGCGGGACCATGAGGACCCGTATCTGCACTGGCAGTCCTCCTCAAAAGGACGTCCATGAAGCACTGGTCTCTTTGCTCAATAGCTGCCCATCGCTCCTCCAGAGATGTCATTCTACTCTGAACAGTCACCATGTTTTCCTGACTCTGGCGACTTATTTCCTCCATGGCCGTAGCCAGCCTTTCCACAGTGGTTGCCATCCTATCCATGGTGGTGCGTTCATGCGCCATTGCCTCCACCATGGCAGTGCTGATGTTAGAGACGGACTTCTCCATTCTCTCCACAATCACACTAACCCTGGAGGCAAACCCTTCCAGAGACACCTGCACTTGTTCCTGTATTTCCCGAACCGCTCTTTTTCTGGATGGCCCCAGGGGCACAGCGTCTGCATGCAGCTCAGCAGAGCTAGGAGATTGCTGCGACCTCCGCCGAGGACTCTCCACTGCTGTTGCTGTCTCCACCATCTGCTGATGCTCACTTGTGCGCTGTGATAGACCAGGTGGCAACACTATAACTCGCGATGGCCTCACCGAGGTGTGCATTGCTGCGCTGGTGCTGGGTGCGTTGAGTCCTGGTGACGCTGCTCCCTCAGAGGCTTCAGGTTCCTCTGAGGAGTTGTCCAGTTCTTCAACCTGGATCGTGGGGAGGGGGGCACTCGATGGTCCTGTGGGAGAGTAAAGGCATGATTTAGACATCTGATATTGATGTAGCAGACACATCCTTTTGAGCAGATGATACAATGCGATTCTCTATCAACATCATATGCCATTGCTTTCTGAGAGGGATGAAACTCTATTATATCACCAGCTTCCTCTAGTGTGCCCGCCTCTCCATCGCCCACTTCCAGGTCCTCGCCACCTCCAACAATCTCGTTTGCAGCCTCTTCAGCACTGGCCAATGTTGCTAGGATAGGTGTTCCTCCTCCAGTCATTGCTCTCTCCTGCTTATTGTGGGCTATCTTTTCCTGCAAGGAGGGACACAAGCAGTGTTTCAGCCACAGTGATGGAGTGAGTGTGAATAATCCCTACCATAGAAGCTTTGAGGCAGATGAAGATGGGATAAAGTGCCAAGAGGAAGCTAGCTCCCTGTGCGTTGTTAGTTGTCACTGCATGACAGTGAGAGCGAGTCTAAGGGATGCATAGGCAGGATACTGAAGTGATTCAGTGCAGAGACAGAGATGGATATGAAAGGGTGCAAGGGAAGTAAGAGTAAGGTGGGATGTGAAGGAGGAGGCTTACAATGCTAGAGTGCTGGTGATGAGAAGAGAAGGGAAGCAGATTGAAGGCAAGTGAGATGGGATACTCACTTTTGATGTTCTCACAAGATCATTAAACCTTTTTCGGCACTGGATCCATGACCGTGCATATAGAAACATAGAAACATAGAAGATAGGAGCAGGAGTAGGCCATTCGGCCCCTCAAGCCTGCTCCGCCATTCAATGAGATCATGGCTGATCATATATGGACCTTGCACTGACCTCCTGAGCAATGCGCAGCCAGGCTGCCTTGGTCTGCTGAGGAGGCTTCCTCCGGCCATCAGGAGGGAAGAGAATCTCCCTGCGCCCTCTGACAGCATCCACAAGAACTTGGAGGGACTCATCATTAAAACGAGGAGCTGCCCTGCCTCTGGAAGAAGTCGTTGCGTATAAATCAAGTCCAGGAATCCACAAGAGAAAGGCTTAGGCTGAATGGCAGCTTTAAAAGCAGCTGCTATTACGATGTCATCAGAGGCGGCCAGCCGACCCGATCCCATTCATTGGGCCGGCCAGCTGATTAGGTCACAGCATGGAAAGTACAATAAAAACTCCCACCTCACAGCTGATCACTTTCCTCAGGCAGATGCTGTTGCTGACAGCATAGCCAGCACAGATTTAGCTTTCCACAGGCTGCAAGTGTTTCCAGCAAAGTTGCCATCCACTGTCACTTCATTGTTAAAACCTTTCACACCATTGACAGATTGTTTCTGTCATCTCTACTTGACCTGCCATCTATTCCATCAACATGGGTGCCGTCTAAACTGTCTCACCTTGGTCCTCAGAATCGGACAACGATGAGCCCCAACACCAGCAGCACCAGGTACACCAGCAGCACCAACAACACCACCAACCTTCTCCTCAACCACCTGATGCTATACAGGACAGAGGGCATAAGTGCAGGGCTGCACCGCGCTGGAGGCAGTACCCACAACACAGGGTATACAGGCAGAGGATGAGCTTTCTCAACATGACTGAGTTGCAGTGGCAAAGGAGGCTCAGGCTATTGCGCCATGTCATCGCAAACATTTGTACACTGCTGGAGCAAGACCTGCAGCCCAGTGGTGTGGGTGGACACACCTTACCAGTGGCTGTCAAAGTCACCAGCGCCCTCAACTTCTTCGCCTCAGACTCTTTCCAAGGATCTGCAGCAGACATTTGCAGCATCTCGCAGTCGGCCGCCCACAGATGCATCACACAGGTCACCGATGCCTTGTTTGACAAGTCAGCCAGTGTTACTGAGAGGGCGCTCGGCTTTGCCACTCTGGCTGGCTTCCCACGGGTGCAGGGCGTTATGGCCATCAGGGCACCCCATCATCACTCAGGAGTCTTTATCAACTGAAAGGGCTTCCACTCCCTCAATGTGCAACTCGTCTGCAACCATAGGAAGATCATCATGCATGTGTGTGCCAAATTCCCTGGCAGCTGCCATGATTCTTTCATCCTGCGCCAATCTGACATCCTTCAGCTCTTCACTCCTCCAAACAGACTTTCCAGCTGGCTGCTTGGAGACAGGGCTCATGACACCTTTGAGGAGCCCAAGCAATGAGGCCGAGGAGAGATATAATGAAAGCCATATGTCAACCAGATGTGTCATAGAGCAGACAATAGGCATGCTGAAAATGCGCTTCAGATGCCTCAACAGATATGGAGGAGCCCTTCAGTACACACCAGCCAGGGTCTCCAGAATTGTCATGGTCTGCTGCGCCCTGCACAACATAGTGCAGCAGCGAGGATTAGCGCTGCAATGAGTGCACAGCCTCTTCAGAGGAGGAGGAGGTGCATCAGCTGGAAGACAAGGAGAAGGAGCAGGAGGAACCTGGAGTCCAGATCCCACCAGCACCCGAGCACATTGCTGCCCAGGAGGTCAGATCTGTCAAGGCATCTGAAGTGCATTTTCAGGGATGGGCTCATCATGGCCAGATTTACTTAACTTTACGCATTACACCCATATGGCTACCACATGCTGCGCCAGATTGGCACCACCCTACAGCAACACCATAAAGCATCCCTACAATGACCAAACCATTCCTTTCACACTGACCACCATGCTGGAGGTAACATTATGTGCCACCATTCACTCCAACTCATTGAGCCACTTCCAAAGGTGGACGCAAATTTGTCCAAGGCTGGAAAGTGGTGAAAATAAAGATTTTTATGTGTGACACCACACTAACGGAAACTTTACAGAAACATTGAATAAAACACCCAAGTGGCTACCCTTGTGAATCTACTTTTGTTTCATCATTCTCTTACGCATGCTTCTACGAGGTGCTACCCTTGTGGCTTCAGCAGAGGTAGAGGCAGCCTGCTCACTTCCCTGCTGCGATTGCGTAGACACTTTTGGCGGACGTCCTCTAGGTTTTGGAGCCTGTGATGGCCCTGCCAAAGTCTGCTCCTCCTGCGACTGTGCAGGGGCAGACTCGGCCATCACGATCCGAGGAGGCATCTGGGGCTCTGACTGAGGTGGGGCAATGGGGGAGAAGTGTGAGCGCTTTGAGAGGAGCCCCCACTTCCATGTCCCCTTTCACCATCATCCCCCTCCTGCGCCACCCGCACTTCGCTGCTAGCAAGGAGCTGGAGAGCACCTTGTTGCACAGCAGTGGGGCCATGAGGATCCACGTCTACGTTGACATCCCTCCTAGAGAGGAGGTCTATGAGCCTCTGCCATCTATTCTCCATAGAGACCATGTGCTCCAGTGAGTGGTGCATTAGCTGCTCCATGCAGGTGGCCATCCTATCCATGGAAGTGCCTACAGTCGCCATCGCCTGCGACACGGTGGTGTTCATGTTGGAGATTAACTCCTCCATTCTCTGGACATTTGCAGACATCACACTCGCAAAACCTGTCAAAGCCTCCTGCACCTCTTCCTGTACCTCCAGGATCTCCCTCTTTCTGGATGGCCGTCGAGGCTCAGCGTCTGCATGCAGTTGAGCAGAGCTGAGAGTGTCCTGCGCCCTCTGGCGAGGAATCTCCACTGCTGTCCCTGTCTCCACCATCTGCTCTTGCACACTTGTGACTTGTGACGGACCAGGTGACAACACTACTCTATCTCGCGTGAGACCCACCGAGGTGTAAGTATCAGCGCTGGTGCTGGGTGCGCTTATGTCTGGTGATGATGCACCCTCAGAGGCTGGAAGCTCCTCTGAAGAGTCGTCTTCCTCTTCCTCCTGGACCGTAGGAGGGGCTCTTGATGGACCTATGGGAGAGTAAAGAGATGAGTTAGATATGTCATATGAAGAATGGGTACACATACTATTATGCTCATGATGACCATTCACTGGCTACTGACATCAGTTCCCATATGAGTGACTGATGTATGGCATAAGATCATAAGAAATAGGAGCAGGAATAGGCCACTTGGCCCCTCGAGCCTGCTCCGCCATTCAATAAGATCATGGCTGATCTTGGGCTCAAAGCCACTTTCCTGCCCCCTCCCCATAACCCTTCACTCCCTTATCTTGCATAAATCTGTCTATCTCCACCTTAAATGTATTTAATGACCCAGCCTCCACAGCTCTCTGCGGCAGAGAATTCCACAGATTTACGATCCTCTGAGAGAAGAAATTCCTCCTCATCTCAGTTCTAAAAGGGCGACCCTTTATTCTGAAACTGTGCTCCCGAGTTCTAGATTTCCCCATGAGGGGAAACATCCTCTTTGCATCTACCTTGTCGAACCCCCTCAGTATCATATATGTTTCAATAAGATCACCTCTCCTTCTAAATTCCAATGAGTATAGGCCCAGCCTTTCCACATAAGACAACCCCCTCATCTCGGGAATTAACCGAGTGAATCGTCTCTGAACTGCCTCCAATGTAAGTATATCCTTCCTTAAATAAGGAGACCAAAACTGTACGCAGTACTCAAGGTGTGGTCTCACCAATACCCTGTACAGTTGTAGCAGGACTTCCCTGTTTTTATACACCAACCCCCTTGAAATAAAGGCCAACATTCCATTTGCCTTTTTGATTACTTGCTGTATCTGCATGCTAACTTTTTGTGTTTCATGCACAAGAACCCCCAGGTCCCTCTGAACAGTAGCATTTTGTAATCTCTCTCCATTTAAATAATAATTTGCTTTTTTATTTTTCCTGCCAAAGTGGATAACCTCACACTTTCCCACATTATACTCCATCTGCCAAATGTTTGCCTAGCCACTTAGCCTGTCTATATCCCTTTTCAGATTCTTTGAGCCCTCTGCACAACTTGCTTTCCCACCCATCTTTGTATCATCCGCAAACTTGACTACATTACACTTGATCCCTTCATCCAAGTCATTAATGTAGATTGTAAATAGTTGAGGCCCCAGCATCGATCCCTGTGGCACCCCACTAGTTACCGTCTGCCAACCGGAAAATGACCCATTTATCCCGACTCTGCTTTCTGTTAATTAGCCAATTCTCTATCCATGCTAATATATTACCCCCAACTCCGTGAGCTCTTATCTTATGCAGTAACCTTTTATGTGGCACCTTATCAAATGCCTTCTGGAAATCCAAATACACCACATCCACTGGCTCACCTTTGTCCACCCTACTCGTTACCTCCTCAAAGAACTCCAGCAAATTTGTTAAACATGATTTCCCCTTCATAAAACCATGTTGACTCTGCTTGACTGCATTATGATTTTCCAAATGTCCTGCTACTACTTCCTTAATGAAGGACTCCAACATTTTCCCAACAACAGATGTTAGGCTAACTGGTCTATAGTTTCCTGCTTTCTGTCTCCTTCCTTTCTTAAATAGGGGTGTTATATTTGCGGTTTTCCAATCCACTGGGACCTCTCCAGAGTCCATGGAATTTTGGTATATTGCAACCAAATGCATCCACTATCTCTGCAGCCACTTATTTTAAGACCCTGGGATGCAGGCCATCTGGTCCAGGGGACTTGTCATCTTTTAGTCCCATTATTTTACCAAGTACTATTTTCTTAGTGATAGTGATTGCCATGTGGCTGTATGATATTTAATTCTGTCACCAGGTTGCTGAGATGTCCCCCTCTCTCCATCTCCCACCTCCAGCTGCTCGGCAACTCCCGAAACCTCTAAGGCAGCCTCCTCTGCTGTTGTTAGGGTCGCCAATGATGGTGTTTCACCTCCAGTTCTCTCCCTCTCCCTCTTATTGTGGGCTCTCTTTTCCTACAAGGAGGGAAAGAAGAGAAGGTTGAGTGAGACTGATGGAATGAGTGTAAAGAATGGATGGGTTACATCTTTAGAGGGAGACTATGATGGAGTGGGGTGCCAAAGCCAAGTGGCCTCCTTGTGTGATGTTAGTTGGTATGATTTCATTAGAATGAGGATGAGTGTGAGGGGTGGGTAGTCAGATGGGGATGTGAGCATGTAGCTAGAGAGAGGGATGTGTGGACATGTAAGGTATGTTGGTGTGAGTAAGGATGTGCGGCAGCAGGGTTGGGAAGGCAGAGTGATGGGGATGTAATGAGAGGCGCAGCAGGATGAAGTTGAGTGTGGCTTTGTACTCACCTTTCCAGATCTAATGAGATCATTGAACCGTTTCTGGCACTGCACCCAGGTCCTCCTGACCACGTCCCTGCTGCTTATCTCCTCAGCTATTTGGAGCCAGGCTCTTTTGGTCTCCTGGGGAGGTCTGTTCCGGCCATTGGAAGGGAAGAGGACGTCCCTGCGTGCTTTGACTCCTTCCACAAGCATATAGAGGGAGTCATCGGAGAACCTGGGTACAGCCCTCTGCCTTTGTGTAGCCATCTCTACAACTGCTTGGAGCCATGAAAGCCTCCAGGGTGTTGCTTGCACACTCCTAGATGAACCTGCAAATGCAATGTGGCCATGTCTCCTTTAACTATCCTGGCTGAAAATGCATCATTGATGACGTCATCAGACTCGCACCATTTAATAGGGCCGGGTAACACGCAGGGCGGGCTTAATAGGCCCCATTAATGGAAGGTCGATTTCAGGAGCGGAATGGAATCAACAACGGGGTCGCGACCCGCCACCCGCCCAGGTAAACAAAATTCTGGCCTAAGAGCAGGGAGGTGATACTGGAACTGTATAAAACACTAGGCCACAGCTAGATTACAGCCTACAGTTTCATAGAATGGTACAGCACAGAAGGAGGCCATTCTGCCCATCGTGCCTGTGCCAGCTCTTTGGTAGAGCTATCCAATTAGTCTCACTCCCCTGCTCTTTCCCCATAACCCTGCAGCTTTTTCAACTTCAAGTATTTATCCAATTCTCTTTTGAAAGTTACTGTTGAAACTGCTTCCACCATATCTGTGTTGGTTTTCCTTAATTAATCCACACTTGTCCAAGTGACTGTTAATTTTGTCCCTGATTATCGTTTCTAAAAACTTCCCCACTACCGAGGTTAAACTGACTGGCCTGTAGTTACTCGGTTTATCCTTACACCCTTTTTCGAACAAGGGTGTAACATTTGCAGTTCTCCAGCCCTTTGGAAGATTATGGCCAGTACCTCCGCGATTTCCTCCTTAACCTCCCTGAGCATCCTAGGATGCATCCCATCCGGTCCTGGTGACCTATCAACTTTAAGTACAGACAGCCTTTCTAGTACCTCCCCTTTATCAATTTTTATCTCATCCAGTATCTCCATTATCTCCTCTTTCACTATGACTTTGGCAGCATCTTCTTCCTTGGTGAAGACAGATGCAAACTACTCATTTAGTACCTCAGCCATGCCCTCTGCCTCCATGCGTTGGTCTCCATTTTGGTCCCTAATCGGCCCCACCCCTCCTCTTACTACCCGTTTACTATTCATGTGCCTATAGAAAACTTGAATTCCCTTTTATGTTAGCTGCCAATCTATTCTCATCCTATCTTTTCCCCTCTTATTTTCTTTTTCACTTCACCTCTGAACATTTTATATTCAGCCTGATTCTCACTTATATTCTCAACCTGACATCTATCATAGCGCTCTTTTGCTGCTTCATCTTACTTTCTATCTCTTTCATCATCCAGGGAGCTCTGGCTTTATTTGCCCTACCTTTCCCCTCATGGGAATGTACCTCGACTGTACCTGAAGCACCATCTCCTCTTTAAAGGCAGCCCATTGTTCAATTACAGTTTTGCCTGCCATTCCAATTTACCCGGGCCAGATCCGTTCTCATCCCACTGAAATTTGCCTTCCTCCAATTAAATATTTTTACTCTAGATTGCTCCCTGTCCTTTTCGATAGCTAATCTAAACCTTATGATACTATGATCACTGTTCCCTAAATGTTCCCCTACTGACACTTGTTCCACTTGACCAACCTCATTCCCCAGAATGAGATCCAGCAATGCCTCCTTCCTCATTGGGCCAGAAACGTACTGATCAAGAAAGTTCTCCTGAACACACTTCAGAAATTCTTCCCCATCTCTGCCCTTTACACTATTACTATTCCATTCTATATTAGGATAATTGAAGTCCCCCATTATTACTACTCTATAGTTCTTGAACCTCTCTGTAATTACCCTGCAAATTTGCTCCTCTATCTTTCCCACTAGTTGGTGGCCTATAGAATATACCTAGTAGTGTAATGGCACCTATTATTTCTTAACTCTAACCAAAAATGAATGCGTGGCTGGAGAGATGGTGCAGGAGGGAGGGCTTCAGATTCCTGGGACATTGGGACCGGTTCTGGGGGAGGTGGGACCTGTACAGGACGAACAGGTTGCATCTCAACAGAGCCAGTACCAGTGCGGGGTTGTAGAGCGAGATGCACTCAGGGAACTCCTGCACTACCTGCCGGGTCTTTGTCTGTCTGACGGTCACCCATTCCCTCTCTGGCTGCACATTCTCACGCTGCGGGGTGCCCACCTCCTGAAACGTGCTACGCATGAAGCTCTCAGCCTCACGGATCCACTGCAGTGACACCAGCTGGTGCTCAAGCTCCGAAACTCGGTGCTCGAGCTCCTCCAGCCGACGGCACTTCCTGCACATGTGGCTGTCCAGGACACAAGAAGCACCCTGCATTTCCCACATGGCACAGGATGTGCATTCCACGAGACTGAAGCGCCCTGCCATGCCTCTATTCGACTATTAACTAACTTACAGAAATAAACTTAAGACTAAGGGGGAGAAATTCGGTACCTTAGTGCCTGCAGTTAGCGTCTGGCGCGGGAGCTAATGGGGCACTGAGGCAGTAGTGCCGCAGCGAGGTGAATCCAGCGCTGCATGCCAAATTCGGCCCCCCGCGGCATCACCACTGCGAGTTAGCGTCAGGGACTTCAGCGCCAGGCAGATCGTGACGTCAGTGAGCGTGCAACGCTCACTGAACACCCGATCTGCCAAATGAGTATCGCCCCCTGCCTTAGTGCCTCGCCTCGACAACAACAGGGAGAGGAGGCGTGAAGCAGTCGGTAGCCGGCTCCATGGGCGCTACTTAAAGGGATCATGAGTAATGAGTCGCAGCTCTCAGGTTAGTGGTGTTTCACTGCTTCCTTGTCAGTTTGACATTGCGCAACAGTTTAAATCAGTCATTTAAAGGTTGTTTAGTCTCTGGAGTGTTGTGGCTACTAAAAATTAGTTACATTTATTTTCACAGCATATCAAAGTGCTACACTTCGTTATATTAATGGGGGCTGTACTGGCGGTCGACCTCGCCCTCCAGGATCTACGGCGGAGGGGAAGCAGGCAGCGAGAAAGATTGGAACATGTGGCCAGAGGGAGAAGGAGGGCCATCAGGGCTCTCAACAGGAGGCCGTACCCTCCGAGGCTCTTCCGACAGCAATTCTCCTACCTTCAATTAAACCAGGAGCAGTGTCTTGGAAGGCTTCGCTTCAGCAAGGAGGTGGTCACAGAACTCTGCCACCTCCTGCAACCAGACCTCGAGCCTCAGACCAGGGCGACCACGCTCTCTCAGTGGCAGTCAAGGTTACCGTCACCCTCAATTTCTTCGCTAGCGGATCCTTCCAGTCTGCAACAGGAGACACAGCTAACATCTCGCAGTTAGCCGTCTATCGCTGCATTCAGGAGGTCACAGAGGCTCTCTACAGTAGAAGAAGGATCTACATTTCGGTCCCCATCACCAGAGAGAAGCAGGATGAGCGTGCATGTGGCTTTGCCAGGATAGCGGGATTCTCCATGGTGCAGGGTGCTATTGACTGCACCCACGTGGCTTTGCGGGTACCGCATAACAATCCAGAGATCTTCCGTAACACTCACTTAATGTGCAGTTGGTGTGCGACCACAGACAGCGAATCCTCAATGTGATGCCCATTATCCTGACAGCAGCCATGATGCCTTCACCCTGTGCCAGACCGGTGTGCCAGCACTCTTCCAGCCATAACGTCAGGCTCGCGGCTGGCTGGTCAGAGACAAGGGCTAGCCGCTCTCCACCTGGCTCATAACTCCCCTCCGCAACCCCAACACTCCTGCACAGCACTTATATAATGAGAGCCATGCCGCCACTAGGAACATCATCAAACAGACCATCGGGGTGTACAAGCAACGGTTCCGCTGCCTTGACCACTCGGGAGGAGCCCTCCATTACTCGGCTGAGCGGGTGTCCCATTTGTGGTGATCTGCTGCATGTTCCAAATTCTGGCCATCATGAGTGCCCAGTCCTTGCCAGCAGGGATTGCGGGACCACCTCAGGAAGAGGGAGAGGAGGAGGACGAGGAGGAGGAACAGGAGCAAGGGAGGAGGCAGACTCTCAATTGGCCTTCTGGAAGGGCGGTCTGTGACCACCTCATCAGACTGTGATTCCAGTAAATTCAACCCCAGATCCCCGTTGCTCACCACATCCCCATCATTCCATCCCTGCTGCAAGCTATATCGCAACGTACAGCTGAAATGAGAGACAGTACAAAATTATCCAAAGTGAATTAATAAATTTATCAATAATCAGTGAACATATCTTTACAACAACAATATTTACTATTCACCCTTGTGCAATCCCTTAGTGCCTCGCGTTACTGTGCCTTTCCCTACTCTAGTGCTCCTATGAAGTATTGACCCAGTGGCTGCAGCAGGGCTGGTGGAAGGCTGCTGAGTATCCATGTGGGAGACTTCAGATGGCCTTGCAGAATGCCCTCGACCAGCTCTGGGCCTGGAAGGCCCAGCTGTAGACTGCACCACCTCAGCATGGGCGGCAGCAGTCTGGGCTGGCTGGATGACAGGCTGGCCTGCTGCGACACGGTGAAAGCCCCAGTCGACGGTGGTAGACCCAGCCATGATGGCAGCAGTCAGAGCTTGCGTGGCATAAAGCTGAGACTGCACGAGAGCAGTCTGAGATTGAGTGGCACCAACCATAGACTGCATTACAGCACTAAGACGTTGCGTCGCTTCTGCCTGTGCTGCTCATCACACGCAGCATCAGGTCTAGGTTGCCAAGGTCTCTCTGGGAGCCTACCATCCTTTCCAGACTGGAAATGATGGGCTCCATGGTGCGCGCAGAGCTTTGTGCAATGTTGGAGGCGGACTCCTCCACGCTGCTTACCATTGCTGACAGGCTCTCGGGCACTCTTGCCATTGCAGCTATCATCTCAGAGTGCATGCCCATCACCCTTTTTCTAAAGGGGGTCAACTTCGCTGTGGCCACGGCGCCGACCACCTGGTGCCATTTTCTAGCGCAGGCAGTGATTGGGTGTCGGCTTATCCCCTGCCTGTGCTCCCTCCTGTTGTGAGCCACCTTGGCCTGCAAGAGAAAGGAACGTGTGTGAGTGTAGAGCAACGTGTTTGGGAGATGCATCTGCCATAGTTGAATAGCTGTCATTGTGTGCAAGGTGTGAGATATGTGTGTGAGTGTTGGCAGGTAGAGATTGTTGGTGGGTGAGTGCTGGGTGTGTGGTGCTTTGGGCAGTGTGTGAAGATTGTGGCTCAGATGGTGGTATGTAGCATTTGTTGAAGCATTGTCTCACCCTGACCACCCGAGTGATGTTGTTTAATTTCTTCCTGCTCTGTGTGTGGGTCCTGGGGACCACAGTGCTGCCCGAGGCATGCTGGGCAATTTCCTTCCACATGGCACAGAAGATTTGCGGCGAGGGCCTCCTGCCACTTACTGGGTAGAGCACCGCCCTCTGTCTCTCCACAGCAGACACCAACTCCTCCAATGGTTGGTCTGAAAATCTGCGGGCTCTCTCCCTGGGGCGTGGATTTGCCATCATGACACCTGCTTGCGTCGTCCGGCTTCTTGGGCTTGGCCTGCTCCCGCTTGCTGACACAGGTGCACAGCCAGCAATGCTGAGAATGAGGTTCTGCAGCATGAATGAACCTCCCCTTTAAGAATGGAAAGAGCCTGTGACAATGATGACTTGCGATTAGACAGCACCTGATATTGGTTAGCGCTTTGAGTGTAACGCCACTGAGCTAGGTCATTAGCGCTCGATTTAGCGCTCCCATCCTTTCTTTGAGCGATGACTGAATTTTGCGTACAGTGAGATTCATTCGCGTCTGGCGCTAAATCTCAAACGTTTCCAAAATTAGCGCCCACTCCTGAGCTATAATGAAGAGTCTTAAAAGTCGGGCCTACCTTCATCTCCGGCCGCTTCTCTCGCTCTCTTAGTTAAAGTCTTGATTCACATGATTATTTATAGTTATATTAATTAGTTTATCTAATTAAGTTAGAGAGAATAAACGCTAATACTCACCCACCAATCACCTACCTGCTGTCCTGTGACGCCACTCCTTGATTTTGCTGCTCTTTTGGAATTTGCCGGATCTGTACTGCTGCCTCTGCTACCGACTCCTTCCAGATCCACTGTCCTCCTCCTCCCGCACTCTTTATTTTCTGCTGCTCCCTCTGCTGCCGACTCCTTCCAGGTCACTACATTACAGGAAGGACGTGTTTGCACAGAGTGGGTACAGAGGAGATTTACGAGGATGTTGCCAGGACTGAAGAATTTTAGTTAAGAGGAAAGATTGGATAGGCTGGGATTGTTTTCTTTGGAACAGAGGAGGCTGAGGGGAGACTTAATTGAGGTGCATAAAATTATAATGGGCCTAGATAGAGTGGATAGGAAGAACCTATTTCCCCTAGCAGAGAGGTCAATAACCGGGGGGGGGGGGGGGCATAGCTTTAAGGTAATTGGTAGAAGGATTAGAGGGGAGTTGAGGAGAATTTTTTTCACCCAGAGAGTGGTGGGGTCTGGAACTCACTGCCTGAAAAGGTGGTAGAGGCAGAAACCCTCATCACATTTAAAAACGGTAGCGTAGTGGTAATGTCACTGGGCTAATTGTTAGATCTGGGTATCTTAATGTGGTGTCCTTCAATAATCAGACAAAGACTGCAGGGAACGATCAACAGGTGTTTACTGAATGAGGGTTCAAACTGCAACTGACTGTACAGATCACTACACAGGTTTATAGACAGGTGTGGTCACTGCCGGTACTACAGGATACAGGAGCTGTAAAAAGTAGTTCTCCCCCTTAAAAGTACATACACTACAATTCCTCCCCTTTTAGATTAACAGTACCATAACACTCATTTAACAATTAAGTATCAAACTAATTACAATTAACACTTTTAACATGCAACATTAACTGAAAATAGTCTATTTATAAATTCAGTCTTTGGGGAGGCTTCCTGATTCTTTCTGGATAACGCCTTTCCCGAGTGTCTCGCTCTTGGTGCGGAGGCGATTCTAACACCCTGTCGTCAGTTGATTCATCAGCTTCCAATGCTATTGTTTCTGAGGTAGATGCGACCTGTACGTCGGGTTCCTCACCAGGTACGTATGGCCGAGACATGGGGTTGACTCGTTCCTGTGACTCTAGGATCTGGTCAGCATGGCGTCTCACAATGTTCTCCCCAACATCCACTGTGTACATTAGTGGCCCCTGCCGTGTGCATATCGTTCCTGGTTGCCATTTCTCTGTTCGGTAGTCGCGGGCCAAGACTGGTTGCCCTACATTGAAGCTCCTTGTCGGCTTCTCATTGATGTGCTGGAATTGCTTATTCTCAACATCTCTTCGTACATTTGGTCTGAGCAAATCCAGACGAGATCTCAACCTTCGGTTAAAGAACATCATGGCCGGGGCCTGGTTGGTGACTGCATGTGTTGCATTTATGTAGGCTAACAGGAAATTGTCCACCTTATGCTGCAGTGGAATGTCGTCATCGCACATGGCCTTTACTGCTTTTTTAAAGGTTTGTACGAACCTCTCAGCCAATCCATTTGTGGCTGGATGATACGGGGCGGATGTGTAATGCCTTACCCCATTCCTTTTCATAAATCTTCGAAACTCTTCAGACACAAACTGTGGTCCGTTATCAGAGCAAATCTGCTCTGGCAAGCCGTTCCTGGCAAAAATGGTCATTAGGACTGCAATAGTTTTCTCCGTGGTGGTGGAGGACATTTTGATGACCTCAGGCCATTTCGAGTGCGCATCCACGGCTATTAAAAACATTGAGTCCATGAATGGACCAGCAAAATCAATATGCACCCGTTGCCATGGAGATGAGGGCCACTCCCATGGGTGTAGAGGGGCATGTGGTGGTGCATTTTGGACCTTCTGGCATCCTGAGCAGCTCTTCGTCAGGTCCTCGATTTGCTGATCGATCCCCGGCCACCACACATAAGCCCTAGCAAGGCTTTTCATTTTCACCCCTCCCAGATGACCTTCGTGAAGCTCATTGAGCACTCTCTCCCTTAACTTGGGTGGAATTACCACTCGGGATCCACACATCAAGGTCCCCTGGCATACTGACAGCTGTTCTCTTCTGGATGAGAATGCTGGCAACAGTGAGTCGCCATGTGCTGGCCATCCCTTCGCCGTCAAATCATATACCCGAGACAGTGTCGGGTCATTTCGGGTCTCCTTCTCTATACCAGCGTTAGTTACTGGCAAGCATTCAATTATAGTCGAATGAAATATTTCGACAGGATCCACTGCTGGTGCTTCCTCCGCAGTAGGCAGTGGCAGGCATGATAGTCCATCAGCGTTTCCATGTTGTTTCGTGCCCTTATACTCGATATCATATTGGTGCGCCCCTAGAAAAAGGGACCATCTTTGTAGCCGTTGCGCAGTCATCACCGGAACGCCCTTCTTTGGATTAAAGATGGAGACAAGTGGCTGGTGGTCAGTCAGCAAGGTGAACTTCTGCCCGTGCAGATAGTGATTGAACTTTTTCACTCCCCACACTAGGCTGAGGGCCTCCCTGTCAATCTGGGCGTAGTTACGCTCGGCTGAGGTTAGTGACCAAGACGCAAAGGCTACTGGCCTCTCCGAGCCGTCTGGGAATTTGTGCGACAGCACCGCTCCAATGTCATAGGGTGATGCATCACACGCCAACCGAATTGGTAGTGCTGGGTTGAAATGAGCCAACACCTCTTTCGATGTGATCAATGCTTTGCTCTTCTGGAAAGCTCGTTTACATTCGTCACTCCACTTCCATGGTACCCCCGTTTGCAGTAGGGTGTTCAGTGGGTGTAGTACAGTAGACAAATTCGGCAAGAACTTATGGTAGTAGTTCACCAGCCTGAGAAACGACCTCAGTTGTGACACATTTTCCGGTGCTGGAGCCTTGACTACTGCCTCAATCTTTTCAGGGGACTTATGTAACCCCTCTTCATCAATAACGTGGCCACAATATGAGATCTGCTCCTGGAAAAACTCGCATTTGTGGCGATTAGCTCGGAGCCCATATTCCTTCAATCTAGTGAGCACCTGCTCCAGGTTGGCGAGGTGATCACTGTCATTTTCGCCCGTGACCAGGATGTCGTCCAAATAACACTGGGTCCCTGGAATCCCTTGCAGGACTTGTTCCATTGCCCTTTGCCAAATAGTCGGAGCTGATGCTACCCCAAACACCAGCCGGTTGTATTGGTAGAGACCTATATGAGTGTTGATCGTGAGGTACTGTTTCGAGGCTTCTTCTACCTCCATTTGCAGGTACGCCTGGGCCAGATCAATCTTAGTGAAGCGTTTCCCTCCAGATAGCGAGGCGAAAATATCTTCAATCCGCGGAAGCGGATATTGTACAGTGTGAAGGACTGGGTTCACTGTCACCTTAAAGTCCCCACAGATGCGAACCTTCTTTGGTTCCCCAGGCGTATTACTCAACGACCTCTTCATTACAGGAACGATGGGTGTAGCCCACTTGCTCCAGTCCACTTTGGTACTCCTGAACGTTCCAAACCTTCCAGCTCTGCTTCGACGGCTGGGTGGATTGCATAAGGTACCGGTCTGGCCTTAAAAAACTTTGGGCTTGCATTTTCCTCTATTTTGATCGTCGCTGTTATGCCTTTTGGTGTTCCGAGTCCCTGCTGGAACACTTATTGTGCGTCAGTTAGCATTTTTGACAGTCGTCCAGGTGTGACGTCGTCATCCTTTTTGGCATCTACAGTCAGTACTTGTATAGAATGCCAATCTAGCTGTATCTTCCAGATCCATTCACGTCCTAGTAGTGGTGGTCCTCCATCTGGCAATATATATAGGTCCATTTTTGGTGTTTCCTTGCCGTTATATATAACGTTCACCTTTATTTTTCCTTTGGGGTAGACTTTTTGCCCCGTGTACGTCTTCAAGACAATCTTTGTATCTCTCAAGGGTATATGTGAGAATAGCCGCTTGTAGTCCCTTCGGTTTATGACTGTTAGGGCTGATCCTGTGTCCAATTCCATTTTCACTTGGACTCCTGCTATCTTGAGCGTGACCCAGATAGTTTGGTGATCCTCCATTTTGATCACATTATGTAGTTTCAGACAACCCAGCTCCTTGCTTCCGGAGTCTGTATCACTCTTCTGTTCGTCTGAACTACTCTCCGTCACCTTATGTACCTTCTTGTACTTCTCCTGTGGAGATTTCTTGCTGCTGGTTTTCTTTCCCGACCTGCAGACTCTTGCTATGTGTCCTACTTTTACACACTGTCTGCACACTTTGTCCTTGAACCAGCAATCATTATGGTCGTGTGTTGTTCTGCCGCAGCGATAGCACTTCACTGTTCCGTATGACATTTCATTTGTGCCATATTCTTGCGGTCTCCGTTGTATCTCTGCAGCTCCCCGTGCGGCTGCTTCGTGTGATACTGCCATGCTGAAAGCCTTGTCCAGCGTAAGATCCTTTTCTGATAGAAGCCGTTTCTGGGTTCCTTCACTTTGAAGCCCACACACAAACTTGTCCCTTAAAGTATCTGCTAGTCCCGTTCCAAACTGGCAGTGTTTCGATAGCTTGCGCAGTTCCGTTAAATACTCAGCATTACTTTCATCTTTATGCTGGTTCCTTTTGTGAAACTTAAATCTTTCTGCTATCAGCAGCGGTGTGGGGTTTAAGTGGTCCTGTAGGATTGACACTATGTTTTCAAAACCCTTTCCTACTGGCTTCTCTGGGGTTACTAGGTTTCGTAGTAAGCCATATGTTTTTGCACTCATTGAATTCAACAATACCAGCGCTTTCTTGTCATCTGGCACTTCATTCGCCTTGCAGTATACTTCTATGCGTTCGACATATGTCGTCCAATCTTCGAATTCATTGTCGAACGCTGTGATACTGCCACTCTTCGGCATTTTTGGGTGTGGTTAGACTGGCTTAAAATGGCGTCTCCCGCGCTTTCCTTTCTTCCCCGCTGCGGCTTAAAATGGCGTCTCCCGCGCTTTCCTTTCTTCCCCACAGCGGCTTAAAATGGCGTCTCCCGCACTGCTGCCAACGCCGCTCTCGGCGGTCCTCCTGGCAAATGGCGACGCCCTGTGGGCCTCGCGCGCTGCTCCTGTGCTGCTGCCAATGCCGTTCTCTGCGGTCCTTGTGGCAATGGCAGTGCCTCGCATTTTCCTGCGCGCCTCTCTCCCCCGTTGATGCTGCTCAGCCCCTGAACACCGGCTGCGCTCTGCTCTCTCTTGCCTCTCTCCCCCGTTGACGCCGCTCGGTCCCGAACACCGGCTGCGCTCTGCTCTCTCTCGTTGACGCTGCTCGGCCTTTGAACACCGGCTGCACCCTGTGCGCTCTGCCCTCTCTCTCTTCCCCGTCGACGCTGCTTGGCCCATTTCTGTGCCGCTCGGTCGGCTCTAGCCGCCGCTGTCCGGGAAGGGTCTGCGCAGTACCTATTGCCAGCCCGTTTCGCTGGACCACCGTGGCTGGAAGGCCAAGCCTGGCTCTCGACAGCCTCCCCTGTGATGCCCATGCTTCTGGACTTGACCTCCTTCCACTGTTCTCCAGGAGTGAATCCCTGGGAGGTGATGCAGAGATGCAGGTAGGTTTGAATCTTCTCGTCGCCACTGTTAGATCCGGGTATCTTAATGTGGTGTCCTTCAATAATCAGACAAAGACTGCAGGGAACGATCAACAGGTGTTTACTGAATGAGGGTTCAAACTGCAACTGACTGTACAGATCACTACACAGGTTTATATACAGGTGTGGTCACTGCCGGTACTACAGGATACAGGAGCTGTAAAAAGTAGTTCTCCCCCTTAAAGGTACATACACTACACTAATGATCCAGAGACGTGAGTTCAAATCCCACCACGGCAGCTGGGGAATTTAAATTCAGTTAATTAAATAAATCTGGAATAATTAGAGACCGTATCCTCTCGCCCATCCGAATATTGAATATACGCATACTGGGGATTAGCATGGAGGAGTTGTACTTCCTCCACCAGTGGATCAGTCTTGTGGCCTCTCACATGTCTGCGCAACAACACAGGGCCCGTGGTCGTCAACCATGTGGGTAACGATACTCCATTAGTAGCTTTTCTTGGAAAACTAAACATCCTTTCATAAGGGGTGGCATTCGTCGCTGTACACAAAAGAGACCTTATGGAATGCAGCACGTCTGGCAGGACATCCTGCCAGCGAGAGGTCGGCAGGCCTCGTGACTTCAGAGACAGTACGATAGCCTTCCACACTGTCGCATTTTCTTTCTCGACCTGCCCATTACCACGAGGGTTATAGCTGGTAGTTCTACTCGTTGCAATCCCCTTCGATAGCAAAAACTGTCATAATTCTTCGCTCATAAAGGAAGAACCCCTATCACTATGTATATAGTTAGGCATGCCGAACAAGGAAAACAGTTGGCAGAGGCATTTAATTACAACAGCACTAGTCATATCCGGACAGGGGATAACAAAAGGGAACCGAGAGTACTCGTCTATAATATTAAGAAAATAGACATTACGGTCGCTCGATGGAAGGGGACCTTTAAAATCGAGACTCAAACGCTCAAATGGTCGAGTTGCTTTAATAAGATGAGCTGGCTCGGACAGCTTATAGAAGCGGGGTTTGCATTCAGCACAAACATGACAGGTTCTGGTCATTGTCCGGACCTCCTCAATAGAGTAGGGTAGATTGTGGAACTTAATGAAGTGGTTCATTCTGGTAACCCCAGGGTGGCAGAGTGCGTCGTGGAGACTTTGAAGCTTATCTGTACCTAGACTAGCACATACTCCTCGTGACAAAGCATCCGATGGCTCATTAAATACCCCAGGCCTGTACTGAATATCATAGTCATATGTTGACAGTTCTATTCGCCATCTTAAAATCTTATCATTTTTGATCTTGCCTCTCTGCTTAGTGTTGAACATAAAGGCCACGGATCGCTGGTCAGTAATGAGCGTAAAACGTTGGCCGGCGAGATAATGTCTCCAATACCTGACTGCTTCGATAATCGCCTGTGCCTCCTTTTCCACTGAAGAATGTCGAACTTCTGGTCCTTGCAATGTACGAGAGAAGAAAGCTACTGGTCTACCAGCTTGGTTAAGAGTTGCTGCCAACGCAAAATCAGATGCATCACTTTCCACTTGAAAAGGGATCTTCTCATCCACGGCACATACCACTGCCTTCTCAATGTCCTGTTTGATATTAAGGAAAGCCTCCTGAGCTTCCGCCGATAGCGGAAAAGACGTTGACTTAATAAGAGGTCGGACTTTATCTGAGTAGCTAGCCACCCACTGGGCATAGTACGAGAAGAATCCCAGACACCTTAAAGCTTTTACAGTGTGAGGTAAAGGTAATTCCTTAAGTGGGCGTAATCTTTCAGGGTCTGGCCCGATTACCCCATTCTCCACAACGCAACCAAGAATACACAAACGTGTAGTATTGAAGGTACACTTGTTTTCATTGTAGGTCAGGTTTAACCTCTTTGCAGTCTCTAGGAACTTCGCGAGATTTTGATCATGCTCCCGTTGGTCACGCCCACAGATGGTAACATTGTCCAGGTACGGGAATGTTGCTTCCAACGCGTATTCATCCACCATACGATCCATCTCCCGTTGGAAGACGGATACCCCATTCGTCACTCCAAAGGGCACCCGAAGGAATTGGTACAGGCGCCCATTAGCTTCGAAGGCCGTATAAGGTCGGTCTTCTATTTTGATGGGGAGTTGATGGTAGGCAGACTTTAAATCAATGGTGGAGAACACGCGGTACTGAGCTATCTGGTTCACCATCTCAGAAATACGAGGCAAAGGATAGGCATCTAATTGGGTATACAAGTTTATAGTCTGGCTATAATCGACCGCAAGTCTTTTCTTCTCATTAGTTTTAACCACCACCACCTGGGCACGCCACGGGCTACCACTTTGTTCGATGATTCCCTCCCATTGAAGCCTTTCCACTTCCTCTTTTATAAATGTTTTATCTTCTGAACTATACCGTCGACTCTTAGTCGCTATAGGTCTACAATTAGGAGCAAGGTTCGCAAACAAAGAAGGCGGACTTACGTTTAAAGTAGAAAGGCCGCAGACTGTGAGTGGAGGCTGAGATCCACCATACTTAAGGGTAACGCTCTCATGCTGACACTGGAAGTCCAAGCCTAATATTAAGTTCACACACAACTGAGGTAATATGAGGAGTTTAAAGTCCTTATACTCCGTATCCTTAACGGTCAATGTGACTTTACAATATCCAGTTACCTCCGAAGTAAGGGATTTGGACGCCATCACAATTTCACTTCGAGTAGGATACACCTTCAATGAACAGGAGTTAACAAGGTTGGGGTGTATAAAACTTTCAGTACTGCCACAGTCTATCAAACACCCAGTAGGACGACCATTAATCTTGATGTCCATCATAGGTTTTGAAAAGGAACACGGTATGGTCTGGTCAACCGTAGCCGAGGCTAGAGTAAAACGATAGGTGGCAGCAGAGAAGACCTCGGGTACAGGATTACCCTTACACACTTTACTAAAATGTCCCCGTTTCTTACATTTAAAACAGGTAGCCTCTCTGGCTGGGCAACTTTGCCTGGGGTGTTTAGATTGGCCACAAAAATAACACTTAGACCCATGGGGCACAGCCGCAACAATAGGATTAAGTGGGGGCTCCATTGGTGTTATGGATGCCTCCATACTCGGAACACACGAGGCTGAGAGAGATGCATGGGCTGATGCATACACTTCTGAATTCTTCTGGGCTACATCTAACGATCGAGCAGCAGCGACGACCGTTTTTAAAACTAACGAGTCGTTCACGAGGAGTCTCTGTCTAATATAGATCGGAGGCCAGATATGAAAGAATCGCGGATGGCTTCTTCCTGATACACTATGGCAGAGACAGCCTTGTAGTTGCAACCCTTAGCCAAAGCCTTAAGGTCCTGCAGGAAATCGTCCAGAGATTCCTCGGGTAATTGCCTGCGAGTAGACAGGAGATACCTGGCGTATACTTCGTTAACCGACTTAAGGTACTGGGCTTTAAGAGCTGCGAGGACCTCTTCATATGTCATTCCCAAGCCAGTCTTTACTTTGCTGTGCAACTTATTTCCCTCTCTCCTGGGTATCATTACAATCAGAATTTGGACTCCGTCCCATGGGTGGAGTTGGTACTTCGCCCTTTCTTCCCCATCTTCTTTCTTCTCATACTCCTTTTCTACTCTTTTCCTTTTCTGTCTCAACGGGGCCAAATGGGGTCCTGTTTTCGCTTCTTCACTTTCACTGACATTACTAGAGGATCCCGATTCAGTCTCTTGACCTGCTTCTTGTCTTTGTCTCCCACGACCTTCCTCCTTTATTTCATTTAGATCTGGGTGACCCTTCCAGGTCCCGACACATTTTCCCTTTTCTTCAACTACCGGGACTATCGATTGTTTATCCAATTGTTTTTTACAGTCCTTAACTTCATCTTTAAGTTTTTTAACTTCCACTTCTGACTTTTCAAGCTCGTTTGTTTTCTTTTTCAGTTGTTCATAAATCGCATCTTTCTGCTCTTTTGCATTGGTCAAGTCGTGATCATGTTGGGAGTTTGTCTCAAACTCATTTCGCCGTCGGATCTGACTCATAACTGCCATGGACCATCTGATCCGTCTTTTATCTTTCATACGGGTCGTTTTTCCCCAGACGCTTTTTATGTCATCCAAAGACCATTGTCCGGAGGAGGTACTGTACTTTTGTTCGATTTCGAACCAGGTTTTAGGTAAGTCAAACTGTAATTCTATATAGTCATACAACTGCTGGAGAATTTCGTCTTCTGAAATCTCAGGTGGGGCACGCCCACCCTTAATAGTTGTAGGTTTATCGAGTGGTGCCATAATATCGATTTCTTTATTGGGGGTCTCGAGTCGTAGGCTTTTCAGCCGAGTCAGTAAGTTAGAGCTCTATATTGGACCTCGAGCCATCTTACCACCCGGAGGGTTCGCTACCCAGGAGGTTTGTGGAGTCGCGTGGAGGGGAGATGACTAGACAACTGACCGAGGACTTTTAGAACGAAGAGTCCTTACCTCCAAAAATAGATCCAGTGTCCCAGATCCAATCTCTTCCTTCAGCAACCCTGCTCGCAGCGCCAAATTGTTAGATCAGGGTAATTTCAGTGGACCACACTGATCTGAGGTCAACACACTAAAATTAAAGTTTGCGAGTCCGGTGGTAAGTTTTAAATAGTCGATTTATTGCATCACTTGATTTACACTGTTTGACTTCCTTTATCCGACTAACATCATGTTCAAAATGGCTGGTTGTTATACAGCAGCAGATGTACCCACCCCCTTTATTACCATTGGCTCAGCAGCATGCACGCAGAGCTATGGTTGGTTCAACTACATCACACTGATTGGATCTCTGGTGCGTCAATCATTCCTTTGTTCTCTGTTTAAGCTAAATCAGCACTTTCAGTATTAAGCTTAGATCAGCACTTTCATTGTTCTCAGTTTTTAAGCTAAATCATATTAAAATCTATGTTATTAAAATATTATATTCCCTAACAGTGACCGTCATTGATATATAGAAATATATAGGATATACAGCACAGAAACAGTCCATTCAGCCCAACCAGTCCATGCCGGTGTTTATGCTCCTGTCGAGTCTCCTCCCATCCTTCCTCATCTAACTCTATCAGTATAATCCTCTATTCTTTTCTTCTTCACGTGCTTATCTAGCTTTCACCTCAACCACTCCCTGTGGTAGCGAGTTCCACATTCTCACCACTCTCTGGGTAAAGAAGTTTCTTCTGAATTCCCTATTGGATTTCTTGGTGACTATCTTATATTGATGGCCTCTAGTTTTGCTCTTCCTCACAAGAAACACACTCTCTGAGTCCACTCTATCAAAACCTTTCATAATTTTAAAGACCTCTATTAGGTCACCCCTCAGTAATCTCTTTTCAAGTATATATACCTCCGTGTCCGTGTTTCCACTCACTCCGACACCATCCAGGGGTGGATATATAGGCTAGTGGGTGAAGCGCCGCTTGATTGGAACTTCACCTGCTAGTCTATATATCCACCCCCTCTACCACCGATGTACCATTGCTGCATTGTGTACTATCCATAGGATGCACTGCAGCCACTCACCAAGGCTTCTTCAGCAGCACTTCCCAAACCCGTGACCTGCACCACCTAGAAGGACAAGGAGAGCAGTTGTATGGCAACACCATTTCCTTCATGTTCCCCTCCAAGTCAAACACCATCTTCACTTGGAAATATATTGCAGTTCCTTCATTGTCGGTGGGTTAAATTCCTGGAACTTTCTCCCCCAAAAAGCTGTTGGGGCTGGGGGTCAGTTGAAAATTTCGGCCAGTACCCGAGGAACTGCACCTCAGCACCAGCCAGGAGAGGGAAGAGGACGAACAAATCTGTTCGACAGCTCACACACCATCACCAGCAGCAGAACCAATTCACTGTGTTGCTGGTACTTCGATATCCGTACCCGGGCATTGATTGAATGGCTTTAGACGACTGTGTGCCAAATGCTTCAAATGAACGCCTCTGAAAATTTCACGAGAAGCGAAATAAAACACTGTTTGATCAAAACCCAAAGCCTCCTGCCCTTGCTGCCAGTTTTTAAGCAGCTTGCTGGGATTTACATGGCGGGCTGTTACTACCTTTCACGTTACCCTTGGAAACCTGCCCAGATATGTTGGCGAGGGAGAGGGTAATCACTCAAACAGCTCAATTAATCATCGTCAACAGACACGGCCACTGAGTCCACCTGATATCTCAAGTGAGCTTTCCCAACGCCGTAGCTGGTTGAGGCAGTGAGTAACTGAACCATACAGGCCGCGTTTGATTCTCGGTCCATGTTGAATTAGTTGATCTTGGCCATAGTGGTGGTGGTGGTGGTGGCAGGGCTGCTACTGTCGGCCTCAGTACCCTGGGTTAGAGAGATGAAAATCGGCCAGGGTTCCTGCTGCTGATCACTGCCCAATGACCTCTGCTGGATGTTGGGCGAGGAGAGGATTGGACTCGACTCACTGGCCTTCCAGCCGTTGAATACCCTGTCAACACTCACTGTCCTGCATGAAGAATGCCCATGTGGGCAAAGTAACTGAGGGCAGCTGATGCCTGCAGAACTCCAGTCCAGCAAGAGGACAATATGTTTAGAAGAGAAGGAGGGGGAGAAAACTGGTGGGAAAAGGAAGACGGGGAAAAAGCAACAAAATGCCAGAGAAATGTTTCTGTTTTTAAACAATGTTTATAAATAGATGCAGGACACTGAGTCAGCCTGTGTTACTCCCCCACAACACATAGCAGCTGGATTCAGAATGGTCATGGCAGAGTTTTGGGTATGCAGCCAGTGTGGCAAAGGTTCATAGCCTGGGCACAAATGCTGCAGAAGGTGATGCTAGAGGACCATCATAAACAGACATCACTTGTACCTACAATATAAAGGACAGCACCACATTAATCACCTGTACAGACATCACCTGTACCTGCTATATAAAGGACAGCACCACATTAATCACCTGTACAGACATCACCTGTACCTACAATATAAAGGACAGCACCACATTAATCACCTGTACAGACATCACCTGTACCTGCTATATAAAGGACAGCACCATATTAATCACCTGTACAGACATCACCTGTACCTACAATATAAAGGACAGCACCACATTAATCACCTGTACAGACATCACCTGTACCTACAATATAAAGGACAGCACCATATTAATCACCTGTACAGACATCACCTGTACCTGCTATATGAAGGACAGCACCATATTAATGCTGAGCCTTTCTTGGATTCCTTCCCTACCATTTAGACCAAGGCACAGCTGCAACATTTATCTCTCAACAGTTCTTTAGTCCACCAGGGGTGGCAGAACAGTGGTATACAGTCGGGAAGGAGTGACCCTGGGAATCCTCAACATTGTCTCTGGACCCCATGAAGTCTCATGGCATCAGGTCAAACATGGGCAAGGAAACCTCTTGCTGATTACCACCTCCTGCCCTCCCTCAGCTGATCAATCAGTGCTCCTCCATGTTGAACAGCACTTGAAAGAAGCACTGGGGGTAGCAAGGGCACAGAATGTACTCTGGGTGGGGGACGTCAATGTCCATCACCAAGAGTAGCTCGGTAGCCCTTACCTACCGAGCTGGCTGAATCCTGAAGGGCATAGCTGCTAGAATGGCCTTGCAGCAGGTAGTGAGAGAACCAACACGAGGGAAAATCCTACTTGAGATCTCGCCCTCACCAATCTGCCCATGACAGTATTGGTAGCAGTGACCACCGCACAGTCCTTGTGGAGACAAAGTCCCATCTTCATATTGAGGACACCTTCCATCGTGTTGTGTGGCCCTACCCCTGTGCTAAATGGGATAGACTTGGAACAGATCTAGCAGCTCAAAACTGGACATCCATGAGGCGCTGTGGGCTATCAGCAGAAGCAGAATTGTATTTCACCATAATCTGTAACCTCATGGCCTGGCATATCCCTCACTTTACCATTACCATCAAGCCAGGCGACCAACCCTGGTTCAATGAGGAGTGTAGGAGAGCATGCCAGGAGCAGCACCAACCTGGGGAACCTGCAACACAGGACTACATGCATGCTAAACAATGGAAGCAGCATGCTATAGACAGAGCTAAACAATCCCACAACCACTGGAGCAGATCAAAGCTCTGCAGTCCTGCCACATCCAGGTGGTGGACAATTAAACAACTAATGGGAGGAGGAGGCTCCATTAACATCCCCATCCTCAATGATGGTGGAGCCCAGCACGTGAGTGCAAAAGACAAAGCTGAAGCATTTTCAGCCATCCTCAGCCAGAAGTGCCGAGTGGATGATCCATCTCGGTCTCCTCCTGAGGCCCCCACCATCACAGAAGCCAGTCTTCAGCCAATTCGATTAGTTCCACGTGATATCTAGAAATGGCTGAGCGCACTCGATACAGTAAAGGCGGTGGGCCCTGACAACATCCCAGCTGTCGCGCTGAAGACTTGTGCTCCAGAACTAGTCGCGCCGCTAGCCAAGCTGTTCCAGTACAGCTACAACACTGGCATCTACCCGACAATGTGGAAAACTGCCCAGGTATGTCCTGTCCACAAAAAGCAGGACAAATCCAATCCAGACAATTAATGCTCCATCAGCCCTCTCTCAATCATCAGCAGCGTGATGGAAGGTGTTGTTGACAGTGCTATCAAGCGGCACTGACTCACCAATAACCTGCTCACTGATGCTTGTTGGATTGCTTTCTTGCTCTTTTTTGTTTCATTACTTTACATGTCAGATTACACACACTCAGTAATGCAAGATCAGGGGGGAGAAATTGACTATAGCCCCGTTTGGGACGCCAGCCTCGCCAGGGTGCTAAAAGTAGCGCCCCGGAAACATTCGCGCCCCTGCACCGGAAATTGAGTGGTTGCGCCCCAAAGGGAAGCACGGCGCTACTGGAGGCGCCCCGCATCCCTCTTGGGGCGCTGCGAGTGAATATCGTGGCGCAATGTGCCGCGGTATTGCAGGCCTTCCTCCCCTTCTTAAAGGGGAGGGGCCTTGTGCAGCGCGATCTGGGGCCCAGCTGGGCCCCCGAGAATCGGGAGTGCAGGCAAAAGAGCCCGGCACCCAAGAGAAGTGCCGGGCTCTTGGAGCGCAGCCGGCACGCTGCGGGGGGGGGAGGGGGGTTCAGGAGGCTGGGGACGGGAGCGCAGGCAGGTGCTGGCAGGCGGCCAACAACAAAAATGGCCGTCCCGCACCTTGCCTTTAATTTGCGCCTCCCCGGCCGCAGGTAGGCCCCCCTGAACCCGTCGGACATAGCGTCCGGCGGTAAATCAGGGGGCGCTGCCGAATATCGCGGCTGGGGCATCAGCGAGGCGCTGCACACACCGATGATGTCATCGGCAGCGGCGCAGCGCTAACGGTTAGCGCCACCACTAACGTCCCGCGGAATTTAGCGGGAGGCGTGGGCAGTGCCGCGCCCGGGCGCCAGTTGGCTTGCGAACCACTTAGCGCCCTCTTAAGGCGCTAATGGGTGGCGCAACCAGCCGAATTTCTCCCCCCAGGTCTTTATTGAAACCCCATACTATCCACAACCAGTATGAGTGCACAAGTCTTTTCATACTACACCATTTTAGGATGAGCAAGCTACTGAGACACACACTATCCGTGATTCCAGTGTGAGCACAGGGTGCTTTTGAGACACACATTATCCGTGATTCCAGTGTGAGCTGCTAAATAGTGTTTCCTTACATTTCTTATACCAAATTTTACCTTTGATCACTACATTCCATGCATACTATCAATATATCATGGCACCTCAAGGATACATACAAATGCCACAGAATAACAACATAACCTAAACAACCAAGCACTTTGTGATGAAATATGCCATTCATCACTCATCTGTATTCTCTGTGTGTGATTGTGCCTGTGACTGGTTTAGTTTCAGTTTCATTTCCCTTACCTCAGTTCCATTTCCTCACCTGCATTTTATTGTGTGTAGGGCTCCGCCCATACCTGGCCCCTACTTAAGCAGGCCCAGCGTGTCTCACATCCAGTACAGCCGACCTCTGGATGGGAGACACTTCTCCACTGTGTGTTACCTTCTAAGTTAATAAAAGCCTTGCTTTGTTCAGTTAACATTGAGTCTCGGATTTATTGAGGCACATCACACTTAACAGCCCTAATTCATAGAATCAGAATCATTACAGCACGGAAGAGGTCATTCGGCCCGTTGAGCCCATGCCGGCTCTCTGCAAGAGCACTACAGCTAGTCCCACTCCCTGCCCTTTTCCCGTAGCCCTGCAAATTTTTTTCCTTCAGGTACTTATCCAATTCCCTTTTAAAAGCCACGATTGAATCTGCCTCCACCACCCTTTCAGGCAGTGCATTCCAGATCTTAACCACTCGCTGCATAAAAAGTTTTTTCTTACGTCGCCTTTGGTTCTTTTGCCAATCACCTTAAATCTGTGTCCTCTGGTTCTCGACTCTTCCACCAATGGGAACAGTTTCCCTCTATCTACTCTGTCCCTCATGATTTTGAACACCTCTATCAAATCTCCTCTCAATCTTCTCTGCTCTAAGGAGAACAACCCCAGCTTCTCCAGTCTATCCACATACCTGAAGTCCCTCATCCCTGAAATCATTCTCGTAAATCTTTTCTGCACCCTCTCTAAGGCCTTCACATCCTTCCTAAAGTGCGGTGCCCAGAATTGGACAAAATACTCCAGTTGAGGCCGAACCAGTGTTTTATACAGGTTCAACATAATTACCACACTTTTGTACTCTATAACTCTATTCGTGAAGCCCAGCATCCCATAAGCTTTTTTAACCGCTTTCTCAACCTGCCCTGCCACCTTCAATGATTTGTGCACATATACCCCCAGGTCTCTCTCTTCCTGCACCCCCTTTAGAATTGTACCCTTTAGTTTATATTGCCTCTCCTCGTTCTTCCTACCAAAATGTATCACTTTGCACTTTTCTGTTTTAAATTTCATCTGCCACATGTCCGCCCATTGCACCAGCCTGTCTATGTCCTCTTGAAGTCTATCACTATCCTCCTCACTGTTCACTATACTTCCAAGTTTTGTGTCAACTGCAAATTTTGAAATTGTGCCCTGTGCACCCACATCCAAGTCATTAATATATATCAAGAAAAGCAGTGCTCCTAGTACTGACCCCTGGGGAACACCACTGTATACCTTCCTCCAGTCTGAAAAACAACCGTTCACCACTACTCTGTTTCCTGTCACTTAGCCAATTGTTTTACTGCTGCAATAAATCCTTTCAATTCCTAAACATGGTTATCGAGTTGATACATTCAGATATGGCTGAAGGACTCTTAAACATCCTATTATCTTTCCCCAAAATCCTCTTAGCCAATTTACAACCCATGCTCAGCAGAAAGCTGTTTTAACTTTTAACTCATCGTGTGCTGATCTCACAGACTGCGCAGAAAGAATAGCGAGTTACCCAAGTAGTGTGAACCCTTGCTCCCACACTCCCCCGATTCTTCTCTCTGTCCTTTCTGCCAGGCATCATCTGTGTAATGCTACAATGTACTGTAATAGCAAGTAATCATGGACTTAAACATTTCTCCAGCTCGCCTTACCATTATCCACCTTAAGGATATTCTTGTTAAGTATCATTTCCCACTGGCTTTCACTTACTCCAATTTCGTTGTTAGCTCAAAGGAATTCCACCCTGAATTTCAGTAAACCAAATTCTAGGTCCCGTTTATTACCATTTCATCTCATTCATGAGCCCTGGTGAAACTTTACCATCCAATATGATCATTGTAGGAATGTCTAGTTCCTATCAAGAGACTGAGGTCGACTCAGGCGATCAACAAACGATGTTTAATATAAAACAAACTGAGTTTAACAAACCAATGCACGAGAACTACGAAAACAGGTCTAGTCAGTTCGGAGGCTCCACGAGGACTGCTTGGGTGGTCCCGTGGCTGGCGTCATGACGTCATCACGTTTTTCCCGCCGATGGGGGATCACGTGATGAACGGCGTGACATCATCGCGTTTGCCCGCGCTCTTAAAGGGACCGCGCTCTGTACATGCAAACAGTATATACAAAGATACAGACTCAGGCTGTAGTTAACATATTGTTAAAGGGAATTATATACATTTGATCGGAGTCCCTTAGTGGCTCTGCCACATGCGCGCCCCCAGAATTGTCTTTAACAGAAAAAGTGAAACGACGAGGAGGCCTGACAAGCCTGTCAGAGCGACTTCTGTACAGTTGGAGTGGAAGCTGCTGGACGGCGGGCGGACTGGCGGGCGGTGGCGCTTGATCTGGCACGGCGACTGTGGGCGGTCGGCCACGTTTTGCCGGCTGTGCGGTCTCGACCGGGCGGTCAAGGTCCAAGTGTGCCGGCTTCAACCGGTCAACCGAAATGTGGTCCGGTTTACCTCCAATATCCATCGAGAAAGTTTTGTCTCCCGGCTCTAGCACGCGGAAAGGACCAGTGTAAGGAGCTTTGAGCAGATCCCGATGAGCGTCGTGGCGGATGAACACATATTTGGCGTTCTTCAGCTCTGCTGGGACATGGGAGCTCTGAAAGCCGTGATGCGACGTTGGTACTGGTGCAAAACACCTGGCTGTCTCCTGGTGGCTGATGAGTTGATTGGATGTGGACCATGGCTCTGTTGGAGTCGGAAGGAAATCACCTGGTACGCGTAACGGTTGGCCATAGACGAGCTCTGCCGAGGACGAGCGAAGATCTTCCTTGGGTGCCGTGCGAAGACCCAACAGGACCCATGGTAGCCTGTCCACCCACCCAGCGCCTTGGAGGCTGGCCCTCAGTGCGGCTTTGAGCGACCTGTGAAACCATTCGCACAGGCCGTTCGCCTGTGGATGGTAGGCTGTGGTGCGATGGAGCTTGATGCCGAGCCCCTGAGCCACAGCGTTCCAGAGCTCAGAGGAAAGTTGCGGTCCATGATCAGAAGAGATGTCCGCTGGTACCCCGAAACGGGCGACCCAAGAGGAGATGAATGCCCTGGCTACGTCTGCCGAAGTGGTGGATGACAAGGGAACTGCCTCTGGCCATCTAGTGGTGCGGTCTACCATCATAAGGATGTGTGTAAACCCATGAGAAGGTGGAAGTGGCTCCACCAGGTCCACATTCACGTGATCGAACCGTCGCACTGGAACAGCGAAGGTGGCCAATGGAGCTTTGACGTAACGCTGCACCTTGGCCTTTTGGCAGACCACGCAGGTGTTGGCCCAGTCGCGGACATCCATATGCATGCCCCGCCAAACGAACTTGGACGACATCAGCCTTTGCGAGGCCTTCATGCCCGGATGTGACAGCCCGTGTATGGCGTCAAACACTTTCCGGCGCCAGGCGACTGGCACGATAGGGCGAGGATCTCCTATGGAGACGTCACAAAGTAGCGTGGTGCCTGCGGCGTGGAATTTGACGTCGGCCGCTTGGAGGCTAGAGGGGCTGGTTCGGTAAGCTTGCACCTCTGGATCCGAGGCTTGATCCGCAGCCACGAGGGCATAGTCGATGCCGAGCTGGACTGCCTGAACGGTCGCGCGGGAGAGGCAATCCGCCACCAGGTTGTCTTTACCGGCCACGTGCTGAATATCAGTTGTGAACTCAGATAAACGTCAACTGACATTGTTGTCGGGCTGACCACGGTTCGGCAGTCTTGGCCATAGCGAACGTTAGTGGCTTATGGTCTACAAAAGCAGTGAAAGGACGTCCCTCCAGCAAGAACCGGAAATGGCGGATGGCCAGAAAAAGCGCCAGCAACTCCCGGTCGAAGGTACTGTACTTCCACTCGTTTCGCCGTAGTTGACGGCTGAAGAACGCCAGCGGTTGCCACGTTCCATTTACCCACTGTTCCTGCACTGCGCCGATGGCGTAATCTGACGCGTCGGTGGTGAGGGCGATGGTGCCACCTGACAGCGGGTGCGCCAGCATGGTCGCATTGGCGAGGGCGCTTTTTGTGTCATCGAACGCCCGGTCCATGTCGACCGTCCAGCTTACCGGATCCTTGCCAGACTTGCCCTTGAGGGCCTCGTACAGGGGCTGCATGAGCAGAGCTGCCTTAGGCACGAAGCGGTGGTAAAAATTTACCATCCCGCGGAACTCCTGCAGGGCCCTGATGGTCTGCGGGCGTGGAAAAGATGTTACTGCCTCCACCTTCGTTTGCAAAGGAATTGCGCCGTCCAATGTGATGCGATGGCCCAAGAAATCAATCTGTTGCAGGCTGAACTGGCACTTGGCCGGGTTGATGATCAGGCCGTGTTGGCTGAGGCGTCTAAAGAGGGTGCGTAAATGGCAGATGTGCTCCTCTGTTGGAACTGGCGATGAGGATGTCGTCGAGGTAGACGAAAATAAACTTGAGGTCCCGAAGTACGGAGTCCATCAGACGCTGGAAAGCCTGTGCAGCGTTCTTCAGTCCAAACGGCATCCGCAGAAATTCGAAAAGGCCAAATGGGGTGATGACTGCAGTTTTCGGGATGTCTTGCGGGTGCATGGGGACCTGGTGGTAGCCACGGACAAGGTCGACTTTGGAAAAAATGGTATTTCCTGCCAAATGGGCAGAGAAATCTTGGATATGAGGGATCGATCAGGAGTAGTGGCGTCGTTTAGGCGTCGGTAGTCGCCGCATGGCCGCCATCCGCCGCCAGGTTTCGGGACAATGTGTAAAGGCGAAGACCAGGGACGATTCGACCGGCGAATAATCCCTAGCTGTTCCATCGTGGCGAACTCTGCTTTCGCAGCCGCGAGCTTGCCAGGTTCGAGGCGCCGGGCCCGTGCGTAGACCGGGGAGCCAGTAGTGGTGATGTGATGTTCGACACCATGTTTCGTGGCCGTGGAGGAGAAGGTGGGTCTGGTCAGGTCTGGGAAATCTCCTAGCAGGCGAGCGAACTCATCCGGAGGCGGGAACGCACAGGAGACGGTGTGTGACATGGCGTTACTTCGGTGGCAAGGGATGGAGTGGAACGTGGCCGCATTGATTAAACGGCGGTGCCTTACATCAACCAGGAGGCTGTTGGCGCACAAGAAATCCGCACCGAGGATGGCTTGCGAGACCTTGGCCGTGATGAATTCCCAGCAAAACCGCTGGCTGCCGAAACACACCTGGATCCGCCGTCTGCCGAAGGTCCGAATAGCCCCGCCATTAGCCGCCTCGAGGGAGAGGCCGTGCCTCCCAGCCTGTATATCAAGATTTGATGCGGGTAGGATGCTACACTGCGCCCTGGTGTCGCAGAGGAAACGTCGATCAGAGAGGGAGTTGGTGATAAAAAGAAGCTTTCCAACATTTCCGATTGCCATCACAGCCGCGGGGCGCCTGTTAGAGCCGGTCCTCTTTTGCCAGAGTTGATGTTTTTTTTTAGGCTGAAAAGCTGCAGGGAGGGCGGCAACATCTCGCTTTCGCGCCAAAACGGGCGTGGTAGAAGCACAACCCCGCAGGTTGAGGAGCTGGGGCAGCGTCTGTGGGGGATGGGCGCCTCGTGGCAGCGCAGTACTGCTGTGTCACCGCGAAGATCTTGTCCGCTTCGGCAGCAAGCGCTGCGCAGTCTGTGACTTCGGACCGGGCCAGGGCAGCTTGTACTGGCTCCGGTAACTGACTGAGGAAGAACTCCCTAAAGAGGAAGCATTCCGGTTCGGAGCCAAGGAGCGTGAGCATTTGGCTCATGAGCTCAGACGGCTTGGAGTCCCCGAGGACGGGCATAGCGAGCAGTCGGCGGGCACGCTCCGACTTCATGAGCCCGAAAACCTGTAACAACCGCGCCTTGATTGTTTCATACTTGCGGTCGTCCGAGGGGGTTCTCAAGCAGGCTGACGATCCGCGAACCGGTGGAGCTGTCGAGTGCGGAGACCACGTAAAAGTAACGGGTCTGATCTGCAACGATGTTCCGTAGTGTAAACTGGGCTTCGACCTGGACGAACCACGAGGTCGCTTGTTGCTCCCAGAATTGCGGTAGCTTCAATGCAATGGCGTTTGTTTCCATGCTTCGTTCCTTCTGCGAAAACCGTTCACAAAAGTCGGGGTCACCAATGTAGGAATGTCTAGTTCCTATCAAGAGACTGAGGTCGACTCAGGCGATCAACAGACGATGTTTAATATAAAACAAACTGAGTTTAACAAACCAATGCATGAGAACTACGAAAACAGGTCTAGTCAGTTCGGAGGCTCCACGAGGACTGCTTGGGCGGTCCCGTGGCTGGCATTATGACGTCATCACGTTTTTCCCGCCGATGGGGGATCACGTGATGAACGGCGTGACATCATCGCGTTTGCCCGCGCTCTTAAAGGGACCGCGCTCTGTACATGAAAACAGTATATACAAAGATACAGACTCAGGCTGTAGTTAACATATTATTAAAGGGAATTATATAGATTTGATCAGAGTCCCTTAGTGGCTCCGCCACATCATCACCATTTAACATCTCATTGGACCTTCTATTCCTCAAAATATACCAGAGAGAAATTCAGTCTGCAAGATGAGAGATGTTAGTTACCTTTAGCACAGCAGTCTCCCCCCAAAAAACTTCTTTCTTGATACACAGTTTGGATGGAACCACATAGATTGGACCTTTTCAAAAAATAAAATTTGATTATCCCCTTAAATTTCAGATAAATTTCCCTTCCCAACTGCTTGAACAGCAGCTCTTATCAATTTATCTAATCAATTTTAATTTCACAATTTCAATTTCACAACAAATTATGTCCAGGCTGGTGGGTTTTACAAACGAGACAAAAGTAGTTGCAATCACGTTTGGATGTAAGTCCTTTATCTCCCCTCTCGAGCAATCTGTTTTGGAAGGTAATGAAATGACTCCAAATACATTAAATCCAAGCATTGAAAAGGCAAAGTCTTAAATCCAATTTTGTCACCATGCTGCGACATTCAAGATCCATCAATGTCTGCAGATAAGAACTTAAAGTCTGCAAAGAACCACTCTTGGTAATCCTGCAGCATCAGCACTCATATGGTCCTCTGCTTAGAAGAAAAAACAGAAAATCCATTGTGGCTTTCTGGCCAGCCCAATGGGTTAGTTTGTCAATTCCTGATTCCCTTCTGTCAGTGTGGGGAAACATCCACTCAAAATTCTAAAACTTAAAAATGCCTGAAATATTTACATTCAGCAATGCAAAAGTTGTTGCTTAGTGGATTAAAAACAGAGTTCACAACTGTTTGTGAAAAGAAGACAAACCTAGACATCATCAATCAGTGTCAGCTTGTGTCACACAGCTTCTTGTAGATTTCTAATAACATTTAAAAAAATCTTTTACCAAATAAAAAACAAACTGTTACTTTTGCAAAGTATTTGTGCCTTTAAAACTTGCAAAGATTCTGATCAATTCAATTCAGCAGGTAAATAGCATTTCCCTTTCTTCTCCCGGTCACAGATTCTAGTCTTCTCTTAGGCAGTCCCTCGGAGCTGAGGATGACTTGCTTCCACATTAAAAATGAGCTCGCAGGTGACTGATTAGTCCAATGCGGGACCTACAGTCTCTGTCACAGGTGGGGCAGATGGTGGTTGAAGAGGCGGGTGGGTGGGGTGCTTGGGTTGACGTGCGCTCCTTGCGCTGCCTGCGCTTGGCTTCCGCTTGCTCCCGGCAAAGAGATTCGAGGTGTTCGGCGCCTTCCCGGATGCTTCTCCTCCACTTTGTACGGTCTTGGGCCAGGGATTACCAGGTGTCGGTGGGGATGTTACACTTTTTCAAGGAGGCTTTCAGGGTGCCCTTGAAGCGTTTCCTCTGCCCACCTGGGGCTCTCTTGCCGTGCCGGAGCTCCGAGTAGAGCGCTTGTTTTGGGAGTCTCGTATCTGGCATGCAGACAATGTGACCCGTCCATTGGAGCTGATTGAGCGTGGTCAGAGCTTCGATGCTGGGGATGTTGGCCTGAGCAAGAACACTGATGTTGGTGCGCCTATCCTGCCAATGGATTTGCAGGATCTTGCAGAGGCAGCGTTGGTGATACCTCTCCAGTGCTTTGAGGTGCCTGCTGTACATGGTCCATGTCTCTGAGACATACAGCAGGGCAGGTATCACTACTGCCCTGTAGACCATGAGCTTAGTGCCGGGTTTGAGGTCCTGGTCTTCAAACACTCTCTTCCTCAGGCGACCGAAGGCTGCACTGGCACACTAAAGGTGGTGTTGGACTTCGTCGTCGACGTCTGCCCTTGTTGACAGTAGGCTCCCGAGGTATGGAAAGTGGTCCACGTTGTCCAAGGCCTTGTCATGGATTTTGATAATCGGCGGGGGCAGGTTGGGAGAGGACCTTTGTCTTAAGGATGTTTAGTGCAAGATTCTAGTACCATTAAGATGAATAAACAATCCCCTCAAAGTATTGAAAATGGTCACAAATTTTAAAAATACCAATTGTTGATGCGATTGCCTCATGTCAGGAACTAGAGGCTTTCACACAATTTACACCAACCAGAATTTCACCTTGACCATAATGAAAGTCTAGTTTTAATAGGTTAATTAACCTCAATAACTCCAATTTAATTCAGACCAATATCTTAAACTAACCAGTGCCATTTGAAAAAGAGGGAGGAGCCACAGCCACAGTAACAAAGAAACATTCACACATGCTTTGTTTTTAAAACTTTAACATTCACACTGAAACATCAAAGAAAACCCTGTAGAACAGTAGAAAAGAGATGGTCTTTCCTTCTCTCCTTTATTCCATCGTAACAATTTTATCCTTTTTCCTTTAAACCAATTTTCAATTTCTGATGTTTTCTATTGAATCCCATTCTGAACTGATTCAAAACCTTAAACTCACAGTCCATCTCCTCAACCAAGCCTGTTACCTCCTGCACAATTCTTAGCACTTTTCTCTGGGAGGTGTGTAACAATATAGAGTAAAAGGGTGACGGAAACGCTGAAGATTCAGTCGAGAATCCCAGTCCTCTCAGTTCACCCTTCGGAACTGCTGTAACTGCCTCTCTCAACATTTTCAACATTCCATGTCCCATTCCGTATCCCTTTAGATCATGCTTACAACTTCCACATTTGAGCTATTCACTGAACATCTCATCAGTTCTGAGACTGCTGTTTCCTACAGAAACTTTAAGTGCTTCTGAGCAAGCTTCTCCCGCTGCTTTCATCTTTAACTGTTCAGTGATTGCTCCTCGCGCGTCTGGAGTGATGGGGTACTGTCTGATGGGGAGGGGGGCCCCTTCCTCCAGGACCATCTCAACCTTCATGTGTCAATCAAAGATATTTCCTGCCGCCCTTCCACACATGCCTCGATATGGGGACGGTCACCCCTATCCTGAAGTAAGGGTCCTCGGGGAGGCCTCCCTATTGCGATTCCTTCAGCTTTTCTTTGAACTTCTCTAATGCTTTAGCCAACCTATCCTGTCCTCTATCAACTGACGGGCCGGGATCCATGTGCCACCTGATCCTACTCCCTTCATGCGACCCCTCCTGGGATTTATCCACTCAGGCCCTTCTGCCTTCCGTCGCTGTAACCCCTGTCTCACTCCCATGACTGGGATACCTGCAGCTCTCTGATACAAGCTTTCCACCCTCGCCATCCATTTATCAAAACTCTGGTCCCTGCCCCAGGCATCTACTTCCAGCACTACTGAGGGGGGTAGAAGAGTCAAAATAATCTCTCTATGTGTATAATCCCCATAATAACTGATATCAATCCAATTAGTTCCCAAGCTTTTACACAACTGGAATATACGTTCCCTGGCTTCCCACGGTCCTTCCCCTGGTAATAATGCAAGACACTTCATCAACGGTGGCCCTGAGTGAGCACCGAAGATCGCAACTATTATTCTACCGAGTAGGAACCTGGGGTTTGTTTCAAAACCTACCACCTTTCCCCGGTGATTCCCTAAAGCTCATAGAATCATATGAACCCTCTGTTTCTCCAATATGTTCCCTGACTGCCACCATCCCAAAATATTACACCACAATTGGGCAAACTTATTAAGATCCTGAAGTGGTGCAGGTCCCAGTTCACCAAGGATAGCTTTCATGTCCTGTATATTACCCCTCCTCGCTCATATCAGGAATCCCCAAAACCACTAAAGGTAGTGTTCCCTTCATGATGGCTATAGGGAGTGGAAGTTTCATGATCATGGCCTTGTCCGCCCGAACGTGCTCCCCCCACTTTCCACATTACCAGAAGGTCAGTTGTAATGTTGCGGGGCGAGGGGCTGAAGAGGCATCTAATTGCTCCGCCTCCGTACCTAAAGTTGCCACGCGAACCACACGGGTTTGGGGCTCCGAAGTCAGAGAAGGCAGACGGGGTGCGGAAGGGACCTGTGGCCTGTCCCTTAATCCCCTTTTCAACTCTCGGACCTGGGGAATCCTCTGAACACCACCAGGCTTCATCAATTTCTGTCTCCAATGGACAAGTTAAAATCGCCACTTGCTGCAGCTTAGATATTCCTTTCTCTAGTTCTTGATTTTGGTTCTGTTTATCTGAAAGATGCTGATCCAGCGTCAGAACAGTCCTGGCTGCTCCTAGCACATGGAATCGCCAGTTTTCTACCTCTACGCTTAACACTAACACTTTTCTATTTTTATCACTTTATAACCCTAACATCTTAATTTTTATTAAAATGGAGACTCTCCACTAAGGACTGCTGTGTCTCTCTCCATCCCCCTGTCATTGTTTCCTGCCCTATCCCATAGGGCCCCCCTTAGACTCAATCCAATCATTAAGAAATCACTGAACCTCATCAGGAATATTCCCTGATCCTGCCATTGCTAACTGGAGATCACTTTAAGTCACGGCAGCAAAGAGAATACTCACCCCTCGAATTGATGTGTGGAAAACACTTCCTCGAACCAACTTCGACATTAACAACATTTGGAAAAATCACGTCGGGGTCACCAAGATGTTGGACTGCTTTCGTGTTCTTTTTCGTTTCACTACTTTAAAGGTCAGATTACTCACACACTCAGTTGTAGTAATGCAGGATCAGGTCTTTAGTGAACCCTCATACTAACCACAACCAGTATGAGTGCACCAGTCTTTTCATACTACACCATTCCAGCATGAGTGAGCTGCTGAGACACACACTATTCGTGTTTCCAGTGTGAGCACAGGTTGCTTTAGAGACTCTCACAATCCGTGATTCTAGTGTGAGCTGCTAAACAGTGTTTCCTTACATTTCTTATACTAAATTTTACCTTTGATCACTACATTCCATGCTACTATCAATATATCATGGCACCTCAAGGATACATACAAATGCCCCAGAATAACAACATAAACTAAACAACCAGGCACTTAACAGCCCTAATTGTTTTACTGCTGCAATAAATCCTTCCACTTTGTAAACAGAGTTATCAAGTTGACACATTCAGATATGGCTGAAGGACTCTTACACATCCTATTATTATCTTTCCCCAAAATCCTCTTCGCCAATTTACAACCCATGCTCAGCAGAAAGCTGTTTTAACACAGACTGCACAGAAAGAATAGCGAGTTACCCAAGTACTGTAGTGTGAACCCTTGTTCCCACAGTGCTCAGTTTGGGTTCCACCAGGACCACTCGGCTCCTGACCTCATTACAGCCTTGGTCCAAACATAGACAAAAGAGCTGAATTCCAGAGGCGAGGTGAGAGTGACTGCCCTTGACATCAAGGCAGCATTTGACAGAGTGTGGCATCAAGGAGCCCTAGTAAAACTGAAGTCAATGGGAATCGGGGGGAAAATGCTCCACTGGCTGGAGTCATACCTAGCACAAAGGAAGATGGTTGTGGTGGTTGGAGGCCAATCACCTCAGCCCCAGGACATCGCTGCAGGTGTTCCTCAGGGCAGTGTCCAAGGCCCAACCATCTTCAGCTGCTTCATCAATGACCTTCCTCCATTATAAGGTCAGAAGTGGAGATGTTCGCTGATGATTGCACATTGTTCAGTTCCATTCACAACTTTTCAGATAATGAAGTCATCCATGCCCGCTTGCCGCAAGACCTGGACGACATTCAGGCTTGGGCTGGTAAGTGGCAAGTAACCTTCGCACCACACAAGTGCCAGGCATTGACTATATCCAAAAAGAGATCGTCAACCACCACCCATTGAAATTGAATGGCATTACCATTGCCGAATCCCCCACCATCATACTCTGGGGGTCACCATTGACCAGAAGCTTAACTGGACCAGCCACGTAAATACCGTGGCTACAAAAGCAGGTCAGAAGCTGAGTATTCTGCGGCGAGTGTCTCACCTCCTGACTCCACCATCTACAAGGCACAGGTCAGGAGTGTGATGGAATACTCCCCACTTGCCTGGATGAGTACAGCTCCAACAACACTCAAGAAGCTCGGCACCATCCAGAACAAAGCAGCCCACTTGATTGGCACACAATCCACCACCTTAAACATTCATTCTCTTCACCACCGGCATACCGTGGCTGCAGTGTGTACCATCTACAAGATGCACTGCAGCAAGGCTTCTTCGACAAAGCTTCTTCGGCAGCACCTCCCAAACCCGCGACCTCTTCCATCTTGAAGGACAAGGGTAGCAGGCGCATGGGAACACCACCACCTCCAAGTTCCCCTCCAAATCACACACCATCCTGAGTTGGAAATATATCACTGTTCCTTCATCGTCACTGGGTCAAAATCCTGGCGCTCCCTCCCTAACAGCACTGTGGGAGTACCTTCATCACGTGGACTGCAGCGGTTCAAGAAGGCGGCTCACCAGCACCTTCTCAAGGGCAATTAGGGGTGGGCAATAAATGCTGGCCCTGCCAGCAACGCCCACATCCCAGGAACAAATTTTTAAAAAGCCATCTTAGCTGGCGCTGTGATCCCTGCCCACTGAGCCAACCAACAGCTTCACCTCATGCATGTGAAGCTAGGTAAAGCTGCCATCCTGCTACGGCAGGCATGGGACATTGTGCATTGTCAAGGATCAATAAACTGACTTATTTATGAATGCTGTAGACCAGACCGCTTTTGCAGAAACTTTGTCCTATTTTGAGTTAGAATCTCAAATCTGACTGATTAGAGCAGTTCCCTGACACAAAATACAATTTAAAAAATAATTGCCTGCTGTTCGCTTTCTCACTGAATAATTCAGAGCAGTAATCTCTGTTCTGTTGTTACATGCAAAGTCTGCATGTGGTACTGGCTAATGGTGTTGCTGCCTTTCCTGATTGATGCTTAAGGATTAGTAGGTGTAGTAAATAACCACAACTTAAGGATTCCAATTGAAGGGTTCAGATGGTTTATATATAGAATAATGGATACCTGGGAGTGATTACAGACCAGAATCTAATCGAGGGGTTCAGATGGTTTATATATAGAATAATGGATACCCGGGAGTGAGTACAGGCTGGAATCTAATCGAGGGGTTCAGATGGTTTATATATAGAATAATGGATACCTGGGAGTGATTACAGGCTGGAATCTAATCGAGGGGTTCAGATGGTTTATATATAGAATAATGGATACCCGGGAGTGATTACAGACTGGAATCTAATCGAGGGGTTCAGATGGTTTATATATAGAATAATGGATACCTGGGAGTGATTACAGACTGGAATCTAATCGAGGGGTTCAGATGGTTAATATATAGAATAATGGATACCTGGGAGTGATTACAGGCTGGAATCTAATCGAGGGGTTCAGATGGTTTATATATAGAATAATGGATACCTGGGAGTGATTACAGACTGGAATCTAATCGAGGGGTTCAGATGGTTTATATATAGAATAATGGATACCTGGGAGTGATTACAGACTGGAATCTAATCGAGGGGTTCAGATGGTTTATATATAGAATAATGGATACCTGGGAGTGATTACAGACTGGAATCTAATCGAGGGGTTCAGATGGTTTATATATAGAATAATGGATACCTGGGAGTGATTACAGACTGGAATCTAATCGAGGGGTTCAGATGGTTTATATATAGAATAATGGATACCTGGGAGTGATTACAGACTGGAATCTAATCGAGGGGTTCAGATGGTTTATATATAGAATAATGGATACCTGGGAGTGATTACAGACTGGAATCTAATCGAGGGGTTCAGATGGTTTATATATAGAATAATGGATACCTGGGAGTGATTACAGACTGGAATCTAATCGAGGGGTTCAGATGGTTTATATATAGAATAATGGATACCTGGGAGTGATTACAGACTGGAATCTAATCGAGGGGTTCAGATGGTTTATATATAGAATAATGGATACCTGGGAGTGATTACAGACTGGAGTCTAATCGAGGGGTTCAGATGGTTTATATATAGAATAATGGATACCTGGGAGTGATTACAGACTGGAATCTAATCGAGGGGTTCAGATGGTTTATATATAGAATAATAGATACCCGGGAGTGATTACAGACTGGAATCTAATCGAGGGGTTCAGGTGGTTTATATATAGAATAATGGATACCCGGGAGTGATTACAGACTGGAATCTAATCGAGGGGTTCAGATGGTTTATATATAGAATAATGGATACCTGGGAGTGATTACAGGCTGGAATCTAATCGAGGGGTTCAGGTGGTTTATATATAGAATAATGGATACCCGGGAGTGATTACAGACTGGAATCTAATCGAGGGGTTCAGATGGTTTATATATAGAATAATGGATACCCGGGAGTGATTACAGACTGGAATCTAATCGAGGGGTTCAGATGGTTTATATATAGAATAATGGATACCTGGGAGTGATTACAGGCTGGAATCTAATCGAGGGGTTCAGATGGTTTATATATAGAATAATGGATACCTGGGAGTGATTACAGACTGGAATCTAATCGAGGGGTTCAGATGGTTTATATATAGAATAATGGATACCTGGGAGTGATTACAGGCTGGAATCTAATCGAGGGGTTCAGATGGTTTATATATAGAATAATGGATACCTGGGAGTGATTACAGACTGGAATCTAATCGAGGGGTTCAGATGGTTTATATATAGAATAATGGATACCTGGGAGTGATTACAGACTGGAATCTAATCGAGGGGTTCAGATGGTTTATATATAGAATAATGGATACCTGGGAGTGATTACAGGCTGGAATCTAATCGAGAGGTTCAGATGATTTATATATAGAATAATGGATACCTGGGAGTGATTACAGACTGGAATCTAATCGAGGGGTTCAGATGGTTTATATATAGAATAATGGATACCTGGGAGTGATTACAGACTGGAATCTAATCGAGGGGTTCAGATGGTTTATATATAGAATAATAGATACCTGGGAGTGATTACAGGCTGGAATCTAATCGAGGGGTTCAGATGGTTTATATATAGAATAATAGATACCTGGGAGTGATTACAGGCTGGAATCTAATCGAGGGATTCAGATGGTTTATATATAGAATAATGGATACCTGGGAGTGATTACAGGCTGGAATCTAATCGAGGGGTTCAGATGGTTTATATATAGAATAATGGATACCTGGGAGTGATTACAGGCTGGAATCTAATCGAGGGGTTCAGATGGTTTATATATAGAATAATAGATACCTGGGAGTGATTACAGACTGGAATCTAATCGAGGGGTTCAGATGGTTTATATATAGAATAATGGATACCTGGGAGTGATTACAGACTGGAATCTAATCGAGGGGTTCAGATGGTTTATATATAGAATAATGGATACCTGGGAGTGATTACAGGCTGGAATCTAATCGAGGGATTCAGATGGTTTATATATAGAATAATGGATACCTGGGAGTGATTACAGACTGGAATCTAATCGAGGGGTTCAGATGGTTTATATATAGAATAATGGATACCTGGGAGTGATTACAGACTGGAATCTAATCGAGGGGTTCAGATGGTTTATATATAGAATAATGGATACCTGGGAGTGATTACAGGCTGGAATCTAATCGAGAGGTTCAGATGATTTATATATAGAATAATGGATACCTGGGAGTGATTACAGACTGGAATCTAATCGAGGGGTTCAGATGGTTTATATATAGAATAATGGATACCTGGGAGTGATTACAGGCTGGAATCTAATCGAGGGGTTCAGATGGTTTATATATAGAATAATAGATACCTGGGAGTGATTACAGACTGGAATCTAATCAAGGGGTTCAGATAGTTTATATATAGAATAATGGATACCTGGGAGTGATTACAGGCTGGAATCTAATCGAGGGATTCAGATGGTTTATATATAGAATAATGGATACCTGGGAGTGATTACAGACTGGAATCTAATCGAGGGGTTCAGATGGTTTATATATAGAATAATAGATACCTGGGAGTGATTACAGACTGGAATCTAATCGAGGGATTCAGATGGTTTATATATAGAATAATGGATACCTGGGAGTGATTACAGACTGGAATCTAATCGAGGGGTTCAGATGGTTTATATATAGAATAATAGATACTTGGGAGTGATTACAGACTGGAACCTAATCGAGGGGTTCAGATGGTTTATATATAGAATAATGGATACCTGGGAGTGATTACAGACTGGAATCTAATCGAGGGGTTCAGATAGTTTATATATAGAATAATGGATACCTGGGAGTGATTACAGACTGGAATCTAATCGAGGGGTTCAGATGGTTTATATATAGAATAATGGATACCTGGGAGTGATTACAGACTGGAATCTAATCGAGGGGTTCAGATGGTTTATATATAGAATAATGGATACCTGGGAGTGATTACAGACTGGAATCTAATCAAGGGGTTCAGATGGTTTATATATAGAATAATGGATACCTGGGAGTGATTACAGGCTGGAATCTAATCGAGGGGTTCAGATGGTTTATATATAGAATAATGGATACCTGGGAGTGATTACAGACTGGAATCTAATCGAGGGGTTCAGATGGTTTATATATAGAATAATGGATACCTGGGAGTGATTACAGACTGAAATCTAATCGAGGGGTTCAGATGGTTTATATGTAGAATAATGGATACCTGGGAGTGATTACAGACTGGAATCTAATTGAGGGGTTCAGATGGTTTATATATAGAATAATGGATACCTGGGAGTGATTACAGGCTGGAATCTAATCGAGGGGTTCAGATGGTTTATATATAGAATAATGGATACCTGGGAGTGATTACAGACTGGAATCTAATCGAGGGGTTCAGATGGTTTATATATAGAATAATGGATACCTGGGAGTGATTACAGACTGGAATCTAATCGAGGGGTTCAGATGGTTTATATATAGAATAATGGATACCTGGGAGTGATTACAGGCTGGAATCTAATCGAGGGGTTCAGATGGTTTATATATAGAATAATGGATACCTGGGAGTGATTACAGACTGGAATCTAATCGAGGGGTTCAGATGGTTTATATATAGAATAATGGATACCTGGGAGTGATTACAGACTGGAATCTAATCGAGGGGTTCAGATGGTTTATATATAGAATAATGGATACCTGGGAGTGATTACAGACTGGAATCTAATCGAGAGGTTCAGATGGTTTATATATAGAATAATGGATACCTGGGAGTGATTACAGACTGGAATCTAATCGAGAGGTTCAGATGGTTTATATATAGAATAATGGATACCTGAGAATGATTACAGACTGGAATCTAATCGAGGGGTTCAGATGATTTATATATAGAATAATGGATACCTGGGAGTGATTACAGACTGGAATCTAATCCAGAGGTTCAGATGGTTTATATATAGAATAATGGATACCTGGGAGTGATTACAGACTGGAATCTAATCGAAGGGTTCAGATGGTTTATATATAGAATAATGGATACCTGGGAGTGATTACAGACTGGAATCTAATCGAGGGGTTCAGATGGTTTATATATAGAATAATGGATACCTGGGAGTGATTACAGACTGGAATCTAATCGAGGGGTTCAGATGGTTTATATATAGAATAATGGATACCTGGGAGTGATTACAGGCTGGAATCTAATCGAGGGGTTCAGATGGTTTATATATAGAATAATGGATACCTGGGAGTGATTACAGACTGGAATCTAATCGAGGGGTTCAGATGGTTTATATATAGAATAATGGATACCTGGGAGTGATTACAGACTGGAATCTAATCGAGGGGTTCAGATGGTTTATATATAGAATAATGGATCCCTGGGAGTGATTACAGACTGGAATCTAATCGAAGGGTTCAGATGGTTTATATATAGAATAATGGATACCTGGGAGTGATTACAGACTGGAATCTAATCGAGGGGTTCAGATGGTTTATATATAGAATAATGGATACCTGGGAGTGATTACAGGCTGGAATCTAATCGAGGGGTTCAGATGGTTTATATGTAGAATAATGGATACCTGGGAGTGATTACAGGCTGGAATCTAATCGAGGGGTTCAGATGGTTTATATATAGAATAATGGATACCTGGGAGTGATTACAGGCTGGAATCTAATCGAGGGGTTCAGATGGTTTATATATAGAATAATGGATACCTGGGAGTGATTACAGACTGGAATCTAATCAAGGGGTTCAGATGGTTTATATATAGAATAATGGATACCTGGGAGTGATTACAGACTGGAATCTAATCGAGGGGTTCAGATGGTTTATATATAGAATAATGGATACCTGGGAGTGATTACAGACTGGAATCTAATCGAGGGGTTCAGATGGTTTATATATAGAATAATGGATACCTGGGAGTGATTACAGACTGGAATCTAATCGAGGGGTTCAGATGGTTTATATATAGAATAATGGATACCTGGGAGTGATTACAGACTGGAATCTAATCGAGAGGTTCAGATGGTTTATATATAGAATAATGGATACCTGGGAGTGATTACAGACTGGAATCTAATCGAGGGGTTCAGATGGTTTATATATAGAATAATGGATACCCGGGAGTGATTACAGGCTGGAATCTAATCGAGGGGTTCAGATGGTTTATATATAGAATAATGGATACCTGGGAGTGATTACAGGCTGGAATCTAATCGAGGGGTTCAGATGGTTTATATTGTGGCGTACCGATCACAGAAAGGACACAATCCGCTTTTCGGTCCGTAGACTATAAATCAGGCGTCATGCCTTTAAGAAGGATCACACCTTTAAGAAACTCGATCTGCAACATAGTGAAGCGCAGAGCGGGGGAGGGGCAGTTGAAGCTGTGGACTGAGGAAAGACAGTCGGACTTGGTGTAGTCTCTGACGCCATTTTTGTGTTCAACATGTGTGTGGTAAACCACTGTTTGTATTCCTGTTTGTATTCCACTGTGTACATGCCTGGACATGCCTCGGCTGACTCCTCCCACAGGTCCTAGTATAAAGGTGACTGCTCCCCAGCCCTTGGTATCCTGGACCGGTCGACCACTCGAGGCAGACCTCCATTCTGTTGTTAATAAAAGCCTTTAGTTACTCTTCTAACTCTCGGTCTTTTATGAGTAATTGATAGCGCATCAATGTGGTCTCAACAATTAAACCTTTTCTGTTGAACCTCTCCGAGTTCAGTATATTTTGTTAGGAGTATGTAGACTCCTACATTGGTGACCCCGACGCTCAGGACGACTCCTAAGCGTAACCATGGCTGACACAAACGCAGTTTCTGTGAAGCTGCCGGAGTTCTGGGAGAACCTAGCCACCGCCTGGTTCCTTCAAGCTGAATCACAATTCCGACTCTGCGGCATCACCGCCGACGCAACGATGTATGACTACCTCCTCGCCTCCCTGGGCAGCTCCACAATCACGAAAGTCTGGACAACACTACAAAACCCTTCGGAGGAAGGCAAGTACGCACATCTCAAGGCCGCGCTCCTTAAAAAATTCACAGCCTCCCAATTCGTGCACAACTGCCACCTCCTCGACCTCCCGGGCCTCGGTGACTCCACGCCGTCAGACTTGCTCCCACACATGCTTGCTCTGACCGACGAGAAACCGCCCGGCTCCCTCTTCCGCACGCTCTTTATCCGCCAACTACCCCCCAGCATCCGTCCGGCGATCGTGGCGTCCAGCCTCACGGATCTCGAGGACCTGGCCGACAAAGCCGATAAGCTCCTGTCCGCTGGCTCCAACCACGCCGTCACCCCTGACCTGGCCTCCATAGCGTCGGCGCGCGCTCCACCCTCTATCGCGCGGCCACACAGCTCGGCCACGAGGCCCCCCAGGCCCCCACGTCCCCCAAGCCCTCCGACCCAGGGCTACTGCTACTTCCATACCCGGTTCGGCGCACGGGCACGCCGCTGCAGCCATCCCTGCACGTTTCCAACTGCCCCCACACCGGCCTACACGATGGCCGTGGGGCAAGCAGGCGCGCTGCTGTACGTTACGGACAGCGCCTCCGGACGCCGTTTCCTATGCGACACGGGCGCGCAGCGCAGCATCATCCCCGCGTCCGCCCTCGAGATCCAGCGAGGCGGCCGCGGCCCTGCGCTGGCTGCCGCCAACGACACCGACATCCGGACGTACGGCACCCGCACCGTCACCATCGACCTCGCAGGCCGCCGCTACCACTGGGAGTTTATCACTGCCAAGGTGCTCTCCCCGCTCCTCGGTGCGGATTTCCTGTGCGCCCACGGCCTGTTGGTCGACATGCCTCGGCGCCGCCTCGTGGACATGAACACCATGTCACCTATCCCGGGCGCCATGGCCCACCCCCCCAACCCGCCGAAATGGCATGGCAGTGCCGCGCCCGCTCAACGGACGACTACTCAGCACTCCTGGCTGAGTTCCCAGCCCTCACCAACCCGACCTTCTCCGCGAAAGTTGCTAAGCACGGGGTGGAACACTTCATCCCCACCACAGGCCCACCGGTGTATGCCCACGCCCGCAGGCTGGACCCGGACAAGCTGGAGATCGCGC